>NC_073305.1:172176763-172531356 GCF_027595985.1 Sorex araneus
GTAAAAGAAAAAAGAATTACACCCTTGTTTTAAGGTGTGTGCTGTATCAACACAGTGTACAGTGTCACCCCTTTGCTGCTTCTCACGTGGAGAACTCTTTTTTTTTTTTTTTTGCTTTTTGGGTCACACCCGGCAATGCACAGGGGTTACTCCTGGCTCTGCACTCAGGAATTACTCCTGGCAGTGCTCAGGGGACCATATGGGACGCTAGGACTCGAACCCGGGTCGGCTGTGTGCAAGGCAAACAGCCCTACCCACTGTGCTATCACTCCAGCCCCCCCGTGGAGAACTCTTGATCGTTATGTGCTGAGCGGTGGTAGAAGGCTTGGCCTCATGTTTCTGAGTGGAAAGCGGAAACATTCCACAAGAGTCCAAAATGGATGTGGGTCACACATCCAGAAGCAAGCACACAGACGATGTACGCTTTCCAAAGCTAGAGAGCAGAAGCAGGATTCAGTTCCAGAAACTATTTCAATCATGTCCTCTCTGTATTCTTTTCTTTTGTAAAACAGCTTTGCTTTCTACACTTGCTGATAAAAAAAGAAAACAAAAACCAATTTGTGAGCCTTATTATTTCTCTTACACTTCTCACGTCATTAATAATCCAGGACCTTGAAATGTGAGAGGAAATATCCTGATTTTCTCCCGAGTTGGCCATCTCTCCTCCCGGGCAGTACCACAGAACACAAGTTCAAACAACAGACAGTACCAAGAAGTGCATTTTGGAGGAACCATTGATGGTTAATGTATTTTCAGCAGTGAAGAAAATGATACAAGTGTGCCTGGAAAAAAATAGCAAAACAAAACCCTCCAAAAAAGAGCTAAATGCAGAACAAGCGTGTAAGAGGCAGTTTCCATTAGAGATTTATGTAACTCCACTTCAGCAGAGACAACAAGTACCTAATGAGCACAAATATCTAATTGCTCTAACAGAACAAGCAGCAAATTATACCAGAGGGGGAAATCACATAACAAGGAAAATAGAGATAATGCTACTCAGGAGATTATTATTTTCAAGAAATATGACCATATTCACAAGCATCCTGCTCTTTGGAGTTCTTGTCAAAGATAATATCTCAGCGAGCAGCTCCCATTTTTAAATTTTTTATTAGTGAATCACCGTGAGGTACAGTTACAGACTTACAAACTTTCGTGCTTGCGTATCAGTCATACAATGCTCAAGTACCCATCCCTCTACCAGTGCCCATTCTCCACCACCAATGGTCCCAGCATCCCTCCCTCACCCCCACCCTGTCCCCTCCACCCCACCTTGCCTCTGTGGCAGATATTCCCTTTTGTTCTCTCTCTCTCTCTCTCTCCTTTTGGGTGTTGTGGTTTGCAATAGAGGTATTAAGTGGCATCATATTCGGTCTATAGTTTACTTTCAGCCCGCATCTCCCATCCCAAGTGGGCCCTCCTACCACTCTTTACTTGGTGGTCCCTTCTCTATCTGAGCTGCCTTTTCCCGCATGTGAGGCCAGCTTCTAAGCTGTGGGGTAATCCTCCTGATACTTATCTCTACTATTCTTGGGTGTTAGTCTCCCGTTCTGTTACTTTATATTCTGCAAATGAGTGCGATCTTTCTATGTCTGTCCCTCTCTTTCTGACTCATTTCACTTAACATGATACTTTCCATGTTGTTCCACCTATATGCAAATTTCATGACTTCATCTTTTCTAACAGCAAGCAGCTCCCATTCTACAGAAGAGTAAAAGAAAGTAATTACTCCAATTGAGAAGATGGGCTGGATTTAGTAAAATAAAATAAAATAAAATAAAAAAGAACTAGGTCATTAGTAAAACATACTACATTTTCTTTGGCTAGTATTCACTCAGAGTCAATTAATTTGATCTGTCTCCATGTTTGGTTTTAAGTTAAGTAGCAGAATAAAGAGTTAAACAGCAATATAAAGTTGTGCACCCAAAGCATTAATTCAATTAAAACCATGTTAAAGCAACAACAATATCACTGTCACTGTCATCCCATTGCTCATCAAGTTGCTCGAGCAGGCACCAGTAATGTCTCCATTGTGAGACTTGTTACTGTTTCTGGTATATCGAATATGCCATGGGTAGCTTGCCAGGCTCTGACGTACGGGCGAGATACTCTCGGTAGCTTGCTGGCGCCCCTCTCAGAGAGCAACAACAACATATACTTTAAATTTAAAAAAGTTTTTAAATGAATAGAACAGGACTTGTCCAGTGAATATATCCATCTAACACAAACCACAGAATTGTCAGCTCAGAAGCAGGAACTGGGTCCAGGGTCAACGAGACTCCAATAATAAAATTTGTTTTACTATGACCAGATTGGATTATTTTTGGTCTGAGATATTTTAAAGTAATATAAAGATAAAATAAATCTTTATGAAAAAGTATTTGTGAAAATCTTACTGTAGAAAGTATGCAGGGGGTGTTGGTGAAGGGAAGTGGGCACACAGTGTGGACTCATTTACTGCTGTTGGAACACCGTACACCTGAAACTCCATCATGAAACTTTTTAACACTGTAATTTTCAGTGATTCAACAAATAAAAACTTTCTAAAAGAAAATACACAGGGAACCGGAAAGACAGTACTGTAGATAAGGTTCTCAGCCTGAACACAGTGAACTTGGGTTCAACCTCTGCCACCTCATATGGTCTCCCGAGCCCAGCAGGACGAGCAAAGAATGACAGCAGGGCCAGCAGCGGCCCCCACCACAGCAGGGTGTGGCCCAGAGAGAAAAACAAGTCCGGATGTTCTCCCGGCTCAATTGAAGACATTTGCATAGACTCTAATGGACTTCAGGGGTGGAATATTGTGTCAAGAACAGCCTCTCCTCTGTCGCTTGCTTCCAGAATCCAAAATCGCACCATACCCCTGGCCTGACTCCATCGTCTCAGGACAGACCTCACCAAGATATAATCTATTTAAAATTCTGGTATGAGGGTTTTGTGACCAAAATCTCCAGGCTTTCTTGGAGTCGGGATGGGCTACCACCCCCCACCTCCCTATACTCCTGGAAGACTCGACAGTCACATCCACACCCCAAAGCTTTCACCCAACTGAAAAGATACTCCAGCCTTGGGGCTGGAGAGATAGCACAGCGGGTAGGGCGTTTGCCTTGCACGCGGCCGACCAGGGTTCAAATCCCAGCATCCCATATGGTCCCCTGAGCACAGCCAGGGGTAATTCCTGAGTGCAGAGGCAGGAGTAACCCCTGTGCATCGCCAGGTGTGACCCAAAAAGCCAAAAAAAAAAAAAAGATACTCCAGCCTTACTGTCCCAATAAAAATACCAAATGTGGGGGCTGGAGCGATAGCACAGCAGGTAGGGCATTTGCCTTGCACGCAGCCAGCCCGAGTTCAATTCCCAGAATCCCATATGGTCCCCTGAGCACCGCCAGGGGTGATTCCTAAGTGCATGATCCAGGAGAAACACCTGTGCATTGCCAGGTGTGACCCAAAAAGCAAAATTAATTAATTAATTAATTAATATCAAATGCCCTGAACAAACACCATGACCTCTTAGCACCTGTATTGCAAACCATAATACATAAAAGGAAAAAGAGAGAGAGCAAGAAGGAAAATGCCTCCCACAGAGGGAGGCTGGGGGTGGGGGGATAGGGGGTGGGGGATGGTGGTGGGGAAATGGGAGGCATTGGTGGTGGGAGATATGCACTGGTGGAAGGATGGGTGCTGGATCATTGTATGACTGAAACCCAATTATAAACAGCTTTATAATGGTCTATCTCACAGATATCTAATTAAATTCTTTTTAAAAAGTAATGTGGATTTCATGCCAAGTTCAATCAGCTTAATCAATGGCTGAATAAGTAGCAGTTCTCCTGCATTTAAAAAGAAAAAAAGAATAGCCTCTCCTTTCTTGATCCTGTGGTGCTCAGGGCTGCTCTTGGCTATGTGCACAGGAGTCATATCTGGAAGTGCTCAGGGATTGCTCCCAGCAGTGCTCACAAGAGATCACATGGTATCGGGGACTGAACGGAGCCCTCACTCTTGCAAAGCCTGTGCTCTAACCCCTCAAGCTAGTTCTCTGGTCCAGCCCTGTCCTTAACAGTGCTTCTCAGTAGAGATGCTATTCATAGCTCATTCTATTTGGCCCCAGATGTTATCTTAGTATTCCTGCACAGATACTACTGAGCCCCAGCATACTGTGTACTCATTTATATAGATGCTCCTGTCCTTTACCCAGTCTTCTCCACCACCCATCCCCCTTAGAAGAATTTTAGCACTAAATTTTGTCTCTGAGCATCATAAGACTTTTGTGCTCCTTTTCTCATGTCCTTCCATTACCTTGGGAAATGCTAATTTGGGGCTTTCAATGTTGAAGGAAAAAGAGGACATTGAAAGTTGACATAAATCAATAATTGGAAGCATAGGTTGCTAACTTTGGAAAGGAAGTCAGAAGTCATATGAACACGCCTTCTATCCAGTAATATATTCTCTTTAATGCATTACTAGAGGAAAGTTTTTTAGCCTCTGGTTTAAGATTATTAAGTGGTAGGAGGCTTACTGTCTCACAAAGCAATCTGTTTACCATTTTCCAACTCCATTTACAATGTTCTTTATTAAAGACAGCCAAGTGCTAACACCTTATAAGTCCTAAATTTGAATCTCACTTCTACCCTCTAGAGCCTCAACTGCAAGATATTTCATTTATATACAAATCCTTTAAATATCTGAATAGCAAATAAGTTAATGCCCCATACAAACCTGGAAGAGGGTAAATATTTATATGATTGTTCAAATGATGAAATTATAAGTAATAAAAGGTCTTTGAGTCCTATTTTCTGCATTTACTCCTCCAAAGAAACCAAAAATCTGATTTTGAACACTGGAATTTTAAATGTCAATGCCTTATTTCAATCTGGATCAGAACTGACTCTAATCCTTCTATTGCATCAACAGTCTACTTTCTGTGGTCAGGACCTGAGCACTCCCTGTCTGCTTGTATATTTTTGTGTGTAATAAAACAGCCCATCATTCTGTTAGCCATTTTGGCAGCAATAACAAATGACTCTCTTGTTTAAGTATCAAAAATTATTTTTACTTGCTTCTCTCTTTTTCTAAATTTTACAAAGTATCTTAGTAACATTTTGTTTATAAACTGAAAGAAGACTGAACCCTCACTAAAACCCCGATTTACTTTATTAAGTCTCTATTTCTGCCATTAAAATTCACAACAAAATTTTGATATTACAAGACAAGGTTTCTTCTTTGTGACCTAAATAAAAAAAGACAACTCAAGGAATAAAATTTATTCTACACTAACCACAGTTACTTTTGTGAAATAACTACTAGGAAAAGAAAACTGACAAGTACTTCACATTAAATGAGAATATTCACACATAGATACTTTAAAATCACCTTGGAAAGATAATTTTTTTATTCAGTTGTTATCACTTAGCTGGAACAATTTAACTACCTAAATAATAATGTAATTTTCTTTGTACAACTCCAACCACTAGTCTTAAATAGTTACTCATGACTTCTCTGATTGATTCACACATGCAACAATCTAATACCTTCCAAAGCATGTCACCTCCATATCCTAATTATCAGCTTAATATACTAAAACTTCTCAAAACATCTTCTGTGTGTATAGAAATAAAAATATTTCAAAACAATACATTAACATATTTTTATTATCCTAGAGAAAAGGTATACCATAAATAGGGGGAAAATATGACTCTTATTTCAAAAGGGAATGATGTGGATACAATAACAATAATGACAAACAAGTCTGAAGTTTTCTCTGGAAAACAAAATGCCACTATTCAGACTTGTAAATCATAACAAGTCACCAGGTTTGCCTAATCTTTTCTTGGTGAGTTTAATTTATGGCTTTCTGAGGACTGCAGCTGTTTATGTGCTCATCAGGATGTTCAAAAGAACAGGTGGTCACATCTAATTATTCACTGCACTGATTACAAGAGAAACCACAGAGACTGAGGAAAATAGTGGGGTTAATCAGAAGAAAAAAACACATCACTTCCAATTCTAAAGTTTTAGAAGTCCTGGAAACTACCATGATGAACTGAATTATTGTTCATTCTTGCTTACTCACGAGAACGCATAAATCAAATCATACAAATATAACACATAATATAGAATAAATATACTTAATACAATCATACAAATTATAGTCACCATACATCTCTGAAAAATACACCAGTATTTGTATCAATGAGATGAAAGAAGGGTAAATGATAATAAATGATTACTTATTATAAATTAATGCATTATATTTAATATAATATTTAAGCAGTTATATTATTTATTGTAAATGATAATACTATAAATATTCAAATCACAAATCACGAAATCCTGTTAATCACCAGTTTTTCGGGCGGGCTCAGTAAATCTCATTTCGTCCTTTCCCTAAGATCTTAGAAGTCTATCTCGACTCGGCCCTCCTAGTGATGTTGCATTGGGGGCTCTTCAGGGTCAGGGGAATGAGATCCAGCTTGTTACTGGATTTTGCATATGAATATACACCTTGGGAAGCTTGCAAGGCTGTCCCATGTGGGCAGGAAACTCTTAGAAGATTGCCAGTTTCTCCAAAAGGGAGAAGTAGGCTAAAGATATCACTTTGCGGCTGAGCGCTTCTGAGAGCTTGCTTTTAAGTCTCTCTCTGGATGTTGGCCGTTGATGGGATTACACACACCCGGGTTCCTATGCCGGTACCTTCATGCATGAGGCCTGTCCGAACGTGTGAACACACGCCCGGGAGAAGACAGCCAGGCGTGCAGGCAAGAGACTCTCTTAATATAATAAATTAAGAGAGTATATATTATATAATATATAATACTATATAAATAAAATATTTGAATATAATACTCAAACATATTTATATAGCATTATATATTATATAATATTTAATAAACATTTGTATTTATTATGTACACTATATTTCATGTGTCCTCATTTCTAAAATATATAATTTTCCATGACACATGACATTTTCCGATATTTTAGCTTTACCTAATAGCATTCTAATTCTCTAATAGCATTCATAATTCAGCCTATCTATTGGACAAATACTTGAACACAGCACTATTTTGTGTGTATATTTATTTTTATCTCTCTTCCTTCTAGCAGAAATTAAAAGTTATTTTTAAATGGAACAAACATTATACAAAAGCAAAAACAAAATTTAAAATATGTTAAGATGAAACAAAGGATTAAAAATAGGTAGAAATACAAGCCAGAGCAAGAAATAAAAATAGCTCAAGGAACTAGTACTACAAATTCTAACTATAACTAGAGAAGAAAATACACTTATTTATAAGCATCACATTACACAAAGTATTTTTACTGCTCAGTAGAAAAACAACTATGTTTAATTTCTTGGCCAGTAAGAATTTGCTGCCGTGAGGTCATTTATTGACTCTGTCCTTTATTGAAGATCATCAGTAATTATTCTATGATGGCAGACCAAATGTGGCTTAAATAAATGTAATTGTCAGCATCAAAATGGATTGACTACACAATATAGTACTTTTCTCCTCTTGGCTTACTCATGGCTCTGTGCTCAGGGATCACCCTTGGCAGGGCTCAGGGGACAGACAATATGGAATTCAGGGGATGAAAAATTGGGGGACTACATGAAAGGCAAAAGCCCTATCTGCTGTGCAATCTGTTTTTTAATGTTGATGTATAGTACTTGAAATGATTCATCATCATCATCATCATCATCATCATCATCATCATCATCTCATTGATCGATTTTCTAGAGCAGTCTCAGTAACATCTTCATTGTCCTACCCTGAGATTTTAGAAGCCTCTCTTTACTCGCCCATCCCAACGGTGCTGCATTGGAGGCTCTTTCAGGGTCAGGGAATGAGACTCATAGTTGTTACTGATTTTGGCACATGAATATGCCATGGGGAGCTTGCCACGCCCTCCCATGTGGGCAGGAAACTCTCTGTAGCTTGCTAGGTTCTCCCAAGGGGAGAATTAGGCTATAAGATGCCGATTTGCAGCCACACGCTTCCGGGAGCTTGGTTTTATAATATCTGGATGTTGATGGCTGTCGATGGGATTACATGGTGCTGGGGGCAGTTTCTGGGTGTGACTGCCTAGCTACTGGAAAATGGTTGATCTGGGCAGAAGAGGCCCAGTCCCTGTTTGAGCACAATTGGAGATCTCAGCCCCGGGTCTCACACACCTGGGTTCCTCTGCTGGTTCCTTCATGCGTGAGGCTCGTTGGAACATGTGGAGAGGGGCCTTGAGCATGGCTGTGGCTGGGTTCTGGAGGTCTTTGGCTGCTGGGGCTTTGCTTGGGGCAGGGAGGGAAACTCAACCCACCCCCCCTTAAGGGGCCCCAGTGAAGACAGCCAGGCACGGGTGCAAGAGACTGCGTGGCTCTCTTTCGGGAGTCTGGTTTTATAATCTCTGGATGTTGGCCATTGATGGGATTATCATTCCCATCCAAGGAAATGATTCATAATAATTTAAATGCCTTAAGCAGAAAAAAAGAGTAAAAAGAATAATTTGATAGTGCTTCCATTGAATTAGGACAATAGCACAGTGGGTAGGGCATTTGCCTTGCATGTGGCTCACCCAGGTTTGATTCCTCTGTCCCTTTCAGAGAGCCTAGCAAACTACTGAGACTATCCCACCTGCACAGCAGAGCCTGGCAAGCTACCTGTGACATATTCGATATGCCAAACATCACGATCACGATAGCCCGTTAATCACCGATTTCTCGGGCGGGCCCAGTAACATCTCATTTTGTCCTTTCCCTGAGATCTTAGAAGTCCATCTGGACTTGGCCCTCCCAACGATGTTGCACTGGGGTCTCTTCAGGGCCACAGGAATGAGATCCAGCTTGTTACTGGGTTTTTCATATTAATACACCATGAGAAGCTTGCAAGACTGTCCCATGGGGGCAGGAAACTCTCAGAAGACTCCCAGTTTCTCCCAAAGGGAGAAGCAGGGTAAAGATATCGCGCGGCCCGCTTGCTTTTAAGTCTCTCTGGATGTTAGCCATTGATGGGATTACACACACCTGGGTTCCTATGCCGGTACCTTTATGCATGAGGCCTGTCCGAACATGTGGAGAGGGGCCTCCAGCATGGCTGTAGCTAGGTTTCGGTGGTCCTCGGCCGCCGGGAGCTCTGCTCGGGGTGGGGAGGGAAGTTGGAGCCCATCCCCTCTGAGGGGCCCCGGGGAAGACAGCCAGGCGTGCGGGCAAGAGACTCTCTGCCCAAAAGGAAAGAGAGAACAAAAGGGAATGCCCTACCTGCTATGTTATCACTGCAGTCCATCTAAAAAATATATAATACTGAAAAATAGCACAAGTACTTACAAAAAGAAAATCAGACTATATGCCTATACATTCACATGTTAAGATAAATATGCACTGTCAAAAAATAGAAATGAATTAGGAAGACACAGAGAATTTCCATATTTACTTGTTTCTGCTACCTTGCTTAAGTTTAAAATAATTTTGGTTAAAACTCAAATACCTGTGAGTTTTGACTAAGTACTGAAATGTAGCTAAACTTCCAGAACCCCTCTAGCTTTTCTAGAATAAATGGTCAGCAGCTGGAGCAGCTGAAGTGGTACAGCAGATAGGGCATTTGCCTTGCAGGAGGCCAACCTGGGTTCGATCCCCAGCATCCCATCTGGTCCCCTGAGCTCTGCCAGGAGTGATTACTGAGTATAGAGTCAGGAGTTGAGAGCAAATGGAGCATCATGGACTAGCTCATTTTTCAGGAGCATCATCTTGTTGAGGTTCAGCTGCAGTCTGACCTTTCCACACTCTCGAACAAAGTCGGCCAGCATTTGTGCCACATGGCTAATGTTTGGCGTTATGAGAACGATATCATCAGCGAAGCGGAGATGGTGTAGTTGCTGACCATCTATCTTCACTCTCATTCCTTCCCATTCCAGTCATCACATGATGGGTGGCAGTGAAATGGTATCGCCCTGCCGAACCCCTCTCTTTACGTCAACGATCACTTCCTCGTAGAATGGTGAGATCCTGGTGGTGAATCCATAATACAGCTCTCGGATGATCTTAATGGAACAAACATCTCCAAATGCAGCAGCTATGTGTACCTGGGTCTAGAACTCACCATGAGGAACGACTTGGCGCCAGAACTGTGCAGGAAGAAGAGAGCAGCGTGGAATGCCTTCAAAAGAGTCGAAGAAGTGGTTAAGAGGACGAAGGACCTCTGACTCCGGCCACATCTTTCGATTTCACCATTCTTCCTGCACTAACGTATGCCTCAGAGACTTGGGCCCTATGCAAACAGGATGAGAATGCTATTTGAGTATCGCAAAGAGGAATCAAAAGAGCTATGCTAGGAGTTTCATGTCTCACTCAAGTGAGAGAAGGAATCCGGAGTTCCGACCTCCGTCGATGATCAAGAATCAGGGATGCTGTCGCATTTGCCAAGACATCAAAAATCAGATGGGCCGGACATGCAATGCGATTCAGAGACAACTGCTGGACTAGAGCAGTTACCAACTGGATTCCACGGGATGTCAAAAGACTGCGTGGCCACCCACCAACGAGATGGTCAGACTTCTTCGTCAAAACCCTGAATGAACAATTTGAGGCTCTTCCTGTTCCTGATCATTGGGCTACACTAGCACGCGACAGGGACAAATGGAGACATTACGGGCACCTGCTCTAGCAAATCAAAGATCAACAGGAAGACAAGTGATACAAGTGACAAGAGTCGGGAATTAGCCCTGGGCATTGTCAGGTGTGGCACAAAAGAACAAAAATAGAATAAATGGTCAGCTTTGAGCATGATCCTTCTGGTATACACTGAACAATCATTTGATTACATATTGAGCTAGAAATTTTTAAAGATTTTTTTAAAAAAAACACATTTTCATGGTGATTGAGAAGATAAAAGGAAATTATAACCTTGGACTTGAAAATTTCAAGAAGAATCACACCCAAACCTTATCCAATCTGGCATTTCTCTTGGACCAGATGCATAAGATTGAAATCCAAGCCCAGAGAAAGGACAAGAAACTTCTGGACATAAAGGATGAGCAAAGAATAATAACCAGTATAATTATCCTGGGAGCCTGACGAGATTTATCTCTGAGACATTCTCTTCCTTCATACCCCTCCCACCTCTTCTAATCCCGCTTAAACTGAGGAAGCCATTCCTACAATGAAATCAGATATCTGTCTTCTCTTAAATGCTCTTTGGGAAACCAAAATTCTTCTCTTCTAGAATCAATGAGGAGCTACCTTTCCCACCTGTATCTGATTCTATGCATTGTGACATCTATTTTGAGCTATGTTTAAAATCTTTCTTAGGAGAGCACCACAAGTGTATGATAAAACGCACAAAACAGAACACAGCAAGAGGGAGGGAGGTCTCCAGCAGTTTCTAGAGACCTGAAATGAAAAGTTAACAAAGGAGAAACTGGTAACAGATGTTGCAAACACTCGTGCCATGGGAAAAATTAGAATAAATAAATAAAATCTGTTTATGTATGGGGATATATATAATTAAAAGCCTTTAAAAGTCATGTCACATAAACATAGTGTACTTGTATCTTAAAAGAAAAAAAAGAAAAGAAAATATATGTTAGACCTCAGCACAGATCCAAGGAGGTTGTCAGCTTAACTATTATCCAAGAATATACAAAACCCACATTGCTAAGCAGCACTGTAGTGCTGTCATCCCGTTGTTCATCGATTTGCTTAAGCGGGCACCAGTAACGTCTCCATTGTGAGACTTGTTGCGGTTTTTGGCATATCGAATACATCACGGGTAACTTGTCAGGCCCTGCTGTGCGGGAGGGATACTCTCGGTAGTTTGCCGGGCTCTCTGAGAGGGATGGAGAAATCAAACCCGCATTGGCTGCATGCAAAGCAAATGCCCTACCCGCTGTGCTATTGCTCCAGTCCATTCTAAGTACTAAGTAAATAGTACTTAGCAAAACTAGCAATACTATGTCTTCCTCATTAGTATTGCTAAGTACTATTTACAATATCCCCTGGAGATGTAGTAGTACGTGTTAAGTGCTTCCACTAGAGTGAATGTGGGGGGTCTACGACAATGTCGGAGAGGAGCGCCCTGGAGAAGGTAAGAGATCTAACAGATGAGTCATTTCTAGCCGGGAGAATGGGAGGACCAAAGAGTCTGAGCAAAGGAAAGAATAGATGTAGAAACCCAAGAAACAAAAAGATCCTAGAACATTTAAGTGAGCCACTGTGAGTAACTGGAGAATAGTCTCGGGAACTGATTCTGAGAATAATGAGAAAGCCTCAATGAGTTAAAAGGGTGAAGGTCCAGACCTTGAAGACCTTAATGTCACAATAAAATGTGTTTTTTTTTCTGTGAGAACGATGTGAATCCATGTAGAGGAAACAGAAGAGAAAGCATCATATTGGAATTTCAAAATATGCTTTCCTGTCAGCAGAACAAATAATTGTCTTAAAAGGGGCAAGGATAAAATCAGAATGATAGATTGGGATATTCTCAATAATTATGGTCAGAGTAGACACCAGGCTGTGGAAATATTTAAGAGGATTTGAAAGGTATAACTAAAAAAAACTTGATGAGTAAGGTATGACCTCTGTCTGCTCAGCAGAGGAAATATGTAATTATTTACAAAAAAAAATAGTGGAGCTGAGTTTGGCAGAAATCCTGGAAGATACACAGTTCCTAGGAGATGTAAAGGAATGAAGCTGATATAGAACATGGTATTTAGGAGAGAAATTTAGCATTGAGACTAAGGGGTGGACTGAGAAAATTCTGATTTATTGTAACATACATGACAAATACTGGAGCAATAGCACAGCGAGTAGGGTGTTTGCCTTGCATGAAGCTGACCTGGGTTCAATTCCTTCGCCCCTCTCGGCGAGCCCGGCAAGCTACCGAGAGTATCCCGCCCTCACAGCAGAGCCTGGCAAGCTACCCGTGGCGTATTCAATATGCCAAAATCAGTAACAACAAGTCTCACAATGGAGACGTTACTGGTACCCGCTCGAGCAAATCAATGAACAGAAGGACGACAGTGCTACAGTGCTATACATGACAAATATTTTTCCTGACACCTGAATGGGATTAGAATATAAAATTTGAAGACACAAATCCCCCTGCAACAATTAAAAGAAAGTTTGAAGTTAATAATCAAGATATGTAAGGCACTGATAAAATTTAACAAACATAAACAACCCCATTAAGAATTGAAAAGATATGAACCTTAACTTCCTTTAAGAACGCAAACACATGGATAACAGATAAATTTTAAAAATTACCCTCATCACTTATGATCAGGAAATGCAAATTAAAATCATGAAATGTAAGGGCACATCAGTGAGATTGGAACACATCACAAAGAGTAGAAACAGCTAGTGTTGGCATGAAAGTCAGGAAAAGTGAAATTTCAGCTACAGCTGGTGGGAATTTTGACTGGACACTTCTCAAAAAACAAGGAGTTGAGATTCCATCTGATCTGACAATTCCACACTGGAGCATCTATCCTACGGGCTCCAGAACTCTATCCTGAAAAGACCTGTTGTGCTCCTTTGTCTATGACAGCACTCTTCACAGCAGCCAAAAATTTAGAAACAAACTGGTTTTCCAAAAGCAGATGATGGGATAGAAAAACTATGGTATACATACACAATGGGATACTATGTGGTTATAAGAAAAGATGGTCTCATGCAACTTGCTGCTATAAGGATGGATCTGGAGGGGATTGCACTGTGTACAGTCAGAAGGAAGGAAACAAACACAGATTGATCTATCTCATATATGGGATATACAGAAACATAGTAAGGTGATTAAGATATTGACAAAAGCAAGAAAAGCTGAGAACTGGTCTACCGAACTGAGTCTCCCATGGCTGAGAGACACGATGAGGATGGGGACTTGAGGGAGAAATGCTGAAATAATAGTGGAGGAAGCGGACACTGAAGGATGTGGGTACTGGCACATTATAAGCAAAAAAGCCTAAACTAGTGGTCTAATAAATTATCACCATCATCATCATCATCATCATCATCATCATCATCATCATCATCATCCCGTTGATTGTCGAATTTCTCAAGCAGTCTTAGTAACATCTCCATTCGTCCTAGCCCTGAGATTTTAGAAGCCTCTCATTACTCGTCCTTTCTCTTCGGATTGTATAAATAAATTATGCCAACTAAAATAAAGAAAACTATATATAGTAAAAATTCACCTGCAGGTAAGATAGGTCAGCATTAAGACATCTTTTAGAAGCATGCTGATGGATGGAATGAAATAAAGCAAAGCTCACAGAAGCTCATAATACCTACCCAGGTGCACTGAAGATAGGCAATGATATGCTGACTAGGATCTTTGGGGGTCACTGGTCTTAAGAGTTTAAAATCTCAATCATAAAGGAAGTTGGGAGATACAAGAAAGCAAAAACAGGATGGAGATGAGGTAGTAATCCAAAGTCTGGCAATGAAGAATATGTCCTTCTCATTTTTCTAATGATTAAGGTCCTCAATGACTTTTAAAACTACAGAAAGTATAAGAGAAAATATATCTGACAAAAACTCGATTATCATAATAATGTCAACACAGGGATAAAGACCTGTGATTTAAAGTCAATAATAAAGTTCTTTTATGTAATGTGGCAAGAGATAAAGTAAAAAATAAAAAAAAAAAACAGGGGCTGGAGCTAGCGGGTAGGGCATTTGCCTTTCACACGGCCAACCCGGGTTCGAATCCCAGCATCCCATATGGTCCCCTGAGCACCGCCAAGGGTAATTCCTGAGTGCAGAGCCAGGAGTAACCTCTGTGCATCACCGGGTGTGACCCAAAAAGCAAAAACATAAATAAAAATTTAAAAAATTAAAAAAACAAGAAATTCAAAAAAACTAAAAACCATAGAAAAAGCAGAATTTTTGAACCATAAATGAGAGAATAAAAACAACTACAAATTTATCAGTGGCACTGTAGCACTGTCATCCCGTTGGTCATCGATTTGCTCGAGCGGGCACCAGTAACGTCTCCATTGTGAGACTTCTTGTTTACTGCTTTTGGCATATCTAATATGCCACGGGTAGCTTCCCAGATTCTGCTGTGCGGGCGGGATACTCTCTGTAGCTTCCCAGTTTTTTTTTATTTTAAAATTTTTAAAAAACAAATTTATCAGTAATTCCAATAAATATAAATAAGCCGCTAACATGTATGATGCAGGTAGGTATAAGCTTTGTCTGACCACCTCTGTACAACAAATGGAGGATACTTGCCCTGTTTGTACGATGAGTGAAGCATTTTCACTGAGATCACACAATCACCTTTTCACTTAGGTGATTTCTACTGCATGAAAACATATACTGCATTTTCTAAAACAATTACATATAACAAACTAAGCATGTTTAAACTTTGACTAATATTGGTTTATAACACTACATAGGTTTCAAGCATATAGTATTATACATCAACATCTATATATATTTACCAGTAAAAGTAGAATTCTACACTTGATGATTTTGTATTTAAACACATAATCTACTCTACTCATCCTGCCTTCCTTTCTGGTAAAAACAATTTGGTCTTATGACCTAAAACTAAATTTGCTTCATTTACTTCTTTTATTTATGTACCATGTACGAGTAAAACCATAGTTTTTATATTTCTCTGACTTACTTCTCTAAACCTAGTGTCCTCTGAGTCCATATATTATTGAAAATGGTAGAATTTAGTTTTTTGAGAGCCAAATAGTATCCCATTGTGTACATAGCACATCATCTTTATTCATTCACTTTTTAATGAGTACTTAGATTGTTTTCAATCAATTTTGAAAAACTGGGGAGTATGGAGTTATCAGGCTGGAGCGTTAGCACAGCAGGTAGGGTGTTCGCCTTGCACAAGGCTGACCCGGTTTCGATTCCTGTGCCCCTCTCAGAGAGCTTGATGAGCTACTGATAGTATCTCACCCACACAGCAGAGCCTGGCAAGCAACCCGTGGTGCATTCGATATGCCAAAAATAGTAACAAGTCTCACAGACAGATGTTACTAGTGCCCGCTCGAGCAAATCCATGAGCAATGGAATGACAGTGACAATGACAGTGATGGAATTATCATATTATCAGATACTTGGTGGTTCTTGGGGTGAGGGAGTGGAACGGGGAGAACTCTATGGTATCCAGAGTCAAAACCAGGGCCAGGAACTATCGAGGCAGGTGCTCTAAGACATGAACCACAGCCCCTGACCATGATAGCAATCTTATTCACTGAGTGCTAAAGAGCATTTCCTTCAGGAATACCAGTATAATGATTGGCACAATTATAATGCTAGAATTTCTGTCTTTTATTTGAATGACACCACTATGTCTGTCTCTTGACTATTTCAGCTAGTTCAAACTTAGTTCTTTTACTGTCCGGTGAGCCAAATGAAAATTTCAGGTTATATTTAAGTTTGAAGGTTGTTTCCCCTTGTATAGATACTTGAATATTCTACTCTCTAGCTAGAGGAATCCAGATGTTTGACTATTCTATACCCACTTCAGTGCATACTAACCATGTATTTAATGCCTGTACTAAATTAATGCCAAGGAATCAAAAATAAAAGATTGGAGAGACAAATTTAGAAGATGATTTAAAAAAAAAAACTTAAAAGACTATCATGTTAAATATCTTGGTGCCAAATGTAGAGTGATCTTACATGGGGAAAACAAAAATGGCTAAGTATAAAACAAACACTTTGAATGTTTTTTCTGTTAGGCTGCTGACTGATTAGATAAGAATTTGATACAAGTTTCTATTTGCAACAACAGAAACACTGAACACTGTCGTATCAATGATGATTTTTTTAACAAAGCTTATCTCGGGGCTGGAGCGATAGCACAGTGGGTAGGGCGTTTGCCTTGCATGCAGCCAACCCGGGTTCTATTCCCAGCATCCCATACTGCCCCCTGAGGACCGCCAGGGGTAATTCCTGAGCGAAGAGCCAGCAGTGACCCTGTGGATCGCTGGGTGTGACCCAAAAAGAAAAAAAAAAGTTTATCTCATTTAAATTTCAGCTTGGGGCAAGGGCCAACACCCATCAGTGATGTTAAGGAATGATAGAGCCAAATAAACAAACCAGAGTCAACAACACTGAAATCATGAGATCAAACCTTTTTTATTATTTCATTTTTTATAAGGCTGTTCGCAATAATTTATTACATTCGATATTCCAACAACAATCACAGCACCACTACTCCTTACCCACCACCATTATTTCTAATTTTCCCAACTGCCACCCAAGCCTGCCCCAATAGCAGTCCCTAAATATTTTGTATTGCTTTTTATAAATAATTTGCTAAAAATGATCCAAAAAAGGAGAATGAATCTTAAGTCAACAAACTAAAAAAGTATGGCAGGCTCGAGAGAGGGAGCTGGGGAATCTGGTATAGGAAGAAGAATCTGCTGGCGGGAACAGTGAAAGAACATTGTAAGTATAAAACCCAAATAGGAACAACTTTGTAAATCACAGCACTTCCACCAAATAAAATGAAGTAAGAGAGAGAGAGAGAGAGAGAGAGAGAGAGAGAGAGAGAAGAGAGAGAGACAGACAGACAGACAGACAGACAGAAAAAGAAGTCAATTAATCAGTCATTATTCTCAGTTTGACCTCCTAGATTTCCCCCTTTCTCTAACACAGCTAAACCACCACTGTACCTTCCACACTCCAATTTAGTAACTACATTGCAACTAGCTGGTCCTTCACTCCCATGGTAATCTAGTCTCTGAAACACAATTGTTCGCTTGCCTGTCCACCCTGGATAAAACCTTGATTCTAACCTCTGTCCCCATCGTGATGCCTTCCTTCTCAATCCCTCTCATAGACTCTATAAAAGAAAACGCCTGCTTTTTTGTTTAGGTAGTTGATTATTCTTGGCCTTTCTCATTTCGGCTATGTTTACTTCACTGACTCCGTTTTCTAGAAACCACCCGCCAATCCTTCCCCATTAACAATACCATCTGCTTCCATTCCCATCAATTCTCCTACTGTGCCCGGTACTACTAATAAATCTCCTGACCTATCTTCCCAGATTACTCCTTTCCTCAATTAAACGCTTTGCCCCCAGGAGAGTCATTTCCTGTCTCTGCATCTTAGCTGCTCCTCTGTAAGATAAAGGAACGAAAATATAGATTAAGATAGTTTCCATTTTAACTTTTGATCAAAATGTTTAACTATAACCCCCCCCACACACACACACCTTTTTTTCTATTTATAACAAATTCTCATTTCCTACTTGTCATCAAGTCTTTCCTTTTTACTTCCTAACAGTGATACAATAATTTCCAAAGTCCTAACCACACTTCTTCATTATATTTATCATTATTTCTTAGGCTAAGGTGAGTGGTTTCTGCCATTATTTCTTTTGTTTTTTTTTTTGGCGGGGGGAGGGGTAGGGGCAAACCCAGCAATGCTCAGGGGTTACTCCTGGTGGTTCCTGAGAGGCCAGAGATTGAACCTGGTTTGGCCACATGCGAGGCAAGCACCCTACCCACTATACTATTGCTCCAGCCCCTCGTTATCTCTGAGGCTAAGGCAGGATTTTTTTTTTTTTTTTTTTGCTTTTTGGGTCACACCTGGCATGCACAGGGGTTACTCCTGGCTCTGCACTCAGGAATCACCCCTGACGGTGCTCAGGGGACCGTATGGGATGCTGGGAATCGAACCCGGGTTGGCCGAGTGCAAGGCAAACGCCTACCCGCTGTGCTATCACTCCAGCCCCGGCTAAGGCAGAATTAGCCCACATCATAATGCTGCTCAAAGTGAGGGCATGTGTGTGTTCCTAGATTTTTCCAATGTTAGAACATTTGAAAAAAAAAGTGCGATCGAATATGATTAAACTGGGCTGGAGTGATAGTATAGCGTCTAGGGCACTGCCTTGCCTGCAGCTCACCCAGGTTCTATTCCCAGCATCCCATATGGTCCACCAAGCACCGCCAGGAGTAATTCCTGAGTGCATGATCTAGGAGTAACCCCTGTGCATTGCCAGGTGTGACCCAAAAAAGGAAATATATATATATATATATATATATATAGGGGCTTGAGCAATAGCACAGCGGGTAGAGCATTCGCCTTGCACGTGGTTGACCCAGGTTCGATTCCTCTGCCCCTCTCAGAGAACCCAGCAAGCTACCGAGAGCATCTCGCCTGCATGGCAGAGCCTGGCAAGCTACCCGTGGCATATTCACTATGCCCAAAACAGTAACAAGTCTCACAATGGAGACGTTACTGGTACCCGCTCAAGCAAATCGATGAGCAGCGGGATGACAGTGACAGTGACAGTGATACGCCGTGCGGGCATATATATAATTATATATATTAAATATAATTAAGCTGAAATAACTTCAAGTCTAAAAGTAAAGCAACCTCATTTGGACATTTCTTTATCATAAGATATTCTGACCTTCTGAGAAACCTGTAAAAGAGAGTTTTGTCAATGCCCATGACAAGCAGGTACTGACATGATATCTGCTTTGATCTTCTCTGACACACTCCTGAGTCAGGTTTTCATTCCTAGTTTGTGTGTGATGTGCTCACTTTTAACTTCCTTTTGTCCCATAACTGCCAGTTTTGATCAGCTAACAAGAGAGTAAGAGTGACAAGAAAAATCAATTTAGCTTAGCTCACTGTCCCCTTACAAATAAGGAAATAGTTTGCTCTTTTGGACCTTAGATTAATTCCATTCTCTTAAAATTCTGTACACAGAAATCATTTTAAATGCTTTTATTTAGCACAGATTCCAGGTGATTTTGAAATATATTGGACATACCATTTGTTGAAAATAAGGCCTTCTTCAATACTGATAAATTAATTGTAAATTAATTGTGTCCAATGCAAAAAAAAGGGAGAAAACCTACCTTCAACTGTCTTTTTATAGTAGAAATGATATAGCTGGACTCAGACACTGGAACACAAATTTACACATAATTCATCAGAAATACTATACTTTTAAGATTAGACTGCAAGTGGGTTCCTTAACTACAATATTTGCTTTTAAAGAGACCTGGTCTTCCTATTAGTTAAAGCTGGCTTATAAACTCTGCATTGTAAAACTGAGGTATGTCCTGTCTACATACCTCTGTTCAAGTTCAACTTCATCAGCCCTGAGTCATGAGGTTCTACAGTTCTCCCTCCCGCACCCCTAAGTCAAGGTCTCTCCTCTCTCTCCATAAATATTTGTGGAAGAAAAGAAGGGGCAGGAAAAGAAGCATGGGAGTCAGCTAGAATAAGTATGGCCTTTGAGTCTTGCTTGAGTCTCTCATTTCATCTGTCCATCACCCTATGACACTGGCTGGTTCATGTAACCACAATTTCTTCATCTCTCCCTATGATAAAATTCATCTTTGAGTTTCCCGTAGAGCCCAAGACCGTAAATTTCACTCTGGAGACACACTGCGCTTGGTATTGAGGGCTGGACAAGGATTGTTCCTGTCTGTGGAATAAACGGGTATGGACTGGAGCTCACAGACCTCCTTTGGTAATGCAGTACAACCTGTCCCATGCACTGTGGCTCAGGCTACTTTGGTCTTGAGGTGGCCAACCATGCTCTCAATTAGGTCGTACAAAAATATAACTACATCCCTAAGTTCCTTGGCCACTGATCAACACACTGTTCATTTCTCACTGTCAGACTTCTATGGAAATATCGAGAGAAAATGAATTCGCGGGGGCTGGAGCAATAGCACAGTGGGTAGGACGTTTGCCTTGCACGCGGTCGACCCGGGTTTGATTCCCAGCATCCCATATGGTCCCCTGAGCACCGCCAGGAGTGATTCCTGAGTGCAGAGCCAGGAGTAACCCCTGTGCATCGCCAGGTGTGACCCAAAAAGAAAAAAAAAATGAATTCGCCACAGTATGCTGGACTGGAAAGGCACTGAGTCAAATACGCATGTGTTATAAAGTGGCCCTGGATTGTCACAAGGCCTCAGAAAGGTAGCTCTGCTCACTAAGTCTCAATGGAAATAAACAGGTAACGGGTCTACTTTGAATGCCATGCAGTGTTGTGGGGGATAAGAAAAGCAGCAATGCTTTATACACTGGAGCTAAAATCACTAGTAGCTTCTGGGGAGATGTCTACTGCCCTATGGCCTGGCTGACCCGGGGAAGGGTTCCTGTCGTAACACTCGCCAGGCATGGATGCAAGCATCCCACTAGCTCCAAGGCATCTGCCACGGAGGGCCCGGCTCCAGAGTTTTCTGGAGTTTTCTGGAGCAGGGCTGCGGGCTGGAGTCAGACTCTGTGTAGGGAGAGAAAGTCAGTCCTGACCCCAACCAGGTTCTGCAGGTCTGTCATTATCATCATTTATGAAAAAAAGAATTTCAGGAGAAGACAAATAGTGAAATAAAACAATTTTATTGAGGAAATATGAGGAGAGAGGGTGAGGGAGAAAGAGAAACGCACATTCCAGAGAGAACAACACAACTGTCTTTTCCAAGTGAAAGGAATTACACCTCCCTAACTGAAACTTGGCAACCCAGAATGGAGGCGCGCCCTGGCTGCTTCTGCAAACTGGGTTTTACCGTCATTTTCCCCAGCTGAGTCCATGTAGGGCTTTCTGTGCAGACAGTCTCTTCCGGGGCCGTGTCTAGGGGAAAGGACTTAGCATTTTTGGTCTTCTCTGCTTTTGCTTTGTTTTCGGTCACTGTGCTCAGGGCTGACTCTTAGCTTTGCAGCCAGGGCTCACTCCTGGCTGGCTCCGGGGCAGATGCCACCTGGCGAGCCCCCGGCCCACTGTGCTCTCTCTCACAGCTTCCGGCTCCTCTGAGCTCCTCTCGAGTGTGGCTCCAGCCTTCTCTCATCAGGCCTCTGATTCTGCTTCCACAAAGGGATTCTGGCCTCGGTGCCTTTGGGCTACTCTAGGGCTGGTGACAAAGCGAATCACCTCTTGTTTTCATTGCTTACCGAGGAACTCACTGCTAAGAGACCCCCTGGGCCTGGGAGCTTCAGAGCCCCCCCAACCACTGTGAAGAGGAAGCCAACAACGTCCCCCCAGCCATCGTCCAGTGCTCACGGGGGCTCTCTGCATAGTCTGGCTTTTTGTTCTATTTCCTTCCTTGGCCACTGACCCACTCTCATTCAGTAGCTTCATTTCAGTTCTACGAAATATGTGTGTGCGTGTGTGCGCGTGCGTGCGTGTGCATGTGCGTGCATGTGCGTGCGTGTGCATGCGCGTGTGTGTGCGCGCATGTGTGGTTGCGTGCATGCTTGGTCGCGTGCATGTGTGGGAGCATATGGGTGGCAGAAACATAAGTCAAGAAACCTTCTTGACGCCCTGCCTTTTTCGTTCTGTGTGCCATGCGGGGAGGAAGAACCCCGCGAAGCCCAGAACACCGCAGAGGCAGAGGCGGTGTCTGTGAAGCAAAGGGCTTCTCTTCCGGGGCAGTGGGGCCTGCATGCATCCCCCTCATCTCTGGCTACAAAGGATAGTGCAGGGCCACGCGCTCGGAGGCATTTCCTCATGCACAAGTCACAGCTTCTTTGGGACACACTTCAAAGGCACAGCTCAACCCAAGGCTGCCGGAGCGTCAGCCCCGGACTAACGTGGACACGCCAGGTGGGGCCACAGTCTTTCCCATTCAGGCAGATCCTCTGTTTCTGGGTCATGGTACCAAAAGCCCCCAAGGCCCCCCCAAGGAAAGAGGCCGATGGCCCAACTACACGCGACATCTGGAAGCACAGACTTTCCCGAATTTCTGGAAGAAATCTTCTTGCGCCTGGGTCAGGGCGTCCTCGTCAATGTACACGGCCGGCCGCTTGGCCATGACGAAGTACTGCACCTTCCGCAGCTTCCAGCCCAGCACGTACAGGAGCCAGCCGCACACGGCCGCCGTGGAGCGGCCCACGCCGGCGTTGCAGTGCACGTACACCGTGTGTCCGTTCTCCAGCAGCCCGTGCAGGAGACACACCGCCTGCGGCAGCATCTGCACTCGGCCTGCAGCGGGGAAAGCACAGGGGACACGAGCATGAGGGCAGGCTCACGGCTCCCGAGAGTTCGCCCTTGGCTGGCAAGCAAGCTTAGAACCACTTCCACACCTGACGACGGGGAAGGAGGAAGGGCGCTGCGGCGGGACTGCGGTGCCCGGACCGGACCCACCACCTGCCGCTCCTTCTGGGTGGGCGCTCAGCTCCCCAGAAAGGGAAGGCAGCGCCTGCTCACCGTCAGGAGAACGGGTTGTTATAACCTTCAGAGGGGGTTGTAGGGTCCGGGCAGGGGTTTTCAAAAAGCTGAGACAGATGCTGTCACCCGAGTCTCCTTTAGTCCAAAAGGACCTTCCCGGGGAACGGAAAGCACAGACTTAGCCCTACTGCAAGGGGTCCATCTTATTCACGCACCACAGGAGAACTTCCAGTGCCCGCCCCATGGTGAGTTCTTATTAACTGGGAATACACAGTAGAACTAACGGATCATCTGCTTATTCCCTCGTGATCTCTGTCACTGTATCACTGTCATCCTGTTGCTCTTCGATTTGCTCGAGCGGGCACCAGTAACATCTCTATTGTGAGACTTGTTGTTACTGTTTTTGGCATATTGAATACGCCATGGGTAGTTTGCCAGGCTCTGCTGTGCGGGCAGGATACCCTCAGTAGCTTGCCGGGCTCTCTGAGAGGGATGGAAAAATCGAACCTCGGTCGGCCACGAGCAAGGCAAATGCCCTACCCACTAAAAAGGATTCCCTCTTTATTACCGGTTAACAATTTATACAGCTATGACCTTCACCCTTCACGTAACTGTTATGCTGATTACTCAATGATTCCAAAATCTTCTCACCACATTTAGAGGGCAGGGATGCCCCTAACATCATCCAGCTCCTGCAACTTTCTCCTCACAGGCTCTCAGAGTAAAGGTACCGGGGCTGTCCTGGGGGGGAGGGGGTGTTCATTTGTTTGAATGACATCAAGAAAACATGCCAGAGGGTCCGCAGGGCCCCGGATGTGTCACAAACACACCTCATGTGTGTCTGTGACCGGACATTCCCTAACTCCTCCATCCTCCATGACCCAAGGGTCCAAGAGCTCTGGGGGATCCCCAGAGGGGCCACACAGAAGAGCCCCGGCCAGCTTCATGCTGCCACCTGCTAGAGACTCGGAAAGGCAGAAGGGCACCCAACTCAGTGACAGCACTGCACCCCTTCCCAAGGGCCCCGGGTCCCGGAGTCTCACTTGAGTGCGTTTGGACTCCCCGCAGAAGATATCCCTCCATCCTTCCTTCAACAGACTGGGAGTCACTTTCCCTGACGGAGCCAACTCAGTACACAGTGCTCAGGCCTCACCATCCCAGCAAAGATGGTCAAAGGCCCAACTGACCTGTTGAACCCCCTCAGTTTCCCTCTATCTAAGAGGGGCACGAACCAGGGCCTCAAAGATTTAAGAGGATCCTCTACATGAAAGCCAAGACATAACTCAGCTCTGGCTGCGGGTGTTGTTCATCCTTCTAACGCAGGGACCTAAAAGCCGTGTAGCCCTTGAGAAGCGTTTCTCCCTGGAATCCCTTTCAGTGGCCACACTATGCAGGCGCCCTGCTCCTGTCTCCTCGGGTCGTGCCACTGCAGACTCCTGAGACCCGTGAACTGGAGATGTGCCACGGCCCACGCAGCGAGTCCCCGAGTCCAAACTGAGCCGTAAGCCAAACTGAGACTTCCCACTGCATGCTGGGCTCTGCCGGCCCTGAGGGGATATGCTCACAGGGCCCACCACCTAAGAAGCTCCAGCCTAAGGACAATAAAATACCCTCGACCTGTGACAAAGCGTGGGATGCTGGAAGTATACCCACTTAGGAATGAAGGGGGTCCCCGGGACAGCACTTGCGATATACTGACAGTGTCACCCAGAGTCCCTGCTTTGGACGTTTCATCTACTTGGGCTCCATCCAATTAAATTCCGTATGAATTAAATATATGACGTTTCCATTCTTTAAAAAAAGCCATTCTTCAGAGCAACACAGAAATAAATATTTGATGTACAATATTCCATATTTCCAATTCTAAATTGGAAATGTACTTGAAATGCTAAACCCTTTGCAAGGGTTTAACACTCCACAGGGGTTAATTCCACAGCAGGATGCTGTGATTCTTACTTTGTAACTTAAGAGTCCTTGATTGCTCCTAGATGCTCAAAAGCATTCTTTAAGAATATGAATATAGGGCTGGAAGAATAGCGCAGCAGGTAGGGCATTTTCCTTGCTCCCCGCCGATCCAGGTTCGATTCCCAGCATCCCATATGGTCCCCCGAGCACCGCCAGGAGTAATTCCTGAGTGCAGAGCCAGGAGTAACCCCTGAATATCGCTGAGTGCAACCCAAAAAGGAAAAAAAAAGAAGAATATGAATATAAACAAAATAAAACAATGCCCAAAACTATCACTGACTATCTGAGACACTTACAAGAGCACCCTTAAATCTAGTGTCTGGGCCACACCTTCTCAGGCTAACTGAACTAGGGACAGATAGAAGCTTCCAGAGAGCCTTAGAGATGTGGTCCCAGTGGTGGAACTCAAGATTTGCATGTATGAGGTCCCAAGTCGGATTCCTGGCACCACATGTCCCCATGAGCACAGTCACTTGCGACAGCAATAAACACTCACATATGCACATTCATAAATGCATAAACATGCAAAAATTTCCGTCAATATGCAAATAAGCACACAAACATTGTGAGAAAGAGATGCAAGGATATGAAGGGGGCAGCATTTCTGAAACTAGTTAGCCAAAAAATAACAAAAAAATATATTCCTGGCACAACTTTTAGCACTTTACACCCCCCCCCCCCACACACACACACAAACTTCCTTCCTTTCTTGCTTGCTTGCTTTTTGGGTCATACCCAGCAATGCACAGGGCTTACTCCTCGCTCCTGCACTCAGGAATTATTCCTGGCAGTGCTTGAGTGACCATATGAGATGCTGGAAATCGAAACCCGGTCAGCCACGTGCAAGGCAAATGCCCTACCAGCTGTGTTATAGTTCCAGCCCCTTCTTTCTTACTCTAGGGGTAAATTTCTGTATGAATCCACTATTATTTTGCATGACATCTTCTTATCCTCTTAGGAACACAGATAAGACCCATGGTATCAAAAACATCCTTTGGGGAAAATCTGAAAATCATAGGACTAATAACCACTGTCGCATCTTTTATGGTGTTCGAAACACTTTCATATCCATTCCCAATCACGTTCATAACAATACGTTTTGTTTGGGGACTATCCCCCAGCAAAGACTAGGGGCTAACTCTGGTTCTGTCTCAGGAGAACCACATGTGGTGTCTGGGATTCGAACCTGGATCTCTGGCCCGTCATTCTACTCGAATCCCGTAAGGCACAGACGGTCACCCCTGTCTGCCCCACGCAGGCCCTGGATGACCCCATGCAATACAGCCGTGGTGATGAGCAGACTCGAGCCGGAGTGGGAGGCCCACAGGCAGAGTCTTTCCATCAGGGCAGAGCTGAATTCGGGGCACTGAGTCCAAGAAATGAACTCGAGCGCACGGAGCAGAAGGGCCGGCCAAGGACGCGGGCCGTGGCTCTCACAGCAGGTGGGCAGGGCAATAGCCTGTTATCAGCAGCACCTCACAGAGAGTCACAGTGCAGTCTCCGGGCGAAGGGAGCAGATTTGCAGCTTTCCGGAGGGTTCTGCTCGAGGGGATGCTGTCTGTTTGCGACTCGGAGATGTAGGCGCAAACCAGAATTTTTTTAAAACCTTTTTTTTAAAGAAGAAAAAAAAAAAGAAAAAAACCTAGACACCCCGCCCCCCCTCCTGCATATGACAAAATGTACACAAATAAGGATCGATGGCACAGTTGATTGTAACAGGCCCTGCGACAACCAGTGGTGACAGTTTGGGTCTAACGAACTGTCTGCTTTCTCAGGCGCTACCTGACAGCATTATGCTGCAGCTCACAACACTTGCAGCTGCGTTTTTCTCCAGGTTCTAAAAATATCCCGCCGAATTCATCCACACCCCCGTTGTGCTAATACTGTGAACCGCAGATGATCGATCTACCGGTCAAAAAACTCCCCTGTGACCCAGGAAGGGTCATGAACCCTTTGGTTACTCGTGGGGCTATGCAGAGCCCAAGACACCCCGGAAGCGGTCAGTCTCGGTGGCTGGTGTTTGCCACGTGGACGCTGTCACGGCTGTCACACTGCCTCCATGTGGAGGGCGAGCCACCGATATTCCTGGCACGTGGGAACTGTGACCTAAACAACCCCAGTGGGTCTCTGGGCATTTTTTTTTTTTTTTTGCTTTTTAGGTCACACCTGGCAATGTACAGGGGTTACTCCTGGCTCATGCACTCAGGAATTACTCCTGGCGGTACTCAGGGGACCATATGGGATGCTGAGAATTGAACCTGGGTCGGCCGCGTGCAAGGCAAATGCCCTACCCGCTGTGCTATTGCTCGAGTCCCTCTGGGCATATTTTTTCCCTCAGGTTTCTGTTTGTGCTCACAGTGTGGTATGAAAAAGCTGGAGTGCTCGGGGCTTCGGCGGGATTAGCCGCTGTGGGGTGGAAGGCCACGGCTGCCTCCTTAGCGGCTGTCTCACCACTCGCCACAGCCTTTTCTCACCCTTCTCCGAAGGGATAACAGTGCCATCAAGTCCAAACCCCAGACGTGAGAACCAGCTCGACTCTGTCTTTCTCCATCTGGCTTATGCCACTAAGCCTCAGGCCCCGCAGGTCCAGCCTCATTGCTGCAAGTGTCAGGACTTCAGTGCTATAGACGTCACCTTACGATGCGGGTGTTATTTCAATAAAAAGAAACAAATGAAACAAGAAGCGAAAATTCAGCACACCTCTGGATGCTACAGGCACACCACCCTGACAACAGCCTTGGTTTGGAAACCAGATATACACAATGAACCTAGAGTCAATAATTTCTCTTCTGTGCAGTAGTTCTCACTCTCCCTCCCTCCCTCCCTCCTTACCTCCCCCCTCCTTCTTCTCTCTCTCTCCTTTCTATGAAAAAAAAAAAAAGCTCAATATCTGCATCTCATTTCCTTGAATCAAGAGGAGTAGCAAAATGACTTTTTTTTTTTTTTTTTTTGCTTTTTGGGTCACACCCGGCGATGCACAGGGGTCATTCCTGGCTCTACACTCAGGAATTATCCCCAACAGTGCTTAGGGGACCATATGGGATGCTGGGAATCGAACCCAGGTCGGCCGCGTGCAAGGCAAGTGCCCTACCTACTGTGCTATCGCTCCAGCCCCAAAATGACATCTTCAGGAAGCAAGACTGTCCCACCCCACAGTAAGTCAGTTCCCACCGTGGGGACGGGTTTGTGGCTAAGCAATAAAACCCCTTCCTGACATGTGAAAGGCCTTGGGTTCAATCCCCAACACTGTCCATATAAAACCGAAACAGACTCTAAAATCCAGCTCAAAGTACCCAGGAGGACCACCGGAGATGCCGAGGCCCCCTCGCTGTCTTCTGTGGGTCGTTCTTCCCATGGACACTGCGCAGATAAGTGACCACCCTTATAACTTGGGACTTTGTCTGACTCTCTGCAGACCTCCGTGAAGAGTCTGTCCGAGCAAGTGGGGGAGAAGCTGCAGCAGGTCTGGGAACTGTTCTGAGTCTGCGTGCGCTGAAACCCAGGCTGACTCTCTCCAGCCCAAGACCACGCAACCTTCTGTGGAGTGGCCTTAACTACTTTCGTGCCTCAGTTTCTTTCACTGTAAAAGGGAGATGATCACCAAATCCTCAGTGTCACTGCGAGAAGCAAATGAGTTGTAACCCAAACATGAAAGTCTATAACTAGGGGCTGGAGCGATAGCACAGTGGAGAGGGCGTTTGCCTTGCATGCGGCCAACCTGGGTTCGATTCCCAGCATCCCATATGGTCCGCTGAGCACCACCCAGAGTAATTCCTGAGTGCAGAGCCAGGAATGGCCCCTGTGCATCGCCAGGTGTGACCCAAAAAGAGATGAATAAATTAAAAAATTTAAAAATCTAAAAAAAAAAAAGAAGAAAGCTTGTAACTATCTCACGGTGATTCAATAAAATTTAAAATATACATATTTTAAATTTGAGAAGTCAATGAGTCTTTGTGTGCCATTTCTCCAGGGCATGCCGTGCAATGTGTTCTTTGGAGCAAGAGGGCTGGCGGTGGTACTTCCTCTCAGGCCTCAGGACCTCCCTTCCTTCTTATCCCCAGAATAGCAGTTCACCGGAGTCCCTCAGTTGAGCGGTCCACAGCTCTCTGCTGCCCCCTGCCGACAGCTGGTTGACAGTCTTTGTGTATCGCGGCTCTCGTGGCCTCAGGTTCAGTCTCTAACACCCAGGTTTGCAATGCGAGTCTTTGCTCCAAAATCCCACGCTTCTGCTTTTCCTCCAGCCTGGCATGGCCTCTCTCCCTCCACTAATGACCTGTCATACCTCCCTGACATTCGATGACAACCCGATAGCCACCTCACTTCCCGCTCCTCCCCAGGAAATGCGCCTCCCGTGCCACAGCCCACCTAGAGCACAAGACTCATGCCTCCCACCTTCTTCCGTCATTAGTGCTCAACGTGTGTAAGGCACCTCTGACTACTACATCACAAGGATGCCTTAGGCTGTCCCTGACTGCTGGGCAGCACCCGAAAGTCACCCGGATTTCATCTTTATCAAAACAAGCTCAGCCGGGGCTGGAGCAATAGCACAGTGGGGAGGGCGTTTGCCTTGCATGCAGCTGACCCGGGTTCAATTCCCAGCATCCCATATGGTCCCCTGAGCACCGCCAGGGGTAATTCCTGAGTCCAGAGCCAGGAGTGGCCCCTGTGCATCATCGTTTGGGTCACAAACGATGACCCAAAAAGCAAAGAAAAAAACAAGCTCAGCTAACACTTGCACAAAAAATGAGGTTTCGCTGTGGATCCGCTACTCTGTACCACGTCGCTTCTCTGATTAATCCTCACCTTCAGGACTGCGGGATCGTCTCACTGGCACCCTCACACCTGTTCTGGTTTCCTCTCCAACCTACCCTTCGCAACACAATTTGAGTGCACGGCTGGAGTGAAAACATGATTGTCTGGGCATGCCCCTGCCTCTCATTCTTTCAAACGCTTCTCACCACTTTGGCAAAGGATCTAAAGTCCTTCTTGGGGCCAGGAACTGCCAACCCTTCTCCCTCTTGCTCCGACCTGCACTCGGGCTGTTCTTCTGGGTCCTACAACAGTCCACACTCTCCGCATCAACCAATCTTCTCGAGCTGCGGCTTGAAATCTGCTTGAAATCCTCTTTCCCGCCTCATACCTCCCAACCCGTCTTCACATCTTCTAGAAGAAATTACTTCCAAAGGAAGCCTTTCCTGCACCCTCTTCCTACATCCATTTTGTCTGAGCATGCTCTCATAGCAAGTGTATTTCACAAACAACAACAACACCAAAAACCTAACTCGTCATGATTTTAAATTTGTCTGAAGTCATGTGAGTAACACCTCTCTTCCCTGTAGGGTATGCCCCATGAAGAGAAGCGCTTCTGGGGGCTGGAGCGATAGCACAGCAGGGAGGGAGTCTGCCTTGCATGAAGCCGACCCGGGTTCGATTCCCAGCATTCCATATGGTCCCCCGAGCACCTCCAGGAGCAATTCCTAAGTACATCAGCCAGGAGTAATCCCTGTGCATCCAAAAGTGTGACCCAAAAAGGAAAAAAAAAAGAGAGAAGCTCTTCAGCCTCTCTTCTGCACCCCTGAATTTTCAGTTTCTAGCCTAATGCCACCCACAGTAGATTTCTAATATACATCAGGTAATGACTGAACAAATAAAAGTTGTATTAAACAGAACTTTGGCTAGGATGTCAAGACAGAGCCTTTTATTTATTTATTTATTTATTTATTTATTTATTCCATTTCTATTTTTCATGGGTCATTCGATTTTAGAAAGACAGATAAGTAATAGACATTTACTTATCTGAAACACTTTCACCAGGGAACCAGAAAGGTTCTTCTATCTTTGAAAGAGATGTGGGGGCATTGAAAGGGAGGGGCCTTGGGAGCTTTGGGGAGGGAGGTGTGCAATGGGCAGGGGTCTGAATTACCATACAGAAAAACTTCATTAACCACATTTTAAATCACAGTACCAGGGCTGGAGCAATAGTACAGCAGGTAGCGCATTTGCCTTGTATGCAGCCGACCCGAGTTTAATCCCCAGCATCCCATATGGTCCCCCGAGCACTGCCAAGAGTAATTCCTGAGTGCGTGAGCCAGGAGTAACCCCTGTGCATCGCAAGGTATGACCCCAAAAGAAAATAAATAAATAAATAAACACTACCTCAATTTTTTTTTTCCATTAAGAACAAAAAAGAAACTCTTCCACCTCTTTTTACCTTCAGTGCTCATATCAGGGGTCGGCATCCAGATGTAAACCAAGCCTTCCTCCTTATACAGTTTCACCAGCGTGTCTGGACTCATGCGTTCCTGGTAGCGATTACAGCCCCCGGAATTGTGTAGAATATCCGCCTCGGTCTGGAAATTCATGACAGCTGTAATCCCCAACTCGTGCTTCAGTCGGATGGTCACGTGCTCCACTCGGCGGGGACAGCTGCCCAGCCAGAGATTCTGCAGAATTCTAATAAGAACACATGGAGCCAACCATTATTGTTACAATTTGAGATCTGAGGAATGGCCTAAAAATAAAAAATAAAAAAAAAACAAACATTTTGTATTAAAATTCAAGTAACCTTTAAATCTGGTCCCAGGAAAGCTGTATGTGAGCATGAAGGCCTGGAGCAAGGAGGAAAGTGAGAGAGCCGGGGTGCATGCCCGGTGTGCACAGGGTCCTGAGCTCCGTGCCCAGAATTTATGGGCCCCCAGAGGCCCTAAGATATGGCCCTTAACTGGCCCACATCCAAAAACACAAAAGCAACTGGTGTTGGTGTGGATGTGGGGAGAAAGGGGCTCTCCTTCACTGCTGGTGGGAATGCCGACTGGTTCAACCCTTTTGGAAAACAATATGGACGATTCTCAAAAAAATTAGAAATTGAGCTCCCATTTGACCCAGCAATACCACTCCTGGGAATATATCCTGGAGAGGCAAAAAGGTATAGTAGAAATGACATCTGCATTTCTATATTAATTGCAGCACTGTTTACAATAGCCACAATCTAGAAAAAATCAGAGTGCCTAAAAACAGACGACTGGTTAAAGAAACTTTGCTTTACATCTACACAATGGAACACTATGCAGCTGTTAGAAAAGACAAAGTCATGAAATTTGCATATAAGTGGATCAACATGGAAAGCATCATGTTGAGTAAAATGAGTCAGAAAGAAAGAGACAGACATAGAAAGGTTGCACTCGTATGTGGAATATAACGTAGCAGAGAGGTACGAGCTTGCAATGATGCAATTTCTGGCAGAAATTTCTTTGGACTTAGTTACTAAAATACTGAAATACAGAAATCCAAAACTGTGCAGCCGCTATTACAGCTGCGCAACCTCATGTCTCTTCATTCTCAGCAATGGAAAACAAATTATCCAATGCTTCCTTTTCAGCAGGTCTGACTTTGGCGGGGGAGGGGGGCAAACACCAAAGAATAATAGTGAGTTTTTTGTTGAAATATTGAATGTAATCAAAGTAAAGAGCAAGTAAAGTGAAATTTATCAGCTACACAGGCGGGGGGCAGGAGGGGAAACGTATACTGTGGTTCTTGGTGGTGGAATATGTGCACTGGTGAAGGGACAGGTATTTGAGCATTGTATAACTGAGACTTAAGCCTGAAAGCTTTGTAACTTTCCACATGATGATTCAATAAAAAAATTTTAAAAAGGGGGGGAGGGCTGGAGCGATAGCACAGAAGGTAGGGCAATTGCTTTGCATGCAGCTGACCCAGGTTCGATTCCCAGCATCCCATATGGTCCCCTAAGCACGGCCAGGGGTAATTCCTGAGTGGAGAGCCAGGAGTGACCCCTGAGCATCGCTGGGTGTGACCCAAAAAGAAAAAAAAAAAAAGATGTGGCCCTTCTGTGGTTCTACTGATCTCAAGTACTGGGCCTTAGCAGCAGTGCAAAACCCAATCCTAACGCTGAATCGTCCAACATGCACAACTGGGTGGAGTATTGTACTCCTGGAGGCCCCGGCCCCACGGCCACTACGTGGGTGCCAAAACTACCCTGAACAGAAAAGGACAGGAGAGCCAGCCTCATTATTCAGGGGGGGAAAGTACCGGCACTGTTGTTTGGGGGAAAGCCATTCAGGTAACTGGGGCAGACAGTGGCAAAAGGATACCATCGAATAGCATGGTCAAATAAATCCATAAGTGCATACATGGTTCAACATTAAAAAATCCAAAGCTGTATTTCAGATACAAATTAAAAGCATAATTATGACAGTCCATACAGTCTAGAAATAGTTTGCTCAAATTCAGTGATTATTCCTCCTTGGAACCTTATGTAAAATTTCAAATAGCATGAGATCTTTTATTAACTGACTGATTGGGGTGGGAGGGATACACCTAGCAGGGCACGGGATTATTCCAAGATTTGCACTCAGGGATCATTCCTGGTAATGCTCAGGGAACCACACAATATGCCGAGAATTGAACCCAGGTTGGCTGTATGTGAAGCAAGTGCCTCACCTGCTGTGCTATCTCTCTGGCCCCCTGTGTGAGACTCACTATTATTCTGGCCCCCTGTGTGAGACCTTTAAGACTTGTTGCATACCAGAAACTAACAGACAGCAATCTCCTTTCAATTAAAATCAAAGCCAGAAGTATTTCATTAGAATTCAATAATGTTCTATGCTCATCAAAAGCTATAAGGTAAAAAGAAATTATTTGTAAAAGAGAGAAAATATTATTTCTATATTTCAAGTATGACTCACATATCTAAGTTTTCCTAGTGCTGGACCCACCATCAGAAGATTCTGATTTACAATCAGTTCTCGGGTTATACTGGTGCTACTCATTTATAGCCAAAATCCTATGAAATACTCCTTAGAAATCCAACTCCCAAAAGCTACATAAAGTCTTAAAAGTATTAGGAATCAGGGAACTGGATAAGGAGAAATACATAAAAATCAAATAGGGCTTTCACTCAACTAGAAATAGCCAGATGGATATCAATCACATTCAAAAATAACAACAAAATTGTAAAATATCTAGGAATCCATAAAAACAGAAAGAACTGTATTTTTTAATTTACTGAGTGCACCATGATTTAGAAGTTATTCATAGTTAAGTTTCAAGCATACAATACCAATACCAATACCCAATACCAACTACTGATAGCGTCAACTTTTCTCCACCAATATCCAGTTTCCTTCCCACTCCCCCACTCTGCTTCCTTGATCGACACATTTTTAAGTTTGATGACTGTAGTTTGGAGCTTGTGCTTTTAGTTTTGTTGTCTCTGTGGTTCAGATGTAGATAAGCCACATCTTTGCTGGATGACTATAGCATTACAGTATAATTTCAAGTTACGAAATCAGATACCTACCAATTTATTACTCAATATGACTTTGGATATTTGAAATGTTTTATGATTTTATACAAACTTTGTGACTGACTTTCTTAGATCCTTTAAGAATGCCATCTGAATTTGGATGAGGATTGTATTGAATTGATATAATAATTTAGGCAAAGAGTCCATTTTGACAATACTGATTCTGTCAATCCCATTTCCAGTGAGTTCAGGCACAAGACAAAAATGTCCACTTTCTCCAGTTTAACTCAATAGAGCATTTTAAGTACTAGCAATGGCAATTGTGCAAGACAAATAAATCAAAAAGCTTCAAATTGGAAAAGTAGTCTAAACTATCGCTATTTGAAGATAATGTAAAAGAATACACAGAAGAGCCTCAAGAGTTCACTATGAAGCTCCTAGAAATCATAAAAAATAGTAGTTAGCTTCAAAATTAACATACACAAATTATTGCATTCTTATATGATCCTATAATGTAATAGAACTCAGTGTCTATTCCACTCAAAATAATATCCAAAAACATCACATAACTAGGAATCAACTTAACAAAAGACGCGAGAGATACACTCATAAAAAACCACACATCACCTAAAAAAGAAATAGAAGATGACCTTTGGAAATGGATCAAAAAAATTTAATATGAAAGTATGGGAGGAAAAAAAACCAACAACAACATATAGAGATACCATGTCTTTTAATTAGAATGTAAAAGTATAAAATGCAAATATTTTCATCACTTGTACCACTTGTCATCCATTGTTCATCAATTTGCTCAAGCGGGCACCACTAACGTCTCCATTTGTCCCTGCTGTGTCCTAGTGTAGCCCAATGGTATCTGCTCGCCCCAGGAACACAAAGAACCTCAAACCGTTCATTCAGGGTCTTGACGAAGAAGTCTGACCACCCCGTAGGTGGGCGGCCACACATTCTTTTGACATCCCGTGGAATCCAGTTGGTAACAGCTCTAGTTCAGCAGTCATCTCTAAATCACATTACATGTCCAGCCCATCTGATTTTCGATGCCTTGGCAAATAACACAGCGTGCCTGATTCTCGATCGTTGATGGAGGTCGGAACTCCGGATTCCTTCTTTCACTTGAGTGAAACATGATAGTCCAAGCATAGCTTTTTCTATTCCTCTTTGGGACACCCGAATAGCATTCTCATCCTATTTTAGTAGGGCCCAGGTCCCTGAGGCATTTACGACTCAAGTATTTTCATAATTTATACAAATCTAATTATAATATTACAATCTATTGTGCATAGTGACTGTTGTCTTTTTCATCAGTCATTTCACATGTAAAATTTCTCTCCAGAATGAAAGTAGACACTATTTTTCAAATTTTACTTGAATTATGTCATCTGAGAACTAAACAGGCTAACTAGATAAAAAGAGCAGACATTATAAAACTCACCTATGTTTTCAGATATCTTCTTTCAAGCACAAAGAATTAAATTTCTCTGCCTCAAGTTAGGCATGACCATGTGACTTGCTGAGGACAAAAAGTGAGCTCACGTAAGACTTAATGCATGAGTTTTCAAGCTTTCTTTGAATGCTGCTGCTATGATTATCAGGCACTCATGGATACTGAGAGACTAGATATATGGCAATGGTCATGGAGACATTTTTAAAACTCTTTTTTGAGGGATTGAGGGCCTTTATTGAAATAAATAAAGTTATCTTTACTGAGGGATTGTGATTTACAATACAAGGTTTCTGCAAACTGGTAGGGAGGTACCATATCTGAATGCTCGCAAAATGAGATGCAATCTGAGGGCAAATTTTGCCATTTCTATGCCAAAGGCAGAGCAACAGGGGGGCTGAGTGACATTTGTTCGACCAGGACTAAACAAAGCCACCTCCTCCCAATCCACATCTGACTGCCTTCAGGGCGACTAACTGCCCAGCCAGAAAGGACTCTCCGAGACACAAAAAATATGCAGCAAATTTCCCATTGCCCGCTGTGCCTAGGTCCAGTCATTTTGCGAATATTTGAACACTTGGCTGGTGCTCATGCATAGTCAAATGTGGGGCGACAGATTCCACCAAAAAAAACATGCCAGTGGACCACAGGACATTTTCCAGTCTGGCTGAGCCTGAAAATACAGTGACAGACCCTGGAAAATACAAATATCCAGATAGCTGCACAGACCTCCTGGTTCCTGCAATTGCTATTGGAAACTCAGGACTGTGAGAGCTCCCATTTGCTACCTCACCATTTGGATATAATATTCCTGTACTGACAGGAACCAGCAACTTAGAATGCTAAAATGGGAGCACTGGTCTGCAAGTCTTTGGAGCTATAGATGCAACTTGTAACTATAAATTCCCAGCAGCAATCCAGAATGATATTAATTCAAAGCCACAGTCTTAGGCTGGCATTGGTGAGAATGAACGTCAGATTACTACCAGGGTTAAGAAAACCCAACCTACTCAGCCAGACCCCACTGAGAGCCAGACCCAACAAGGAAGCAGAGGCATTAACCTGCACTGAATGATGAAGGCAAAAGCCTTGGATAAATCCCAAACACACGCGGGCTTTGCTAACTCCCCACTGAAGACTTCAAATCAACAATATTCAGGACTGTCCCTGAACTGAGGAAACTTATGGAAGAACAGAGGAAGTACAAGAGTAGCAGGAAAATGTGATCAGAAATTACCAAGTTAAACGGCTGGAGAAACAGTATAGTGAGGAGGGTGCTTGCCTTGCACATGGCCAATCTGGGTTCAATCCCCAGTCCCAAATGGTCCCTAGGCACCACCAGAAGTAATTCCTAAGAGCAGAGCCAGAAGTAGCCCCCTAAACATAACTGGGTCTGGACCCAAAACAAAGAAATTATTGAGCTAAGAAACACTGTAGGTAAACTAACATGCAATAAAAGAATTCAGCAGCAGAATGGCAGATGCTAAGGAATGAACCAATGTGCTCAGGGATAAGGGAGATTAAATCATTTAAAAACACACACACACATACACACACACACACACACACACAACCTGTAAGAAGGAAAAGAGAAAACTTCAAATGAAGGTATCATATTCACAAAGGTAAAGATTTATCTATAGGAAACTATGTCACTATCAAAAGAATGTTCACTAGCTGGGAGAATTAACATTGCTAAAATGATCATCCTACCCAAAATGTTATACATATTCAATGTAATCCCTATCAAAATTTCAATGGCATTCTTCAAGGACACAGAAAAAACACTGCTCAATTCAAATGCAGACATGAAACTTCCCCAAATAACCACAGCAATGCTTGGAAAAGGGATAGGAAGCACTGTATTTACTGAGTTTAAAAATCACACTACATAGCTATTTACATAACCAACTGAGGTACTGCCAACCTAACTGTGAACTGTGAATGTCAAGGAAACAGGGAGAGACCTAGGTACACTGGAATATTGGCTCTTGGGTGGTGGGTATGGTGCATTGCGAGCACAGAATAATATTAAAATTATTGCATATCACGATTCCTCAATAAAACTGACTGAAAAGCAAAGTGATACTAATTAAAACAAAGTGGTGCTAGGATAAAAAACAGAATTTTGGAAAAATAAAATTGACAGCACAGAAGACACTCTGAGCTCTATGGACAATTAAATTATAACAATGGAGCGGAGGGCATCCAGTGGAGGAAAGAAAGTCTTCAACAAATGGTGCTGAGAACACTGAATAGTTACGTGCAAAATAATAATAACAAAATAACTAAACTGAACCTCTACTTCACACATAACACAAAAGCTAACGCAAAAGGGATTAAAACTTTGATGTTAGTCCCAACTCCACAAACATATAGAGGACTAAAGGGGAACTCTACGTGACACTTACTCTAGAGATGTCTTCAACTATGACAAAGAAAACAAATGTAAACAAATGGAACTATATCAAACTAAATTATTCTGTACTGCAAAAGAATTAAAGGTAAAATAACAAGACACCTTAGTGAATGATAGAAAACATCTGCAAAGCACATACCTGACAAAAGCTAATACCAAGACATAAAAAACTCACAAAAGTTGGGGCCAGAGCAATAGTACAGCAGATAGGGCATCTGCCTTGCATGCGGCTGACCTGGGTTTGATCCCTGGCATCCCATATAGTCCATTGAGCACCGCCAGGAGTAATTCCTGAGTGCAGAGCCAAGAGTAACCCCTAAGCATTGCCAGGTGTGACCCAAAAACAAAAACAAAACGAAAGAACCTCACAAAAGTTTTTTTTAAAAAAAGAACTCCATCAAAGAAGAGAGAGAAGAGCTAAACAGACACTTCTCAAAAAAAAAAAAAAAAGACAACAGGCATATGAGCAACAGGCATAAGAAGTATTCACTGTCACTGATTACCTAGGAAATGCAAACCAAAACTATGAGATTATCACACCAGTGCAAACAACCTGTATCAAAAATCCTAGAAACAACTACTACTGGCAGGGATACAGTAAAAAAAGAAACCTTTGTTCTGTTTGTGGGAATGTAGACCAATTCAGTGTCTATGGAAAACAGTATAGAAAAAGCTCAAAAACCTGGTAGACAGAACTACCATATGATGCAGTAATTCCACTCTTGGGAATCTATCGCAAGAACACAAAGTCACAAATTTGAAAAAAAAATTGCACAACTTATGTTCATTGTAGGCTATTATTAAGACCCAAGATTAGAAACAACCCATGTGTCCAGGAACAGAATAAGTTAATGAAGAAAATGAGATCTGTAGATTCACAATGGATTACCAGTTGGCAGTAAGATGAAAATTTGCATTCTGCTGTAACATGGAAAAACTGAAACAATATCATGTTGTTAAAGAATATCATGTTGTTAAAGAAAATTAGTCAAAAGAAAGGCATCAACAGATGACTTCTCTCAGTTTTCATTTTCTTTAAAAAAAACAGCAAAGGAATAGAATATAGGAAATGAAAATAACCCCCTTGGACTGAATATAACTGAGTTAATGTGTGTGTCTGGTGGGGGGTGGTAAAGGGACCAATGAGAGAGGGTCTAAGGACAGTGGTGAAAGATATTGGCACTTGGTAAGGGATAGGACGTAGTGCAGTGACATGGTACACCCAAAACATAAATGTTATCCATGTTACCTCAACATTTTTTAAAATCACTGAAAAGGGGCAACTTAATTTTAAAAAATGAATAAAATATCTAATCCAAAATGTGATTAATGCTGAGTTTAAGAAGCCTTCATCTGGGAGAATAAAAGTCGAACTGAAACCTTACTATCTGTAAAAGGAAAGGAAAGGTAGAACAGGATCTGATACATTTTGAGGGTCATCAGTTACGCTGCTCTGAGGACTGGAAGATATGCCATGTCCTATTTTAAAATATTCACATATATAAAGAGATCTAGCGAATGAAGGAAAAATCTAACAGCACTGTATCATTTTTAGTGTAGGAAAATAAAAAAATACTAAACATATAAAAGAAAACATGAGTTGAAAGGCCAATTCTAGCATAATATTTATGAACCACTTGACAATAACTGACATCAGAGCAAGCTATTTTTTTATGTTCTCTGATAAACTGATGTACTCATCTTTAAAATGGGTCTATTATAACCAAGTGACCTTAATTATTTAAGGAACAAATAACAATGAGCACTAGTGAGAAGACAAGAGGTTGGTGAAATAAAGCTTTGCAATGCTGGAAGACCAAATCTAATCATCAACTACTAGAGAAAATAATAAGCTCCTCAAATTTTAAAAATTGATCTCCAATATAATCCAGGCATTCTACTTCTGGGTATACACCCAAGAGAAATGAGAAAAGAATCTTGATTGGATCAATCAATAATTAACAAATGAATGGATAAAGAATATTACTCAGCCAGTAAAAAGAGGATATGTACTGGAGGCAGAGATAGTACAACAGATGACCCCTAAGGTCACAAGAGGGAGGGAGGGATGGAGGAAGGATGGGAAATCCTGTCATTTGTAACTGTATAGACAGACTCAACTCTGCACACTGTAAGAAGTGAAAAAGTGAAACAGAAAAATATGTATAATATTTGAAATCTTATTAAAATCTAAAACTCATAAACACAAATATTTCAACTGTATTGACCACTATGGGGACTTGGGTGCAAGAAAAAAGCACAGACAAAAATATTATACCATAATTTTTAACTTGCTAAGAGACAAGAACTTAATTATTCCAATTATTCAAGTTCTTAATGGAAATAAAACCCTTGAAAAAAACACACCCATATAAATGCCAGTTTCTGAATCAGTTCTGCCTTTTTGATAATTCTTTCTTAGAAATGCTAGCAGAGTCCATATTTAAGAAATGAGTATAAAGGGATGGGTATTCGAGCATTGTATAACTGAGATTTAAACCTGAAAACTTTGTAACTTTCCACATGGTGACTCAATAAAAAATTTAAAAAAAAAAAAAAAGGAAAAAAAAAAAAAGAAATGAGTATAAAATAATTCCTGTTTTTTATAATCAAGATGGCCTGAAACAAAGATAAAGAAAAGTTAAGGATATATTCAGAAAACAAGCATTATACTGAAGGATAGAAAAAATTCATAAATTGTATTGATCTACTTACTAAGTGAGATGCAAAGACAAAATGCCTGCAACTGTTGAAAATGAAGAAATCAATAGATTCTGTTTACTCCAACAGCCAAAGTGCCCTTTACACATCCTAGTTCAGTCTGCGCCTCTAACAGATGATATATTTCTCGTTACATGATATCCCGGAGGTAACAAGATAACTGATGTACTTTCTAAACAGTAATTAAAATTTCACTTATCCATTAAAAAAAATGGTTCATAATATCTTACACAATTTTTTTAAATCGGGATTTTTTTTTTCTTTTTGGGTCACACCTAGACCCAAATTAATAATTGGAATTATAGTATTAGTAATTATTAATTTTAATATAATACATAATTATATTATATACATTATGGATTGTAATATAATTTTATAAATCATAAATATATAATTATAAATGGTTATCTATGAATAATTAATAATTGGAATAATTAATGCACAGGGTTTACTCCTGGCTCTGCACTCAGGAATTTCTCCTGGAAGTGCTCAAGGGATCATATGGGATGCTGGGAATTGAACCCAGGTTGACCACTTGCAAGGTAAACGCACTACCCTCTGTGCTATCACTCTAGCCCTTAAATCGGGATTTTTTTTTCCAGTTGAAAGAAGCTTTTTGAAGGACTGAGGTTCCAAAGCTGGTGGGGGAAAGTGTAAAGGTGTGAGTGTGTGTGTGTGTGTGTGTGTGTTTGTGTGTGTGTGTGTGTTGCGAGGTGGGGGGGCAGGGTTTGGAAGGAAGAGACCAGAAGCAGTAAAGGGATACTGGCACTTTGGCAGTGAGGTATCTAACACTGTATTCTAACACTGTATGCCTAAAACATAAATATTAACAATACTGCAACCCATGTTACCTAAATAATAATAATAAAATATACTTGCTGACTTCAAAAAGTCTCTGCAAAAAACTGTTTTATGTAAAACATAACAAACTTCAAAAATCAAATAATGAAATAAAAAAATATATAGTTTACCATTATATTACAAAACTGCCAGAAAATTATTTGATGAGCAGCTCTCTATTTTTTTTAAACTTATTTTATAGAATCACCATGTGGAAAGTTACAAAGTTCTCAGGCTTATGTCTCAGTTATACAATGTCAAACACCCGTCCTTTCACCAGTGCCCATATTCCACCACCAAAAAAAAAAAAAAAAAGTTACCTCCCACCCCCTCACCCCCACATGCATAGCTGATAAATTTCACTTCATTTTCTCTTTACCTTGATTACACTCCATATTTCAACACAAAACTCACTATTGTTGTTGGAGTTTCAACACAGAACTCACTATTCTTGTTGGAGTTTATCCCCCCAAAATACGGCCCTATTGACAAGGAAACATTTGATAGTTAGTTTTCCACTGATGAGAATGAAGAGATATAATTTAGGATTTCTGTATTTTAGTAACTAAGTTCAGGGAGATTTAAGTGGGAAATTGGATCACCTCCCTTCCTGGGGCAGCATGGGGCAAAAGCTTAGTTCACAGTCTGGAGACATGGCTGCAAGCACTTGCTGGGACCAGAAGTAATGTAGCTGGCTCTGGATCTTGGTCGTTCAGCAGCAAAGCGGCCATGCAAACGCATGGCCACCCGGGCCGAATCTCAGTGGAGCGTGAGCCGGTATCGGCCCCAGCCCGAGACTGCCGAGCAGCTCTCTATTAACCAGAGGTTATGTCAGATATATCTCACAGCAATGCAATAGATGCTTGGGAAAGACTGAAGAGAAGCCACAGTATCAGATGGGGGTGACACTTGGCTAGTCAGCCCTGACTGACGTTCTCAAACCTGGTTTTACATTCAAGTTACATGAAGTACTCCTATTAAAGCTTCAGTGAACCGGAACTGTGCAAGAGATAATGATAAAATGGCCCTTGAGTGAGGTATACAACTTCCTGTAATTCTTTTTTTCCTAGAAATTTACCAGATTTGATATTCAACATATGCATCCAAACTCCCAGACTGCCAGATTCTAATAACAAGGTAGAAGAAGCCAATAATCTGCAGATCTTGATACCTTTCAAGAGCGTAAAATATATATGGCTATGGGAGAACATGGGTGTGTTCAGGGCATGGTCAGGCAGAGTTAAGGCTTTATCTTTCTCCAAGACGAATTGCAGAATGCAAATGACTCATAAAGAGCAAGGATGGAAAACTGGTACATAGCAACAGTATGGGAAAGAGAATCCATGAGTTTAATGCAAAGTGTCTTCTGAAAAGTCAAAACTAAATCTTCTGAGTCATGACAAGTATTTATTATACTTATCTACCTTAAGAACATAGTTTTGGAATGCCGCCATGGAAGCTCATCTACCAGCCTTGCTCCAGACACTCATAAATAAATCTCGAAAGAGATGAACCAATCGCAAAATTTCTCAGACATCCTGTCCTGGGAGACCTCTGGGACAACACCCGAGAGGGGTGATGCAACACTCACCCTCACAAGGCCCCCCGCAGCCGCTCTCACACCCCAAAGCTGCTACTGAGCCTCTGGCCAGACTACCAAGTTAGATACTGTAGGATATTTATTTATTTCTGGAGCACCATCTCCAAATTCCACGACGTTGACATCCCAGGAATAGCACATCAGACTGGATGGGATCTCATGTAGAAGCCAACCAACTTCAGCTAACAGAAACATTTACACGGAAGACTTAACTCGCAACAGCTTTGTAAACGCTTAGACAAGGATTTAAATGTCCCCATGGTAAGATACAACAATTTTCACAAAATTTCTTCTACTGGAGTATTTTTCTATCATTCCGCTGGCCATTTAGTGGTAACAAGCAATATAAAATAAATCATTGTGGGTCTGCTATGGGGATGGTCTTGAGGAGTGGTTGGGAAAACAGAGACAAGGATGGCAAGGAGGTGATAGTGGTGGTGTTGGAATACTGAATGCCTGTTAACAAATCATCATGAACAACTTTGTAAACCATGGTGTTTCAGTAAAGCAGGGCAGGGAGAGCTATTTCAATAAATATTCATGGAGAAACTTTTTTTAAAAAATGTAGAAAAACCAAGTAAACTTGGCATTTTGACTATTTCTACTAAGATTCAGAAAGACTAGCTTCTACATAAAGTTTATTGGATTATAATTTGGCTAAAACCTGGGGAAAGAATGGGATGGCTGGCATTCAGGTAACTTACTTTCTTGAAGTACAAAATGAAGTACATTTTTATTTTGTTTTGGTTTTTGTTTATGGGCTATATGGGATGCTGGGAATTGAACCCGGGTCGGCTGCATGCAAGGCAAAAACATCCTACCCGTTGTGCTATCACCCTGACGAATAGACCCGGGTTCAATTCCTCCATCCCTCTCGGAGAGCCCGGCAAGCTACCGAGAGTGTCCCGCCCGCACGGCAGAGCCCAGCAAGCTACCCATGGCGTATTCAGTACGCCAAAAACAATAACAAGTCTCACAATGGAGATGTTACTGGTGCCCACTTGAGCAAATCGATGAACAGCAGGACAACAGTGCTACAGTGCTATTTATGGGCCATACCCACCAGTGTTTGGGGCTTACTCCTTGCTCTGTGCTCAGGGATCACAGCTGGTTTAGGGGACCATATATATTACCAGGGATCAAAGCTGGGTGGGCTGCGTACAAGGCAAGCACATCCCTGCTATACTCTCTTTAGCTCCAAAATTCATTTGAGTTAATATGAATTTGTGGTTCAGGTAACAGCATCATAATATTACACCATTTGCTTCGCCCTGAGGTCTACAGTGTAACAGGTACTATAACATCTGAAGCAGCCTACTTGCTGCATCGCAACTCAAGAGAGGTTTCCTTGGCACTCTTGAGAACACATTAAATAGAAAGGAAACCTAAGCTCTGTGTACAAGACACACAGGGTCTCTGCAGGAGGAGAGAAAAGAAGAGACAAGAGAAAAGTGAAAGCAAAATCATTATCCGGACTCCAACTCATAAGTTTCGATACTAATGGTCATGACAAATTGCAGGAAAACCTTTTCCCAAAGGTATAAATTAGAATTATTTGTTGCTTACAGAAAAAAATAAAGAAGAATGTTATGGAAAAAAACACAGGAATGATAGGATCAACTTATGCACACAGGCTTTTTAAAAATGTATTATAGGGACTGGAGCGGTAGTACAGTGGGTAAGGCACCTTCATTACATGAGGCGAATCCAGGTTCAATCCCCAGCCACCCTTTAAAGTCCTTGAACACTATCAGGAGTGATCCCTAAATGCAAAACCAGAATTAAATCTTTAGCATTGCCAGGTGTGGCCCAAAATCAAATACCACTGTATCACTGTCATCCTGTTGCTCACTGATTTGCTCGAGCAGGCACCAGTAACGTTTCCATTGTGAGACTTGCTGTTACTGTTTTTAGCATATTGAATATGCCACGGGGAGCTTGCCAGGCTCTGCTGTGCGGGCGAGATACTCTTGGTAGCTTGCCGGGCTCTCCGAGAGGGACGGAGGAATCAAACCGGGGCCAGCCTCGTGCAAGTCAAACACCCTACCCACTGTGCTATGGCTCCAGTCCAAAATCAAATAAGCAAAATAAGTTTTTTTAATTACACCAAGAAACCACAATTATTGAATAGCACCTTCTTCTTAGCCACACAAACACAGCACCATTATAAGAATAAATAAAATGGATTTTTCTAAGGTTCTTTATAAAACCCATCTAAAATTCAGAAGTAAAAGCAACTGGCACATTTCCCAAGTTAGATAATTGTGCCACATTTACTTTATTTACTATTTTACGGGCAATTTAATGTGAAATTTAAAATGTGCTCTGACTCTTAAATAATAAGAAAGGGGGGGAAAGTCTATCAGTCCTGTGATTTAGATCACATTAGTAGAAAAGCAAGAGAAACATTAAAATTAACCTCCACTGAGCTCCCATCTTAACCATGCACATAGCTTCTGCTGCTGAAAATTTGCCCTGTGGTGCCAAGCATTAAGGTATTAATGCCAAACTTCAAGCCCAAAGGTGCTTGTTATAGACGGAATAACTGCTCAAAGACAACTTCAAATTTAGAGTGGTACTAATTTACTTCTTTTTATTTAAAAAATGCTTTGATTGCAGTTTGTTTATAGGTCAGATACTACAGTATATATAGGGCACATGCTAATTTATGTAAGTTGTTAGATTTTTTTTCAGATGCAGTATATGGAGCAAACATTTTGACAAGTGTATTTCTATTTTCTATATCATAAAATGCCAAGTAATTTGATAAAGTACTAGTCAGCAGTACCTCCGAATGTGACGTTCCTTGGAGATAAGCTGTAGACAGAGATAATGAAGCTACAGTGCACTCACTACAGTTACTAATCTAACATAACAGAGAGTCTGATTAGAAGGGAAAACTTGAACACAGAAAAAAGACAATATCCTAAATGAAGTTCCAGGAAGACAGTTACCTCCAAGCGAGCAGAGAGGGGCCTTAGAAAAACCAACCTGCAGATCCACTGTTCCATCCTGCCAAACTGGGAAACACATTTTTTCTATTATTTAGGCCAACTTGTTGGTAGTATTTTGTTATGGCAGTTCCAGGAAACTAAACCAAATAAAGCCTAAACATGTACATTCAATCATTCACACAAAGATATACACATCAGGGGAATTTGAAGAATTTTCAAGTCCAGAAACAGTACAAGCAGGGAAGGCACTTGCCTCCCGTGAAGCCAAGCTAGGTTCAATCCTGGGTACCACATATGGTGGTCTCCTGAATACAGCCAGGGGTAACCCCTTAGCACAGAGTCAAGAGTAGACCTGAACATGTCCAGGTATCGCTAAAACCTTGGCCCATTTTTTGCCTTTCACCCTGATGTCTGTAATACCACAAATATTACAAATATAATTAATATTTGTCTGTAGTGTCTTATAGTTCTCTTAAACCATGCCGCCCGGCCCTCTTCCCTTCACTCTTGTCTTAATCCATTCACCGAGCACCTCTAACGTGTCAGAAAAGACAGTGAGGTCCCTTAGCTAGAGCATCTGGGTTTTCTTCTTATAGTACAGGCGTGGCTGGAGCAATAGCACAGCGGGTAGGGCCTTTGCCTTGCATGCAGCCGATCTGAGTTCGATTCCTCCATCCCTCTCGGAGAGCCCAGCAAGTTACCGAGAGTATCCCGCCCACACGGCAGAACCTGGCAAGCTACCCATGTTGTACTCAATATGCCAAAAACAGTAACAAGTTTCACAATGGAAACGTTACTGGTGCCCGCTCGAGAAAATCGATGAGCAACGGGATGACAGTGACAGTACAAGCTTGGGTCTCTGATTAACAGAGAGCAGAACTCATTACAGAATTACCTGATGCATAAGCCCAGAGTCTTTATTCAGGATTTTTTAATCCTGAATTTTTTAATTCTGAATAAGTCTATGCAAGTTTAGCTTTTTTCATTCTTAGCATTTGTTGCCCTGAACACACACACACACACACACACACACACACACACACACATCTGAGCTACAGTAGTATATAGGAGTAAATAAATCAACTAACACATTCCACTTTTCTTTTTTGGGGGGTGAGGGTTGAGGCACCCCTGGAAGTCCTCAGAAGAGCAGATGTGGTAGTGAGGATCAAACAAAGATCTTATGCTACCTCTCCATCGCTTCAATGTCACTCCTAAAGTCAATCACAAATTAAGAGAAAAACTGAGACAAATAACTAGCCTAACAACCTTTATTTGTTACCTTGATACAAGTTTCAAAGAAGTATTCAATTAAAATATCTTTTTGGCATCTTCGTTTTGCATCTACACCTGAGCAATGCTTAAAAGTGTAAAATGTCATGTTTGATATTTTTCACATAATGAACTTCAAAGGATTTATTTCAAATTAATGAATTAAAATTTTGAAACAGATTTAAAAAGGAAATAGAGAATTAGACATAGAAGGGATGTTTTTTCTTTTGGTATTAAAGTCATTCTATCTATTCAATAAATATGCCATGATATCTGCTTTTATTTTTTTTCAAAAAAAACAAGACCAGAGTCTTTTATTGTTTAAGAAAACTTTAATTAATTTACTCATTTATTTAGGCAGGGAGAGGGGCAGGGGAAGGGGCTGAACCAGGGTCATCCTCATGCAAGGCAAGTGTCTGAAGTGCTTTCTTTCTAATCCCTGATACCTGCTTTTTTTTCTAGAAAGTCAACCATCCACAGCAAGATCACCAAATGTGTGCCCCGAGTTGGGCCTACAATACTTGTGAAAGATCAGCAAAAAGCAAGCACATATATGAAACATACAAAATGCATAAAATCAATGCATCACAGGAAATGAAAATAAGAAATCAGAGAGTGGGACTAGAGAGATATTACAGTAGGTAGGGCGTTTGCCTTGCATGCGGCCAACCAGGAGTCAATCCCTGGCATCCCATATGGTTCCCCAGCACTGCCAGGAGTGATTCCTGAGTGCAGAGTCAGAAATAATCCCTGAGCATCGTGGGGTGTGACCCAAAAAAGCCAAAAGAAAAAAAAAAGAAAGAAAAGAAATCAGAGAGCAAAGATAAGCAGATAAGACAATCAAGAAAGTGGCAGATGATCACACAGCTACTTCTCCTGGAAGGGAACATAACATGCCACCGGACTCCAAGCCAGGATGTTTCACATGAGGGGGAGGGGGAGAGCTCTCTCCACCCCAAGGGACCCAGCTCCAGCAGTCAAAAACCTCCAGAACCCAACCGCCGCCAAGCTCAAGGCCGCCCCCCACACACTCAGGCTGAGCCTCACATACGAGTAAACATATTCCCGAGACACATCATAAGACACTCCCTACCCTTTCTCCATAATTGCCACACCACATTTGATGGGGCTCAGATAGCAGGCAACAAACCATAGAGAGAAATATATATATATATATATACATATTTTCAAATATATTTACCAAAGCTCACATCACCCAAACTTTAACAACACATTAGTGATAGCCTATAGAATGTGTTAATGTCTCCTGCCAAAACAATCTTCACACTGCTTCCTATACAAACACTTTTTTGTAAGCATGTTCAGCAGTTCTTCATAAGACAATATGAAATATATTACTTTTGAAATAATATATTATTATGTTTTAATAATTAATAATAATTAATATATTATTTGTATTTTTGGACAGAGATTGGGGCTTGGGATGAAAACATCCTGAATTTGGTGGTTGGAAGGTGTAATGGTGGTGGGAGTGGTGTTTGAATATTAAATGTAATCAAATATTGTAAACTAACACAAAATTTAAAAATTTTTTTAAATAAAAGAAAAGTGGCAGAAAAGTGATATAGGAAGGGGTGAGAGAGCATTCTCAGTGTAAGAAAGAATGAGGCAGGGGGCTGGAGCGATAGCACAGTGGGTAGAGCATTTGCCTTGCACATGAGCGACCCGGGTTCGATTCCCAGCATCCCATATGGTCCCCTGAACACCGCCAAGGGTGATTCCTGAGTGCAGAGCCAGGAGTGACCCCTGTGCATCACCGAGTATGACCCAAAAAGAAAAAAAGAAGAAGAAGAAGAAGAAGAAAGAAAGAATGAGGCATATCTCAGAAAGTGAGGGATTTTAGAGACCTGAGGGAGGGAAGCAAGGAAGGGATGGAGGATAAGACAGACTGGCAAGGCCAGGCCAAGCCAGCCAGGCCACGTTGGTATGCTAGGTGAGCTGGATAGAAATCTGAAGAGAACAAGAAATAAGCAGGGCACTATTTCAGAGTTTTTAAATGGTGCCTAGCTGTTATGTGGAAAGTGGACTGGATAAGAGATGCAACAGCAACCGTCAAAGGAGAGGGAAGGGGTCGGTGGTGTGATGGTTTGCAACACAGTTAGCAGAGCACACAAGTTGTGGGTGAACTCAAGGAAACAACAGAACGGGCACATTCATCAGATAAAAGGGTTAAGAAAATGGAAAATTCAGGGGCCGGAGCAATAGTTCAGCAGGTAGGGCGTTTGCCTTGCACAGGGTCAACCCGGGTTCGATCCCCAGCTCCCATATGATTCCCTGAGCAACACCAGGAGTGAGTATAGAGCCAGGAGGAATCCCTGAGCATTGCTGTGTGTGATCCGAGGAAGGAAGGGAGGGAGAGGAAGGAAGGGAGGGAGGGAGGGAGGGAGGAAGGGAGGGAGGGAGGGAGGTTCATTCAAAATTGACTCCACAACAGGATCAGTTCATGGCTTGGAAGCCGGTCTCAAGTGCTGGGGTAAAGGGCAGCTGGGCAGAGGAGGCCCACTGAGTCAATGATGGCTGGAGGGCTCGCTCAGGATGGAAGATGCGTGCTGAAAGTAGACTATGGACCAAACATGATGGCCACTTGCTACCTGTATTTCAAACCATAACACCCAAAAGGAGAGAGAGTAAGAGGCAGGGGGTGGGAAGGGCTGTGGGAGGCGGGAGGGATGCCGGGGTCATTGATGGTGGAGAATGGGCACTGGTGGAGGGATGGGCACTCGATCATTGTGTGACTGAAACGAAAGTTTATAAGTCTGTAACTGTATCTCATGGTGATTCATTAAAAAAAAATACCAAATTAAAATAAAACATTGATGAGTAACAAAAAAAAAATGACTCCATGGCTACTAATGCAATACAGTCTACAATTTTTTTTAACTGAATCACACTGATATACACAGTTACAAGGTTGCTCATGACTGCGTTTCAGTTATATAATATTCCAACCCTCTTCCTTCAGCATTTGCCAGCACCAATTTCCCCAGTTTGCTACGCCCCCTCCCCCCCCCACGCCATGCCTCTATAGCAGGTATTTTTTACCTTCAATGAAACCTGTTTCTCTAACTTTCCTCACAATGTGCTTCACACAAACTTCAGGCTGCCATACACCTAAAGGCTAGGTGACAGCAAATTACTCAAACTTTCTTTAAGATGTCCACCTAAAACTTCTATTACAGAAATGTGAAGAAAGAAGGAATTTTGTTAACGGAAGAACTTTATATATGCTATTTATTTTCAATCAATTAGATTTAGTTCCTATCAAGGAAACTAGTCACCACAGATAAAACTGTACACAATCAAAAAAATATATCCACTATGAACAATACTGTACACACTAAAGTGGATTTAGCTAATCTATGAACTAAAACAATGATTTTTTTTTTAATCTGCAACTAACATCTGTGGGCCTTAGTTTAGAATAAATGTGAATTTCTAAAACAATATATTTGGACGTTTGTTTTATTATGGGGTTTTGGGAGGGTCACATCTGGCAAAGCCAAGGGCTGACTCCTAGTTCTACACTTGGGGATCACTCCTGGTGGCCTTGGGGGACCCTATCAAACCCAGGTCAGCAGCCTACAAGGCAATCTACAGCCCCAGTCCAGTAGTTGGACAATTTTTTAAATAATGATAATTCTTCTTCTACCCATTAATCATTCTCCACAGCCAACCAATGATTCAACTTGCTGAACAACAAGGCATTCCAAAAGAAAAATACAGTCTATTAAACACTTTGAGCAATGATGGGTTTTAAATTTAATTTCCAGAACTGTAGCACTGTCGTCCCATTGCTCATCGATTTGCTCGAGCGGGCACCAGTAACGCCTCCATTGTGAGACTTGTTGTTACTGTTTTTGGCATATCGAATATGCCATGGGTAGCTTGCCAGGCTCTGCCATGCGGGCGAGATACTCTCGGTAGCTTGCCGGGCTCTCCGAGAGGGACAGAGGAATCAAACCTGGGCCGGCCTCATGCAAGGCAAAGGCCCTACCCACTGTGCTATCGCTCCAGTCCAATTTCCAAAACAACAACAATAAAAATCTTTTACAACAGTTATATGGTTATCGGCCCCCCCGGTCAGTGCTCTCAACTCTCTGACCCTGCTCACCTTCCAAACTTGATTCCTTCCCATGGTCGCCCGCCCACCGGCTGGTCTCCTAGTCTCATGCTGCGACCACCCCTGCCCCCATTTATCCTCTTTTCACTCATAGGCCCTTGGGATATCCCTGGAACCCAGGGACGGCGGGAAAGCACGTGGCCCTGGCTGAGCAACGCCGCTCTAGAGCACTGCTTCTCAAATATTAATGTGGAGACAAATTGTACAGGCATTTTGCTCAAGTGCAGATACTGACTCGGAAAATATGGGCGAGAGCCTGAGAGTCTGAATTTTTCATAAGCTTTCCTGAAATGCCATTTTACTGCTGGCCCTGAGACCTAAGTTTGAGGAGCAAAGACTACTCAAAAAAGGAATGTTGGGACTGGAGCACAGTGGATAGGGCGTTTGCCTTGCACGTGGCCAACCTCGGTTCAAATCCCAGCATCCCATGTGGTCCCCCGAGCACCATCAGGAGTAATTCCTGAGTGCATGAGCCAGGAGTAACCCCTGTGCATCACTGGGTGTGACACAAAAAGGAAAAAAAAAAGGATTGTTAAATACATTTGTAATGTATCATAATCACCTGATATCAATGATAATGCTCAAAGACAGAAGGAAAAGTAAGAATCTTTTACTCAGCCAAACACAAGATTCTTTAATAGCCCAAACATTAGCATCTATTGTCCATACCAATACTAGACGATAATTATTAACTTGCAGACTTGCTTTTATAAAACTTCTATGAATCTCAGAAAAATATGAAATCTCTGCAGCCCTCTTCTTGAATTCCCAGAGAAGACTCTTCAGGAAACCAAACCACTGTATTTACATGATGGCTTCCTTGATTGAAAGACATTCCTCTTTTCGTCTTTTCTCAGCCAGCGTTTGAGCATACAAGGTAAGCACCTACCCCTTATACTATCTCTCCAGCCCACCTCTTCTCTTATCTAGAGTGTGTTCATCATCATCTTGATAAGGACCTATAATAAGATTCCTCCGTGTTATTTTTTTTAAACGCAGTTTGAGATATTTCTATATACAACACTAATACCTGAGAAAAGTATACATAATGAAAATTGATGGGATGGAATGTGAATGGTGGGAAACTTGGACACAAATAGGAGAGCCTGTAATCAAGTATGTCAGAAATGAGATAAAATTCCAGAAGATAAATAATGAAGGTCTCATCTCCCCCATAAGATGGGAGCAGTAAGAATGACGGGGCAAAGGAAAGTTGTAGCACTGTATCACTGTCGTCCCATTGTTCATCGATTTGCTCGAGTGGGCACCAGTAATGTCTCCATTGTGAGACTTGTTGTTACTGTTTTTGGCATATTGAATACGCCACGGGGAGCTTGAAAAATGCTATACTTATCAGCACCTATAAGTCCCTGGGAAATTTTGCTTCTTTTATTCGGCCTCCCTCATTGAGTCACACAGGTGGCCCATTTCATAATGTTTGGAGAGACATCAGGAGAGTCGATGAAGCCCCCTACAGATATGCAGATCAAAAGTTATCCATATAAGTTATCCTATAAGTTATCCATGGATCCTGAGATGAGCAGACATAGAGAAGAGGCCAGGTAGCAGCAATACTTAATCAACTCACATTATTCATAACTAGAACTGATCTGAAACCACTGGACACATAATTTAACACAATTCACAAGGACATTCAAGTAGCACTCAGACCCACACTACCACTGTCATACTGAAAGTGGTAAATCTCAAACAGTCAGGTTTTGTACTTATGCATGTCGCTCTAAAGTCCCTCTCATCGAAAAACGAATATCACAGCTGCTAGTACAATTCCTCGGCAATAATCAAGTTTCACTCATGTTTGGAATATGGTCACATTTCTATTAATTAGAACCCACGGACCACAGTTGTGGTTTCATTTTGTGCATGCCACGCAGCATTTTAAATCTTAGCATTTAATGTCAAGGCCAAGTATAGAGAATAACAAATGCGATTCTAGAGCAGAGGTTGGTAACCCTAGCTACACATTAGAATTTCTTAGAGGCATTTTTAGAAATCAGATGCCAGATCCTCAATTAAAACAGATTTTGTGAGTCAGTACGGTGGGACCTGGCATCAGCCTTTCCAAGCACTCCAAGTGATTTCAATCAGAGCCGGGAAAACTATTTAGATTTAGAATGAGCAAGCAAGAGAGAGAGATGGAGAGAGAAAAAGAGAGAGAGAGAGAGAGAGAGAGAGAAGGAGGGAGAGAGAAACATATCATCTTTCCCTTGATAAAGCACTGCCAGTTCTTTTAAAGTGAAAATAATTCTTTAAAAAAAAAAAAACCTGCATTTTTACACCTATTGAAATGAAACTGACTATGAAAACCTGTACTAAAAGGGGGAACTAGTGGTAATTACTCATTTTTAAAAGGAGTCTTCATCTTTATAAAAGATTAAATGAAGCACCAGGTAGCGATGAAATTGACTTGGAGACTTAGCTCAGGTATTAATTACACTTATGACCTGCGGAAAATCTCTGGAGCATCTCTCAGAACCTCACTTCTCTAATGTGGAAGGGCGAGGACCAAACGGAATGGCACTGTCCCCACTTAGTATTTCACTGAGGGGTCTCTTAGAGGTTCTTGAAGGCACAGGCTTGGGGCTAAGCTGCCCACATTTGAACCCAGCCACATGAACTGTCTTACCACAAACAGGCAAGTACTTTAATGAACTGATGCTATTATTAATTCGCCGAGACAGCATTAGTTTACAAGACTATAAACGTTGCTGTTACAGTCATCAGCAAAATGTCACTCTTCCTCCACCAGCAGGTCAATCCACCTTTCCATGTCGTCTTATCAATGACTATTAAATGGCATTGACTAGGACAAACCTTATGGGGGTTGTGAGATTAAGTGAAATAATACCTGCCAAACATTTCGAATGGCTCTCTGTACATATTAAGCGTCATTAAGACAGTGCCCCAGGATTCTTTCCTGCTGCTGTGTTGCATCACCACTGCCCCCTCAGAAAAGTCAGGAGCTTTAGTATGTCAAGTGTGGGTAGAGTCTTGTGTAGGGACCAACACGTCATTTAAAACTTTATCTGACCAGTCAACCGGGACTGTGAGGAAATGGCTTTCTCTGGAGTACATTTTGTGAGGAGCTGGGCTAGGGGTTGCCCTGTCTCCACCCAAGCACGCTGAGATTTCTCTCTTGGACTTTAGGATTTGATCATTTTTGACTCAAGAAGCAACTCAAGCCCACATTCCTTTTCTTGCACATAAAAGTTGTTGCTGTCGTTTTAAATGAATCACTGTGAGATAGACCCTTCCAAAGCTGTTCATGATTGGGTTTCAGTCATACAGTGTTCCAACACCCGTCCTTCCGCCAGTGTACATTTCCCAGCACCGGTGTGCCCAGGCTCCCCCCCATCACCCCCACCCCACCCCCAGACTGCCTCAACAGGAAATGAGAGCAAATAGAAATTTTAATGGGCAATGTCACATTTAGTTTGTTAGGTATTGAGTATACACACACACATACACACACACATATACGCACACACTTTCGTAATAAATGAATTGCCATAAAAAAAGAGTTGAGGGGCTGGAGCGACAGTACAGTGTGTAGGGCATTTGCCTTGCACGCAGTTGATCTGGGTTCGATTCCCAGCATCCCATATGGTCTCCCAAGCACCACCAGGAGTAATTCCTGAGTGCAAAGCCAGAAGTAGCCCCTGTGTATCACCGGGTGTGACCCAAAAAGAAAAAAAAGAGAGAGTTGAATAGCTGCCGTAGAAATTTTATTGTCCACAAGCCTGAAACGCACACCATCCATCCCTGGGGCAGAAATCAAATCGGCTCTCAGTCTGTGAAACGTGATGGGATGGACTACATCTGGGACAGATGCCCTTAAGCACAGCCAGAAACCAGCTACCCATCTGACACGACCCATGCCAGCTTCACACCAGAGGCCATTTCTCAATCTGAACACCTGCATTTTTTTTTTTTTAGGGCACTGGGCAGGAAAACATGTCAGGTCAGCAGAGCAAGAAGGGACTCCAGCCGCGAGCTCAGCAGAAAGCCCCATGAGGTTCAGTGGCCACAGTGTCCGGGGCTGGATCTTCTACCCCGTGGCCCATCCTGAAGTTCTGCCTTCAGCCAGAAGACAAAGCGGCTGCAAGCTACAGAAATCTGCCTTGCTCGGGAAAGTTCCCCATCTTGCTGTCCCGGTAGGAAACGGCCAGGACTTGGGGTCACCGAGTATTCAGGGCCTGAGTAAGCCTTCGTGGAGGAAAGGTTTGTTTTTTTTTTTTTTTTTTTTTGCGGGGGGGGGGGTGTCACACCCAACGATGCTCATGGGTTATTCCTGGCTCTCCACTCAGGAATTACTCATGGTGGTGCTCAGGGGACCATGTGGGATGCTGGGGGTCGAACCCGGGTTGGCCACGTGCAAGCCACAGCACCCTACCCGCTGTGCTATCACTCTGGCCCCTCGTGGAGGAAAGTGTGAGCGATGCGCTTGCCGAGGCCGAGTGCTCCGGCCTGAAGGAAAGTCCCAGCAGTCTCAGCAGAGGCAGACCGGGAGACAGTCCTTTTCCCACCGCTAAACCACTACCAAAATTTAGAACGCACATTAGTCTTCAGAGCTCCAGGAAATACCATCACAGAAGAGCAGGAAGTTCACGCGTCCACCTGTAGGGGGCAGTGCGGCCAGACAATGAATCCCTGACACTGTAGCAGGTACTGGAGGGCAAGCTGGGTCTCCCAGCCTGCAGTAGGCCTGCAGAGTAGGTCAGGGACAGCAGCTCATGAACACAGACTCAGGGAAAAGGCTAGATAGAGTGTTGTAGGAAGTATCCCAAGCCAGAAACAGCCCAAAAAAGCAGGACGGCATGTTCATTACAACTCTCTGCTCCCTCTTGAAGAAATCAAAAAAGAAAGTAAAAATTGCCTACAATAGGGGCTGGAGCAATAGCACAGCAGGTAAGGCATTTGCCTTGCACGCGGCTGACCCAGGTTCGATTCCCAGCATCCCATATGGTCCCCTGAGCACTGCCAGGAGTGATTCCTGAGTACAGAGCCAGGAGTAACCCTTGAGCATTATCGGGTGTGACCCCCCCCAGCCCCCCAAAAAAGGAGAAAAAAAATGCCTGGAATACAAAACAAAGAAAAAAGTGAAGAGATGTGGGGCCAGGAGACAGGACACCAATTAGATGTGGAGCCGGCAGACAAGACACTAGTGAGACACAAGTTCTGGAGACAGGACACAAGTGAAACATGCGGGCTGGAGCAATAGTACAGGGGCTAGGGCATTTGCCTTGCATGCGGCCTACCCGGGTTTGATTCCCAGCATCCCATATGGTCCCCCGAGCACTGCCACGAGTGATTCCTGAGTGCAGAGCCAGGAGTCAGCTCTGAGCATCGCGGGTGTGGCCCAAAAAGCAAAACAAAACAAAACCAACAAATGAAACACACAATCAAGAGACAGGACACCAATGAGACTGAGAGATGGGGGCCCAGAAACAGGACACTAGCGAGACACGCTGTCCAAAGACTGGACACCAGTGAGACAGGACACCAGTGAGACATGGGATCCAGTGAGAGGACACCAGTGAGACAGGGGTCCAGCGACAAGATATCAGTGAGACACGGGGGCGGGGAGACAGGACACCAGTGAGCTGTGGGCCAGTTGTGCCAGAACTGGTATACTCAATCCAGCTTTGATTCCCAGCACCACCTGTCCCGAGCATCATGGGCACGCAGCTGGAGGTCCTGAACACTGACAGGATGGCCCAGGGATCCCTGGCACTGTGGGTCCTGAACGGCACAGCACCCTTGGGCCCTGGCACTGAGCAGCTAATCCTGGTGGCCAAAATCACTGGTGAGGTCCCCAGGGCCTCTGAGTACCACTTGGGAGGCCCCCAAAGTAAATTGGTTGAAATAATTGTTTTTTTCCCGCTTTTTGGGTCACACCCAGTGATGCTCAAGGGTTATTCCTGGCTCTACACTCAGGAATTAATCCTGGCAGTGCCCAGGAGACTGTATGGGGTGCCGAGGATCAAACCCGGGTCAGCCATGTGCAAGGCAAACGCCCTACCTGCTGTGCTATCGCTCCGGCCCCTGAAATAAATTTTTAAATTAAAAGATGGGCAGTACGATTTCATGAGGTATCCCAAGGAAATATAAGAATGGAGGGAGAATAAAAAAAAAAGGAAGGGAAGAGGAGGGGACCTCCTCCAACATCAACCCACTCTTCCCCCAAAACTAAAACTCAAGTGCAATCCAAGAAACCTTTCATTATGCTATTCATTGTATGCTGTTTCATTATGCTATGGATTCTATTCTCAACTTCATAGGTTCACAAACAGCAAAACTTAAGCAACTTCCCCATATAAAATCAATGGTTGAGTTTCTAGGCAACCCAAATTTTACGCTTCTTAATAAATGAACCAAGTAATGTGATTTTTAAAGTATCAAATGTGCCGTTTTCTCTACAAGCCATGCAATTCCAACACTGTAAATACAAAAGATGGTAGAGCATTATCTGAGAAACCAGCCTGCCCATTTTATCGCGACTCAAGCTTTTTTCAGTTCTAGAACTTCTGTCAAATGTAAAGAAACGCTACATAAAACTTGGGATTCCAAATGCACTGCGCTAGACAGTTGTTTATCACTGAGCAAAGCTTTGCTGTTTCTACTTCTAAGAAAAATTCACTGCTCTTCACAGACTTGGCTCTTGGGAGGAGAGGGGGGGAGGGAAAGGAGTGTGAGGAGGCAAGGTGACAGAAGTGATCGGCCCAGGGCCCGCAGAGGTGACAATGCTGATGAAACTCATCTTACCAGAAAGAAAAAGGAGAATTATTCAATGTGAATCCAAACACAGGAAGCATTGAATAGACAAAAAAGAAAAAAAAAAAACAAATGCTCTGTCTGAAATGGCAGCTGTGAACCTTCTCGCTCGCATCCCATTGCTACAAAAACTAGTCAGCTTTTCTTGGCCAAATGCGAATTAGGAGAAATATAATTTCGTGTTTAGAAAATATGCCTAATTTACCACCAAAGCTATACAATTTGTCTTGAAGTAAGGAGCTCTACATCAGCTTTTTAAAATGATGGTGATTGAGTAGACTACAATATACTTCCAGAATTTTCTTTTCAGTTTTTGTGGCATCCTGATGAAAAGCAATTATGCTGTGGCGAATTTTCCTCTTAGATGTAATTTGGACCATTTATCCGAGATCCTCAGAAGGGAGCTGACTTGACAAGTACAAGTGAACACCTGGTTCTCTCAATGTAAAGGAAGCTTTCCTGGGTGTGTTTTCCGCTGCCTGGCAATGCATAGCATTTCAGCAACTAGAAATAGTGAGTGATGTAGTAGTGAATTACTTTCCTTATCCAACAACCACCCCAAAACAAAACAAAACAGGAATTAAATGGTGATTTCTTTCATGTATATAACTAAGTAAAGAAAAACTGTCAAAAGCATAAAATAATCACAAGTGGGGCTGTCACTGAGGATGCCAAGCTTTCCTGGTGTCACCGTAGCCACCAGCGCACCTGCAAGGGTGGCCCTCAGCTACTCGGGTGCTTTTTTAAAAAAGAAACTCACAAGATGCAGGTCTGTTATTTTATGAAACAGGTCAAAGGGGATCTGCAGAAAATGTCAGTGTGCATTACTGTTTTCGCCATGCAATGTGGGCGTGAAAATGCAATCCATTCTCTTCTCATTGTTATTAAAAGTAGGTAGTTGGCATAATACTCAGTTTCATAAAAGATGTTCCCACTCGTGGCTTTATTGAAACACTAAATAAGTCCATTTTCTGACTAAAACCGTGAAACTTCAAATTATATATATATATATAATATATATATTTGAGCTTTTATTTGTTCTTTTTACGATCTATAAAAATTCTATACTGCCTTGACTTTTCCATCACATTTTAACGAACATCCAAAGGCCCTTTCATTAATAAATAGTAAATTTAACCTCCCTGCATTCCTGAGATGAACAGCAACATATAAAATAAATATATTATCAAAGATCTAAAAGACAATTTAGATGTGTCTACTAAAAACCAGCTCATGAACTTAGAAGCAAATTGTTTTCCTTTGTCTATACTATTTCTTTTGTGGTGGCATTTAATGGGAATCTAATTTTCTGATGGAAACAACTGAGGGAAAATGCTGTGACATGTTATTTCAGTTATCTCTGCAACACATTAGGATTTTTTAAAAATTGCAAAACTGAGTACATAAAAATTTTAAACCTTTCCATTAAAACTTAAAATAGAATTATATACGTATTGTGCTGCTCTGTACATTTTTTAATAAGTAAATTTTTTTAGCAGGCTCAAATCTAGAAACTTAACTTCTACAAGGCCCTAGAGGACTCCTCTCCCATTCTTTCCTAGCACCACGGGTAGGGCATTTGCCTTGCACGCAGGCGACCCGGGTTCGATTCCTCTGTCCCTCTCGGAGAGCCCGGCAAGCTATGGAGATTATCCCACCTGTAGGATATCATTGGTTTGTCCTTTCTCCCTTGCCACAAAGAGTTTAGGTTTATCTGGTAACCCACATCACAGTGCTCCTGAAGCACCTCCATTTCTCTGTGTTTATTAAAATGTAGCTCTAAACATTTTAGGACAACATTGTTATGTCCTGTTCCCCTTGCCCAGGAGGCTCAGGTTTATCACAGTGGTCCTGGGGCACTTCCACTCCACTGTGTTTATCTGTAAACTCCTCCCTATGCTTTCTTCCCCAACCGGTCTATCACCTTTTCCCCCTAATCAGACTTATTAGGTTAACTTGTAAGGTCAGATTTCTCAGAAATCTATGATTTTATATGTATGAGTGAAATATTGTCTTTTTCCTCTCTGTATGTCTTTTGAATAGTTTAGTCTAAAGCAATGTCCTTTTTGTATGGACAAAGGAAGACAGTCAATATTATGCTTTATAACTTGGCTTCGAATATTATTCATTCCCGGGCATCTGCTTTCTTGACTTAAGTCTCTGTTGCCCTTAGTTCCTAGCACACCAAGAGCAGGGTCCCAACGAGGGACTGAAAGGGATCCAGGGCAAGCTGTGAGCTACCCTGGCATCAATATGGGCCAGGCCAAAGTGCCATGATTCTTATCTATGAGTTTGATCATGGACAAATGCTGTCATGATCCAAAAGCAACAACGAGACTAGGACCCTGCTAGGGATAGGAAAGACTAATCTGGCCTGAGCACTGTAGTCTGAGATCGAGATGGCCCCAGGAGAGCAATTCTATAAGCTTAATGTATCTCTTATTGTGTCCATACAAAATGATTAATATTATGAATGCTTATATGTTAGCTGGGCAAGGAGAAGAGAAATATATCCATGGGATTCTGCTCTTGGGTGGGCCTTCCTGCTGAAACAGAATCTGTCCTAGGAGAAGCATCCCCTGAGGGAAAGAACTTTACCCCTATTGATGGTGACCACACCTATGTGTAAGCCCCAACCCCTCATGCTGGGGCTAGGCTGTAAGAGTGGGCTGGGGTTCAGGATCCAGATCCAGATCCAGAGGAGAAGGAGAATGAAGTAGCATGGGGGAGGAAGAAGCAAGAGGAGAACGTAGATGGGAATGGAATAAACCTTGGAGATTTAATGAGGCTGTAAGAGAGGGCTTGGGGGGAAAAAGCAGAGAGAGAGAGACGGGAGTGCATAGAGAGGAGACTGGAATAAACGGCAACTGAGACCAAGCAGCCTGGCCCTCGTTCCTTCCTTGGCCTGCCCATCGTCATCAACCTCCCTGGGGTGGGGGAAGCGGCGTGAGACTACCGAACAAATGCAGGCGGTGGGAGAGATAGAGAGAGAGATAGAGCACCACTGCCCCTTTTTTGTGTTTACACACCACCCGCACAACAGAGCCTGGCAAGCTCCTTGTGATGTATTTGATATGCCAAAAAACAGTAACAACAAGTCTCACAATGGAGACGTTACTGGTGCTCGCTCGAGCAAATGGATGAACAATGGGAGGACAGTGCTAAGGTGCTATAGTACAGGATAGACTGGTTTTGCCTGTTTGGTAGGTCTGTAATCTACCCTGACTTACAGGCTGGGGAAGATGGAGGTATAGGCTGGTTGACAGAATGCTGTAGCACTCCTGAAGAGCAGAGTCTAAACTGTTCACCTAGTATTCCATGGGACTAACTGGTGTCTCTGCAACCCTGCCTAATGTCTCTGCAACCTGATGTCTCTGCAACCCTTCCAAATTGCTAAGAAAGGGGGAAAAATCCAATAACTTGCTTATATATTTTACATAAAGCTTTCATTTCTGAAAGCTTTAAACTTGAGAGGGAATACATCTCCTCAAGGTCCTTAGCCAAGCGATACCTTTGATATTGCTGCAATGGATAATATCAATATGGGCTCATCACCTAGAAAATAAGATCAACGTGGGAAAATACAAAGAAAAGATGTGGCACTTAATATACGAGTGGATCTTTTCCACTCAAATCACAGCGTTCAACTGCCACTGATACTACATTAGCATTCTGCATGGAAAAAATGAAGGGAAAAAGTGGTATAGAAACATTCACAAAACTGGTCTATGCCATCACAGAGAACAGAAAAAAAAAATCCAAAAGTTCTAGGGTAGATCAGCAGATTAGAGAGAGAGACTCGGAGAAGAGAAGCACCAGTAGTATAGGTCAAACCTAAGGGCCTTTTACAGGTACTATGCTCTCACACTGGGAGTCTAACTTTTTTTCTTACAAGACATTGAACTGCCTGAATCAAGACCACCCCCGTTGTGGAGTGTGCAAAGGATGCAGGGAGTATTCAGTACTCAAGGGTCTACAGATTTGAACATTAACCTCTAAAACATACCTTCACACAAGCATCTGGAATAATGTTTGACTAAGTATCTGGGCACTGTGGCTTAAGCAGACACAAGGTTGACAATAGCAGATGTGTATTACAAGTTGCCCAAATGAGACTCTATTACCCTTGATTAACACACACCGTTTTACTAAAGTATTGAAGTGCATTATCATTTCAAATGGATATCAGAAATTCCAAGAGGTCAAGGAGATTTTTGTCAAATTCCCTTGGTTTCCGTATTGTCTAGATCTCAGAACTCCCAAAATATTAACTGACTAAATGATACATCTTGTATAAGCCCAATTTTTAAATTCATATAGCACAACTACTACATAAAGACATAGGTACACAGAAAATTATTTCATAACCAGAAAGCAGAACCACTTAGTGGGATTATAAGGATTTCTTGTTGCTGAGCTTTGTATTTTAGATGTTTGAATACCAGCCTTGTATCTGAAGTACTGCGAAAAAAATAACAAAACCAAATAAAGTTTGTGTGTCTGCAATGCCTAGAGAACTAGTAAATTTACATTCAATGCTAACATTTTAAGATTGAGAAACTACAATTTTAAAAAAAAACATGATCTATCTTTTTTTTAAATTTATTTATAAAATTAAAACCCTGCCAAAGAGATGGCTGAATGAGCTAAAAACATGATTTGCATTGGGGGTCCCAGATATAATCCCTGGCACTCTATGGTCCCCTGAATATTGTCAGGTGTAAGCAACAAGCAAATAAAGCAAACACAAAAAATGGACATGAAACTAAGAAATTAGTTTCATATCCTGATTATTTTTGTGCAGGAATAAATTATATTTTTCTTTATGGAAACTATGCTTTCCTTTTCTTTTAAAAATTTTACTTTTTAATAAAGTTGTTTATGATGATTTGTTACATTCAATATTCTAACACCAATCCAACCACTACTGTATCTTCCTACCACCATTATTTCAATTTTCCCAAACATCCCTCAGGTCTGCCTCTATAGCAGGCCCTGAATAATTTATTCTATCTAGCTTGTTATAAATAATTCGCTAAACATGATCAAAAAATTGTAGTTTGAGATGTTGCGTGGCTGTATTTGCGGCTGCACGCTTCCAGAATACAAAAATTTTGAATGGAGTAATACAGCTGGAGTTAATTTTTAACTGGATTGTGACATTGCGTCATGGGTTTGCAAGCATCTCTGCAAATTGTTGGTCTCTTTCCAGATTTATATATGAGTCTCTGGATCATGGTCTACAGCGCTTATTTGGCACCAATGGCAGTTCATGGGCCTGACTGCCAGGTTCCCGGAAGAAGAGGGAAATGGGGAAGGCAGCCCATCCCCAACTCCATGAGAGCCTGGAGAAGGAAATTATGCTTTCTATTCAGCTGACAGAAGATAGAACAGCAGGTAGGTCTCTTGCCTTGCACACGGCCGACCCGGGTTTGATTGCTCCGCCCCTCTCGGAGAGCTCGGCAAGCTACCGAGAGTATCTAGCCCTCACGGCAGAGCCTGGCAAGCTACCCGTGGCATATTTTATATGCCAAGAACAGTGGAGTAATGCTCTAGAGAAAGCAGCCCAAGAGAAAAAAAAAAATGGAGACATTACTAGTGCCCACTTGAGCAAATCGATGAACAATGGGATGACAGTGACAGTGACAGCGACATTAGTATGTTATTTAATTTGGTTTTTCTTTCTGACCTTTGCTTTCTCTCGTTTATATTCTTCTCCATTCCCCTTCTTACATTTGCTGCTTCTCCTCCAGTCTGAGCATCTCTAAACTTGCTCTGACTTTCAATCTAAGGAGCATTCTTGTAACAACTTCTTTGGTCAATTGGGGTTTGAGGCTGCTACAGGACAGGCAGGCTTCTATTAGAATTTTAGGAATAGCAGAGAAGTCTTTTGTTAAGAATTTCAAGTTCAGATTCAGGACAAATTTCATGCTCTCTTCAGAAGACTGTCAATTCACTCTTTTTTTTTTTTTTTTTTTTTTTTTTTTTTTTTTTTGGGTCACACCTGGCGATGCACAGGGGTTACTCCTGGCTCTGCACTCAGGAATTACCCCTGGCCGTTCTCAGGGGACCATATGGGATGCTGGGATTTGAACCCGGGTCGGCCGCGTGCAAGGCAAACGCCCTACCCGCTGTGCTATCTCTCCAGCCCCTGTCAATTCACTCTTAAAACAGCAGAAGATTTACAATCTCCGTCCACAGAGGCTGCCGAACTCACACACAGAGGTAGTATGATAAGACCTCTCATTGGACTGCCCTTCAAGCCTGTCCAAAACTCATCATCCTCAATTCCCATCAGCTGGGGAGATCCTAAGCCGACTCCACGTCAGTTCCTTCATCTCTCTTACAATACTCAGTTACTTTAATACATAAAAATGTAGTTAACATTTTTATTTTCCAAAAACAAACCTATGTAAAACAGCAAGAAAGCAGCCCAAGAGAAAAAAAAAACTTAAATAAGAGAGAAAAATTGGTGAAAACAAGACAAAACAATTTAAGCCGAAGTCGAAGAGCAAATCCACTCAGCATCTGCCCCAGCATGCAATCCCACTGTCCCCCTTCCTGATTTTCTACTTTTTTTATACAGCCCATTAAATAGCTGACCTGGGCCACACTCTATAGCAGTTTTTAAATTAAGAGCTTCTTATTTTTAATGAAGACTTCTGGTTTGAAATCATCACTTACAGCACAAAAGATGAATTTTATTCCAAAATTTATTATTTCTCCTTCTCATTATGACTCCTAAGATGCTGAGACAGTTTCAGTCAGTGTTAGTTGTACCTTAATTTAATTTCTAAATGCAGAAATCCCAGTAGATGCCTTTTCTATTTCTTTTCATTTAAAATATAATTAAATTGGGCTGGAGAGATTGTACCGGGGTGAAGGAGTTTGCCTGGCATACAGAGAGGCCGGATTTAATCCCAAAAACAACATGTGGTCCCCTGAGCACCACCAGGAGTGAAGCCTGAGCACAGAGCCAGGAGGAAGCCCTGAGCATCATGCGTGTGTGATAAAATAATAATAAAGATAAAGTAAAACAAAATTGTCTCACTTCAGTCTTATTCACAATGGCACAGTTCACTGAGTTTCATGCAAATTTTATGCTGTTTTCATTATCTTTCAGCTCACAATTAAACAAATAAGAAAAAAGTCTACTCTGGAATGACACATCTTATAAGACTAATTCAAAGTATCGAATATGTAGGAAAATTCTGGTTTTGCATTTATAAATTAAAATAGTGAAAAGTCAAAAAAAAAAGTCCTTCTAAGTTTAAAATCTAAATGAGGCTTAATTGTCAAGAAATCAACTGTGGCTCTGAGACCTTAACATAATTTTTTCATCTCCGTTTTCCTACAGTATATAGAAACCCTTGTTTTATATACACTTTCCCTCCACATACTGTCATCCCATTGCTCATTGATTTGTTAGAGCAGGCACCAGTAACATCTCTCATTGTGAGACTTGTTAACTGTTTTTGGCATATCCAATACACCATGAGTAGCTTGCCAGGCTCTGCCGTGCGGGCGCGATACTCTCGGTAGCTTGCCAGGCTTTCCGAAAGGGGCGGAGGAATCAAACACGGGTCGGCCGCATGAAAGGCAAATACCCTACCTGCTGCGCTATCGCTCCAGCCCTCCCTCCACATACAATTTCAAATTAAAAATTTCAGATCATTGTAGATTAGGGGGGGAAAAAAATCTCCCTACTGATATAGAGGAGTGGTGCCAGGTAATCTAGTTTATTTACTTGTGTTCTTTAAATCATGCCAACATGAGGGGAAGCAAGTGAGATAGCTAATGAAATGGCTGTGGGGAGAAGATACAAACACAGGAAAGGAAGCAGACTGGCGGGGCAAGAGATAGCACAGTGGGAAAGGCACTTGCCTTGCATGTGGCTGACCCAGGTTCGATCCCCAGTACTACATATAATCCCCTAAACTCCATCAGATGACTCCACCCCCCTTCCACACACCCCCAACACACACACACACACACACACACACACACACACACACACACAAAGAGGAGACATTCAAGAAAGGAAACTTCTCTTGATTCCTCACCCTTCCAGGAAACAGCAATTTTCACCCATGTGCCTGAGAACAGAAAAACAAAGGGACAAAGAGCCTTGGGGCTATTCACGGCAGTGTAGGACAGGAGAGTGACACTGTCCACTGGAAAGGGTTGCACAGAGGAATAGGGCTAGTGACATCATATGCAGGCAAAGGAGAGAGGCCTGGACGCTTTAACATCGATGCACGGGAGTGGCAGGAGAGCGAGGACCGTGAGCAGGGCACGGATCCCTGGAGCCCTATCTGGTCTCCCAGCCCTGCCAGGACTAATCTCTGAGTGAAGAGCCTTAACTAAGCCCTGAACACAGCTAGGTGTGGCCAGAAAAACAAAAGGCATCAGAATTTTGTATACTAATTTTAGATTAAAAAAAAATCTAAGGACCCACTCAGAAGCTAGCCAGTTTAGCCATAACACTACTCTGTGTGTGTGTGTGTGTGTGTGTGTGTGTGTGTGTGTGTTGTGGGCTGGGGGGAGAGGGGAAGGGAGAGGGAGTTGCTTGGTTTGGGTGCCACGCTGGTCCTGCTCCGCTCCTGGCTCTGCCTTTAGGGATGACTCCTGGCAGTGCTCAGGGACCCATACAGGGCATGGGGTGGAACCTGAGTCAGCCACCTGCAGGGCAAGCGCTTTACCCGCTGCACTACCTTTCCGCCCTCGTGACACTACTCCCTCTAGGTCATCTGGCTGGGGCCCTGTGAATTGGGACAAAAGAGCAATCGGCATGCTATGATACAGACTTATGGAAGGGTCACAATGGCAAAGGAACCTTCACAAAGAAACATAAACTTAGCAAAATAGTTAAGGCTGTTTTATTCTAGGACTCACGGCCAGCAGCCCCCTGCGCCGTGTAATCCCACCAACGGCCAACATCCAGAGACTTAAAACCAAGCTCCCGGAAGCTTGGACATCTTATAGCCTACTTCTCCCTCTGGGAGAAACTGGCAAGCTACTGAGAGTTTCCTGCCTGCACAGGAGAGCCTGGCAAACTCCCCTGGCGTATTCATATGCCAAAACCAGTAACAATGTTGGGTCTCATTCCCCTGACCCTGAAAGGGCCTCCAATAGAGCATCATTGAAAAGGATGAGTAAAGAGAGGCTTCTAGCCATCTACCAAAAGCCCATGGCAAGTTATCATTCTCAATGGGGAAAAACTGAAAGCCTTCCCTCTAAGATCGGGCACAAGGCAAGGTTTCCCACTTTCGCCACTCCTAGTCAATATAGTACTGGAAGTCCTGGCCATAGCAGTTAGACAAGAAAAAGATATCAAGGGCATACAGATAGGAAAGGAAGAGATCAACTTATCACTATTTGAAGATGATATGATACTATACTTGGAAGACCCTAAAGACTCTACAGAAAAGCTTCTAGAAACAGTAAGTCGATATAGTAAAGTGGCAGGCTACAAAATCAATACCCAAAAGTCCATGGCTTTCTTATACACAAATAATGAAAGAGAAGAAAGAGACATTAAAAAAACAATCCCATTCACAATAGTACCTCAGAAAATCAAGTACCTTGGAATCAGCTTAACCAAAGAGGTGAAGGATCTATACAAGGAAAATTACAAAACACTACTTCAAGAAATAAAAGAGGACACTAGAAAATAGATGTTTTTCCTATTTCCTCTGCTCATGGATAGGGAGAATTAACATTATCAAAATGGCAATACTGCCCAAAGCACTATACAAATTTAATGTAGTCTTTATCAGGATACCCATGACATTTTTCAAAGAAACAAACAAAACACTCCTGAAATTTATATGGAACAATAAACCCCCATGAATAGCTAAAGCAATCTTTGGAAAAAAGAAGATGGATGGCATCACCTTCCTCAACTTCAAACTTTACTACAAAGTAGTAGTAATTAAAACAGCATGGTATTGGGATAAAAACATATCTTCAGACCAATGGAACAGAGTTGAATATCCTGTCACAGACCCCCAAATAAATGGCCACTTAATCTTTGACAAAGGAACAAAAAATGCAAAGCAGAACAAGGAAAGCCTCTTCAACAAGTGGTGCTGGGAAAACTGGATAGCTACCTGCAAAAAAATGAACTCTGACCTCTGTCTAATGCCAGGCACAAAAGTCAGATCAAAGTGGATTAAAGACCTCAATATCAGACATAAATCTATAAGGTTCATATAAGAAAATGTAGGCAGAACTCTCCATGACATTGAAGCTAAAAGCATCTTTAAGGATGAAACAGCACTGACCATGCAAGTGGAAGCAAACATAAACAAATGGGACTACATGAAACTAAGAAGCTTCTGCACTCCAAAAGAAACAGTGACCAAAATACAGAAAGAATATTTACCCAATGGGAATATACTGGGAAATATAAATAGGAAAGAATATTTACCCAATACCCATCTGATAAGGGACTAATATCAAGGATATACAAGACACTAGTAGAACTGTGTAAGAAAAAAGAACCTTCAACACCATCAAAGATTGGGGAGAAGAAATAAACAGAAGTTTCCTCAAAAAAGAAATACAAATAGCCAAAAGGCACATGAAAAAAATGCTCCACATCGCTAGTATTCAGGGAGATGCAAATCAAAACATAAAAGAGCTGGGTGGTGAACATGAAGAGTTGGGAAGGCCTGTAGATCTGAACTCCCCTCAGTGCCCAACCGTCCCCAGGCAAGGATTCCCCTGTCTGCTGGATACGGGGAGAGAGGACAGTTCCCAGCTCTACTCACGGCATTATCTGAATCAAGGGAGGAGAGAAAGTCCTTCTTCCTGCTCATGCTGTTTCTCAGATTCCTCTCTGTAAAATACTTAGTCCAGCAAAGGGGACTGGAAACATCCCAAATATGGTGGTGGGAAGGTGTAATGGTGGTGGCATTGGTGTTTGCATATTAAATATAATCAAATATTGTGAAGTACCTTATAAAATAAATATTTTTTTAAAAAAAGAAAGAAACTTTAATATCAATGCACCGGAGTGGCAGGAGAGAGAGTGCCGTGAGTAGGGCACTTGATTCCTGGGAACTTATCTGGTCACCCAAGCCCAGTCAGGACTAGTCCTGGGGGTGAGGTGGGGTGATTTGTTCCAAACCCCAACACAGTGAAGTTGAATACTCTTAAGTGTTAAATAACGAGGGGCTTTCATTCACCCCCGTCATCTCCAAAGAGATGAAGTAACAGGTATGACCCCCCACACTAAAAAACACTAATGTCAGTGATTGCTTAGCAATAGATTTTTTTACTTCATGGGTTTAAAATCTATTGAAAATTTCAAAGTATATGTCAATAAACTTTTGCTGTGTCTCAAAAGTTTATGGAACACATGAAATGGACTTCAAAATCATTACCTGACCAGACTTACTCCCTTAGAGCCAGGCAAGCTCTGATTGCACAAAGAAGCTTTATGGGCATTCACAGAAACTACTGTATGATTCATATGGCCCAAGCTTGTGCACTGCAATGGTCCTGTACCCAACTCTCTAAAAAATGTAATCTTTAATGATAACTGAACTCCAAAGCACAATTTAAGGAGACAGTACAATACCCAGAAGGCATTTTTAGTAGTTAATAATATATTTACCGAAGAGCATGTGAGGTAATAAAAAACTTGTATATATTTCCTTATTATATAAAATTTAAAGCACTATGGTCTCTTTCCTAATTAAAAGCATGGTTACTAAAGGTTAAATGTAAGTTAAATTTTTATAAACAAAATTCCATTTTAAATGTAGAGACATCAACAGGAACTCGTGACTTTCATGTTTGTAAGGTCACTGAAAGAAATTAAGTTGAAAAAAAGTCACAGAGAAGTACAAAAACTGAACTGAAGTTGTCAGAGTAACCATATATGAGTTGTTTCCTCTGTGGGACTATTAACTTCTGAAGAGATGAGGGGTTTGTTTGACCCTGTATCCTTCTGATCTTGTTTCTGACATGAAGAATGTGTTCAAGGATAGCTGAATGAATAAATGGAAGGAAAACAGAAGCAAGTCACCTGGTGGACGGATTAAGAACAGAAAGCATGTATTTAGATATGAGCTTCAATGCTATATTGTGACCAAGTGAGAAAGCATCAAGGACAGGAAAAAATGCCAAAAAGGGGGAGAGCAACAACACAGGGAGGCAGAGGCATGTAGGAAAAGGGAAGGCAAGAGGTGCACAGGGAAATAAGGAACAGTGGAAGAAAGACACAGTGAAAGCAAAGGCAGGACGTGGTTGAGGAGTAAACTAGAAATATAGGAAAAGGAAGAAAAATCGGGGAAAAAAAGTGGCCAATAGTGAAATCTTGACAGGTAAAGTTACATTTGTATGTTCTATCAACATCATTGTGGAATCGAAGCTTTATTGGTGGTGAACATCTTAAGGAGTTTAAACTTCTCATTATTCATCTTTGACATGTAAATTAGCTTGTTAACAGTGTTCGCTTGCCCTTTAGATATCCATCACAGTGGCAGTGGCCAGCCAGAAACAGACCTCAGAGTTTATTAACTCAGGTGGGGAAAGATCCTGCCCTCACCTCTCTCCTGACCGTGCTCACTCATGGAAATGTAAGGGAATCCTGACTGAAGTGAAGGACACTTCAGATATAAGGAAATACCACACATTTTCAGTACTGCTGAAATTGAAAAGAAAAAAAAACAGTAGCTATACAATATTGGGCATATAATCATAATGGGACTCCTAAATTTAGTAATTTTAGACTTTTCTCAAGTAAGAAATAATAAATTCGTAGAAAAAGTATGTAGATACTTGACACTCTCGTGCTCCTGTAATCAACTATTTACCACTTGAATTGTCTTCTTCACTGGTCTTGACTTAAATGACAATATCTGAATTTGATATTTTGAACAACCCAAATGAAAAGGCAACTCCTGAACCCCACCAAGTAAAAATAGCAATTACTCTGGGCTGAGGTCCACTGATCAATTGTGTGATCCTAATCTTTCTCAGAATGGCTCTTTTCATTTTCACTGCATTTCCGGGCTTTGTTTTCCTTGAAAAGATCTGAAGTGTTCAAAATGCATCGTGACTATACAATGAGACACACGAGAGATTCTATTTCCAAAACTCTGGCAACTTCAAAAACAATCCTTTATTCTGAGTAAACTCTTAGCAAATAAAGCATGCGCCCAAAAGAAGTTTTAAAAATACGCCATTTTTACCATCTGCAGTCGCAGAATAGCTGACTTAAAAAAAAAAAATAGAGCCAATCCAGGAAAGAAATTTATGCTCCTTCTTTGATTCTCAAAAAAGTTTTCTCTTTGCTTGCTTGTGGAGGTCACACCCAGAAGCTCCGAGCTCAAGAGTGACCTCTGGTGGTACGTAGGGGAGCACATGTGGTTCTGGGGATTCAACTGGAGCTAGCCACATACAAGCCAAGAGCCTTAAACTCTGTATTATCTCTCAGGCTCCTGTTTCTTTGAGTTTTCTAAAATACGTCAAGGAACAACTATATCATATAGATAGCTTTATAGATATAAACATATTTCACTTTGCATCCTATTATTTTTGTAATCAACTGAGAAGCTGGTCTCATTGATTCTTTTTTTTTCTTTGTCCCCTAATTTTTGCTGTGCTGGGGATCGAACCAAGCGTGCACTTTACCACTGAGCCATATCCCCAATGATGAAAATTAAGTTCATCATTTTTGAGGTGCTTAATTTCCATTCCTGGTTGATCATCAATGTTAACTTTGGGTTTCTATTGCCTCCAACAAAGAGACCAGTCAAAAGTATGTGGGAATAATTAAAATCTTTCACAAGGTCACGACTTCAAAATCCCCTGTGGACCTCCTATTTTCCATCTTGCTGATCTCGTGGGATTTAGTATATGCAGTTGCTGTAAAATTAAGCCTGCTGTAAAATTATGCCTAATAAAGTCCATTGGAAGCGTAGTAGGAAAAACTGATGTGTCTCTACTGGAATACCCTCTTACAAAATGCCTTTCTCAAACATCAATGGCTCTGTTCAGAACGGTGAGTACAATGCTCACGTCTGAGGAAGCCATAAACAAAGTGACGGAATCAAGACTAATAATAATTGCCTCAGAACAGCAAACCTGGCCAGAGCAAGGGATCTAGTGGGAGAACAGGCTGCGGGGGAGACTGTGCACCTCCTGGCCGCGCTGCCCTACCCTACTCTGACCGCGGTCCCCTGCCATCACTATGTGCCTCCCATCGTTCTCTGTTCTGTAACTTAGCAACCGAGTCCCCTGCTGTGGCCCCAAATTTATGTGATTACCACCTGTTGCCTCCTTGGAGTATCCTGGGAGCCCACAGGAGGGCCATGTAAACCTTAGTTAAAAAAAAAAAAAAAAAAAAAAAAAAACACTACCCTAGAGAAAGGGGAACTGAGACAAGCACATAGTACAACAGTTCAAGATTATAAGGTGAGGAAGGATAATGGAACAAGCTCAACGTGAAGCAAATGCCTGAATAAACATCTTTTTTTTAATGATATGAAATTGCTGGAAAAGAGAAAAAAAAGGCATCAGGTCCTTTTATAATTAGTTCCCATTATCCAGACTTCTATGACGTGTATCTACACACTTTTGGAATGTCATTAGTGAAAATAAGCAGCTTTGTTTTGCTTTGTTTGGATCATTGTCTGTACCCAGACGGTAGAATGTTCTGCAATAACAAAATGAAACCTGTCTGAAAGAGAGACACTAGGCTCTCCTGGAGGAGAAGGCATGAGTGAGTCTGGCCTTCAACAGTGCCGGAGCAGAGAGGCAACTGGGGTGCCCGCATTGCTGTTCCTCTGTGAGACGCCTTTGCCCCCATGTCAGAAGGAGCAAAGGGTCATAACACATCACCAGAGCTTAACTTGCCCCGTAGAATCCTTGAATAACATTTAAAATCGCCTTTCCTCATTAGCCTAGGTCCTGGAGTCATGCCCCTGCACTGTCATATCCACGGGTGGCCTACGGGGAGAAAACAATCCTTTCACTCCAAAATGAAGTGCCAGTACGTGGTGATAAGCAGAGGAACGTTGACACCTGTAATCAGCTTAAGTTAATATTTTCATCACTCCTGACATATTTATCAGGAAAAGTAAGCCTACATGACATTAAGAGAAAAATTTGAAGAACTTAGGGATAAAGGATGAACCCGGCATTTTACAGTCCACGAAGCCTGAAAATTAAGTTTTTGCTCTTCAGATGAAAAAACAAGGGTGAACAGGAAAGTCCGAATAGGGTCTTTAGGACACGAAAGTGGCCAAGAGCAAAACTGATTCTCAAGTGCAGTAAGGAACTGGAATACTGACACTTTCTTATTCGATCTCCACCCTCCCCTAGACAGGAATCCCACTGGTTTGATTTGTCCTCCATTAGCCTTCTGGTCTCTTCAAAGGTGACACTCAGAAGCTAGTCAGAGGCAAAAGTGTGGCTCAGTGATCATGACTAGGTCATATGTGTGAGCTCCTGGGTCTCAGTGTTGGGACCACAAGAAAAGTAAAAGGGGGGAAACATTTTTAAATAACTCTTTTTTAAAAAGTGAAAAACAAACTAGAAATTCTAAACCAATTAAACGGTTAAAATCTATGACTGGCCAAAAGGTCTAAATATACCAACCCTCTAAAAAAAGATAGATGTGTTCCTGATATATCCACTGGCCTTAATATAAACAGATCCAGATGTCTTCCTGGAAGTGGACCTTTCACAATGGCTCACATGACAGACTGAATTCTCCTTCTGGAAAACATGGTACAGGACTCGGCCTGCCACACCTCTATGGCAGATGCGACTAAGTCCTCTTTCTGATCTGACTAAGCATACTGAACACCTCAGAAAAGGGCTATCTCAGCTCATCACAAATATCCTGTCTTCTGAATTCATTTAAAATGGGAAAATAAGTCATCTTCAGTTGTCATGCCTTTAAATATTAGAAAGAGTGAACGAATCTTATAAAAAATTGAAATTCATGAGTTAGTACATTAGCATCCCATTAGCTCCCCAGTGTCCATATCTCATTCAAACCAAAAAAATGACTCTCTGATTCTCTTCAGATGACCTTGCTTGCCATTTCCCTGAGAAAAGCACCGCTACACTGACTTGCCGGCATTCAGCTCCAAACACTCTGCCTTCCTCCTAAGAACATAGTAAGAACTAACCTGAGATTTATTTCACTCTTTCTTACACAAATATTTTGCTCCTATACTTCTCCCTTTCTTTCTTAATCTATAAAGACTTAGGAGACGAATTGGCTTAATCCATGGATGGAATAGTCCCTTTTTCTTACTACTTTCCCTCCAGTCCCAACCTTAGATCTGACAATCAAGTGTTCTCCTCAATCAAAAATCCCTCTCATTCACCCATGAACAAGACATTGCATTCATATTTTAAGAACAATATTGTTGCTACAAAGTAAGACAGCACAGAATCCAGCTGCCTTCCATATAATTGCACCGATTCCACAACTGCACTTAGGAGCAAAACTGATTTCTTCACAAGGTTTAGTAAATAAATATTAAATGCCTGCAGAGACATTCAGAATTAAATGGCTTTGGCGCTGGAGCAACAGTACAGCGGCTGGGCACTTGACTTGCACATGGCCAACTCGGGTTCGATCCCTGGCACACCCCATGGTATCCTTAGCACCACCAGGAGTAATTTCCGAGTGGAGAGCCAGGAATACTTCCCGAGCCCCACCAGGTGTGGCACAAACACAAACAAAAGAACGAAATGGCCCAGGCATAGGGGAGTTCAGAGTCTGCCTTGAGGCAGGAATGAGGCTGCAGGTTTGCTTCCTGGCCCCGCCCACAGGCTGTGCGAGGTACCACTGGCACTGCCATCTGGGAGCCTCAGGGTCACGGCAGAGTGTGACTCTCTAGTGTGAGGCTGCAGGCAGGTGCGAGCAGGCCCCAAAATGGGAAATACAACTCAACTGTAACCGCTAACAAGCAACACCACTAAGTACGAGCACCGCATTGTGTGTGAGCACTGCGACCCAGAGTGTACAGTCTTCCTGCCCTCACAAAATCAAAGGGAAGTGGGGGAGACAAAAGAATTATAACTGAAAATAGTTTATATATATATTTACATATATATATAATGAAAAAGGGTTTGGGGCTAATAAAAAATATTGAAGGGCTCAGCTATAGCACAGCAGGTAGGGTGTTTGCCTTGCATGTGGCCGACCCGGGTTTCTATTCCCAGCATCCCATATGGTCCCCCGAGCGCCGTCAGGGGTAATTCCTGATTGCCTGGGCCAGGTGTAACCCCTGTGCATTGCCAGGTGTGACCTAAAAAGAAAAAAAAAGAAAAAAGAAAAAGGTTTATTGTTGTTTGTCTTTTTGGATGCCATATTTCACTCAGGGATCACTCCTGGTAGAGCTTGAGCCTTACTTGCTGAATTATCTCTCCATCTCTTGTGCTTTTTTTTCCAAAGAAGAATTCAATTTGGGAGAGGGGAGGAATGACAAGGCGTTCCTCTTTGTAAGCCAGGCATAAGCCCTGAGCACTGCTGGGGATGGCTCAAAGACAAAAACTCTTAAACTGATACATTTGCACTAGTTTTTTTTTTTTATCATTAAGATGTTAATATCTACTGCTACAATCTATGATATTGAAAATAAATCATCCCAGCACAATCTCTAATTGAAATAATCCAATATGAAATATGTTTTGGAAAACATTTTGTGGAGGCAGAGAAAAGGTAGAGGGTTAAGATCCATACTTTGCCTACAGAAACTCCCAGTGAGATCCCCAGCACGACATGGTCCCCTGAGGATGGCGGGTGCAGTGTGAAGACAGCTGAGCACCACTGGGTGTGGCCTAGTGACCTGCGGGCACCACTGGGTGCTCAGTTACCCAGTGTCCAGTTAACTCCTGGTGCCACAGGGGACAAACAACACCACCTCCTTTAGCCCCAGTCTGGTTGGCTGAGAATCACTGGGAGTGGTCCTGAATCCCTGAGTATTACCTGGGAACCCCACTCAAAAAAAGTACGCTTTCATTGTGGCATCATGATTGACAACAAAATATACTGTAGTCCATAGAAAAACATGAAAAATTTAATTTAGAATTAATTTGATCGTCTAAAAGAAGGACAGCTTTATTTACAGAAGGAATAGGAACTATTTAAGAAATCTCAAATAGTTAGTTAATAAGAAGAATAATGCCCAATCAAGTATAGAAGCTATGCAACTATACAACAACTTCAGTATTATTGTGAACCATGATGCTTTAATTAAAAATAATTTTTAGGGCCGGAGCGATAGCACAGCAGGTAGGGCGTTTGCCTTGCACGCGGCCGACCTGGGTTCGATCCCCGGCATTTCTTTTTTTTTTTTTTTTTTTTTTTTTCTTTTTGGGTCACACCTGGCGATGCACAGGGGTTACTCCTGGCTTTTCACTCAGGAATTACCCCTGGCTGTGCTCAGGGGACCATATGGGATGCTGGGATTTGAACCTGGGTCGGCCGCGTGCAAGGCAAACGCCCTACCCGCTGTGCTATCTCTCCAGCCCCAGATCCCCGGCATTTCATATGGTCCCCCAAGCACCGCCAGGAGTAATTCCTGAGTGCAAAGCCAGGAATAACCCCTGATCATCGCTGGGTGTGACCCAAAAAGAAAAAATAATAATAATAATAATAATTTTTAAAATACTGCTCAATCATACAACTTCAACAGGGACGAGGATTATGCAACTTCATTCCTGACATTAGCATGAAGAATTGTAATCTTTGTTTTAATATTGAGAAAAATCTGAATCAATTAGATAAAAAAAAACCACCAAACAAATGTTATGGCTTTTCTCTATTTACTCAAAAAGATATTTTTATGGCCGGAGAGATGGTAGGTCAGATAAGATCCCTACCTTGCTTGAGACAGACCCAGGATTAATCTCCAGCACCCCATGTAGTCCCTGAGCCTGCCAGAAGTGACACCTAAGTACAGAACCAGCAGTAAGTCCTGAGTACTATAGGGTGTGACCCAAAAACTGTATAAATGTGTATAATATTATACATATATGTATGTAATGGCGGGGTAACAAGCTGGGCCTCATTCCCTGACCCTGAAAGAGCCTCCAATGCGCCATCGTTGGGAAGGCCAAGTAGAGAGAGGCTTCTAAAATCTCAGGGCTAAGACGAATGGACACGTTACCGAGACCGCTCGAGAAATTCGATGATCAATGGGATAATGATGATGATGATGAATGATGATGTATATAAATATATATATATATCTTTTTAAATTTTTTATTATAAGTTTAGGTTATACAATTTTCTGTTTTTTTGCTTTTTGGGTCACACCCAGTGATGCACAGGAGTTGCTCCTGGCTCTCCTCTCAGGAATTACTCCCGGCAGTGCTGGGGGGACCACAGGGGATGCTGGAAATCGAACCCGGGCCGGCCACATGCAGGGCAAATGCTCTACCCACTGTACTATCGCTCCAGCCCTACAAAATTATTTTTATATACACACAAAAAAAACCTCTAAGAATTCATTAATTCAGTGAAGTGGTAGAATACAAAAATCAATGTGCATGTATTACTCATTTCTACATACAATCAATAAATTAAAAGGGAAATTAAGAAAGCAATCTCATTTATAATTTTACCCAAAAATATAAGTGTCCTCACAAAGGACATGAAAGACCCATACACTGAAAACTGTAAGGCATTACTTAAAGAAAGAGAAGCCACAAGGAAATGGAAAGATATCCTAGGTACATACATAGAATAACACTATTTCAGTTTCCATTTTACCTAAAGCAATCTACAGATTCAACATAATCTTTATCAATAATATTTCTCAAGTTAATAGATAAAAACAATTCTTAAACTTGCATAAAAAAATAGAAAGGATTTTGAATATATAATGTATTTCTGTAGGAAAAGCAACAAATATAAGCATCACATGCCTTAGCTTTAAACTATGTTACAAAACAACAATAATTTAAAAAGTATGGTCATGTAATAAAACAGGCACACGGATCAACAGCACACAGAACAGAGAGCTAAGAAATAAGCCCTCATATGCATGATCATGCACTCTAAACTAAAGTAGCCAAGACCAGACAATGGAGACAAGAAATCTTCTACAAATAATGTTAGGAAGACAGAACTACCACACACAATATAATAAAACTTCACTGTTCAAAACCACACACAAAAATGAACTCAAGTGGAATAAAGAGCTAGGAATTAGATCCAAGACAGTAAGCTATATATAAAATAAAATATAGTTTATCATCATAACCTCAACATCAAAGATGAATTTGAAGATTCAATTTCAATGGAAATGAAGACAAGAATAAAAAGGGGGATTGCATCAAATTAAAAAGCCTTAACATAGAAAAATAAACCACCACAAAAACAAAAAGATAAACAACAAATTTTGAAACATATCCATCATATATCTAAGAAGAGATCAATATCCAAAATCACACATAATTCAACTGAAAAGAAAAAAAAGTCATTTTTTTTAATACAGGCAGATGACCTGAAGAGACACTTCCCTGAATTAGATATCCAAATGGCCCACAGGCATATGAAAAATGCTCATTAGAGAAATACAAATCAAAACCATAAATATCACACATATATTCTCACACTCATGAGAATGGCCTCCATCAAAAAATATAGGCAACAAGTATTGCAGAGGATATGGAAATGAAAGGACTCAGGTATGTTGTTGGTAGAATGTGGATCAGTGCAGCCTCTATTGAATATGAAACACACAATGGGGCTGGCATGATCGAACAGTGGGTCAAGTTTTTTACTTGCATGCTGCGAACCCAGGTTTGATCCCTTGACATCCCACATGGCTCCCCAAGCACTGTTTGGAGTAATTCCTGAGTGAAGAACCAGGAATAACCCCTGAGCATCACTGGGTGTGACCAAAAAAAAAAATAACAACAACAAAAAAAAAGAATAACTAATTCAAAAATACATTTGCATTCCTACGATCATAAAAGCATATTCACAGTGGGGCTGGAAAGATAGCACAGCGGGTAGGGTGTTTGCCTTGCACGAGGCCAACTCGGGTTCAAATCCCAGCATCCCATATGGTCCCCTGAGCACGGCCAGGGGTAATTCCTGAGTGCAGAGCCAGGAGTAACCCTTGTGCATCGCCAGGTGTGACCCAAAAAGCAAAGAAAAAAAAAGCATATTCACAGTAACTAAAACATAGAATAAATCTGAATATCCACCAACAGAAGACTGTATAAAGAATTTGAGACATATATATATATACCCAGAAGACATACTACTCTGTCTTTTAAAAAGATAAATCTGGGGCCGGAGAGACTGTACAGGGGCTCACTTTGGTCCAATTCCTACAATCACATATATTCTCTTGAGCTCCAAGAGTGATCCCTGAGCACAAAGGCAGGAGAAATCCCTGAGCACCATTGGGTGTGACCCAAAACAAAACAAATTTGTTCCTTTTGAAACAAAATGGATGGGACTCAAGGTAGACAACAAATGAAAAAAGTAGGGAAGGGAAAGGGTTTTACAATGTATGGAATATTACTAACTAAGGCAAAGAAACTAGCAGAGAATCACAAAACTAACTCTCAGACCCAGTGGTGGCTAGCAGCGGGCAAGATGGGTAGAGCATGAGGAATGGTGAGAGGGGTCTCTTTGGTTTTGAGATGGAACTAGAACTTGGTGGGAGGGAGTGATAAAAGCAGAGGTGTGTTGCTAAACCCCATCTGCTGCAAACAAATGATAAGCCAATAAAAAAATGTATATCATTACATAAAAAGCAACAGATTATCTCCCTTATATGTGGGACATAAAGAAACACAGTAAAAAAATCAACCACAAGTCCTAACCCCGAACCAGTCTGTCTTCACTGGGAGTAACCCGGAGGGGTTGGGTTGAGTTTCCCTCCCAACCCCAGCAGAACCCCTGCAGTCAGAAACCTCCAGAACCCAATCGCACAGCCATGCTCAAGGCCACTCTTCAAGGGCTCGGATGAGCCTCACCTACGGGAGAAACTGCAGAAAAGTCCAGGTATGCAGGACCCACCCGTGACTGAGATCTCCAAGCTCACTCAGAACGGGACGGGGCCTCCACCCTGCCCCCAACCCAGCTCCCCAGTTTTCTAGTAGCTTGGCAGTCACTCACACAAACTACCCCCAGCACCATGTAATCTCATCAATGGCCAAGATGCAGAGACTGTGAAATTAAGTTCCAGAAGGGAGCAACACAGAATATTCTGGGTTCTTATACTGACCTGACCTCTTATTCTAGCCCACTGATGTACCAAAAGTAGCACATATTTGGTTGGGTTTAACATATACGTTTGTAATCTCTTATACAAGGACTTAAATGGTTCCAGGAAGAAATACAACAATCTTCACACACTTTCCCCCCTTATGGTGGTGAGAAGGTGCACAATAGTGCAATTAGAGTTTGAATACTATCTGTAATGCACTATTGTGAACAATTTAACTTTATAAGAATTAAATAAAATTTTTTTAGTTTAAAAAAATGGACTGGAGCAATAGCACAGCAGGTAGGGCATTTACCTTGCACGCAGCCGACCTGGGTTTGATTCCCAGCATCCCATATGGTCCCCTGTGCACCGCCAGGAGTAATTCCTGAGTGCGTGAGCCAGGAGTAACCCCTGTACGTCGCTGGGTGTGACCCCTCAAAAAAAAAATTTGAAAACTGTGAAAAAACCAACCACAGTAAAGAAAGAGACCCAAAGGCAACAGAAACTTGAGAGCTGGTCTTCAGTAGGAAGCGTACACAACAGCAGACGGGGAAAAAAGGATGGGTGACACCTGGGACAGTGCTGGAGGGAAGAGGACATTCTGGTGGGGGGGGTGAGAGGATGGGGGGTGGAGTGTTGGAATGTTTTATGCACGAAGCCCAACCACTCATAGTGTTCTAAATCATCGTGCCTAAAATAAAATCCTGAATTATAAAAAATACATAGAGATTCTTAGTAAAGAGTGATTACTGGCTGCAGAACATGGGGATTTCCAAATAAAGCTGCTGCTAAGTTAGATTAAGTGTACGTTCTTGAGCTATAAAAATAGAAAAAAAAGCCTTCAACTTTTTTTAATTAATTTTAATCCTGGATTATTTACAGAACTGCTTTTATTAAGTCGTCTGGTTTAACCAGATCATTTTTGCAAAGTAGGAAACAAAAATCTAGAACTGACATGGGACTGTCCTGAGGTTGCCCAGAGGGAATGAGCTGGGCGAGCACCCAAGTTCCTCACACGCTCTCTCTCCAGCCTAATTAATTTCATTCATTTTGAAAATTGTGGTTGACAAAACAATACTTAAAACGTGCGAAATTATTGTCCTACAGGGTTTTAAATAATCTTGGGCTTTAAAATGATTACTTATCTGTCTTTGTAAGTCAAAAGGGCTATAAACCATAAACAAGATTTTATAATTCATTTTTTAAGCTGTACCATTTTAAATATAAAGTGTGACCTTCATAAAGTCTGATCTGTCTCTTGAAGTGTGTGTAAATAGATAGTAAGTCTTTTCAAAATACAGAAATTGTTGTCTCTTCTTCTAAAGTCTCATTCACTGTATCACTGTCATCCCGTTGTTCATCGATTTGCTCAAGCGGGTAGCAGTAACGTCTCCATTGGGAGACTTGTTATTGTTTTTGGCTTATCAAATATGCCACTGGTAACTTGCCAGGCTCTGTCATGCAGGTGAGATACTCTCAGTAGCTTGCAGGGCTCTCCAAGAGGGATGGAGGAATCGAACCCGGGTCGGCTGCATGCAAGGCAAATGTCCTACCCACTGCACTATCGCTCCAGCCCTAAAGTCTCATTAAATTTCTTTAACGCAAACTTCCATTCTTCTGAATAAAAAAATTAATATGAATGATAGTGTTTGTTAATAAGTAAATCCCAAATATGAAAAGTGCATACTGATTTTTAAATTTTCATCCTAAGCATGGATAAAAAATAAATCATACTTGGATCAGAGGACCAGGGTGCAAGTTAAAAATGAGAAGTTTTAAAGACATTTAAAATGGGGGCCAGAAAGATAGTACAGTGGGTAATGTGCTTGCCTTGCACGCAGTCAACCCAGGTTTGATTCCCGGCATCCCATATGGCCCCTCAAATGCCACCAGGAATGGTTCTTGCGTACAAAGCCAGGAGTAATCCCTTGAACATCACCAGCTGTCACCCAAAAAAAAACAAACAAAAAATAGTACTGTGCTGCTCCTTATCAAGAGTTGATGTTAGACACTTTGAATTCTTCACTTTCCTTTAATTTCACCACGGGTACATTGGGTCCCTCCATCTAACTAGATTCATCAAATCCCTTTAACAGAAGAGTAAAAATGAAATATATAAAGTTAAAGGGAAAAAAGAGAGCAACAGGGAAAACTACCATAAAATTTCAGAAGCTGGAATCTGAACAACTGAACGATTTGGCAGACCTGAAAACTGGAAAGTCCTAGGGCCAGCAGTGGGGACAGCGGAGAAGAAACCAGAATTACACGAAAGAGCCCCCAGCAGATTCGGAAACTGGTATCACAAGATTCTCTGGATGCGCCTGGTAGTCTGTTTATGAAGTGGCCAGATCCTTAGCTCGCTCTTCCCAGCATTCCCAGCTGGAAAAGCTGCCCTCCCTAGCCCTGGCAAAGACTGGAGTTGGTTCCCTGGGGAAGGCTGGACAAGTGCCAGGACTATGGGAACAGATGAAGAGCTTCTAATGCAAAGAATGACAGCAGAAATCCAAACCTCACATGTACTTTGGGGCAATCAAGTGGCACTGCAGCACTGTAGCACTGTTGTCTTGTCGTTCATCGATTTGCTCGAGGGGCACCAGGCATGTCTCCATTGTGAGACTCATTGTTACTGTTTTTGGCATATCAAATACACAGTGGGTAGCTTGCCAGGCTCTGCCGTGCAAGTGGGATACCTGTGGTAGCTTTCCAGGCTCTCCGAGAGGAATAGAGTAATCAAACCCAGGTCGGCCTGTACACGGCAAATGCCCTACCCACTGTGTTATCGCTCCAGTCCTGGCAATCAAGTAAGCCAAGAAAATCTGTTAGAAGAGGTTACTGAGTTTGCAGAAACAAAGTCTCCTCCCTGAGAACCAAATGGATAAAAATAGACCCATCAGAAGGTGCCCGTGACATTTCATAGTATTAGAAATGACACTGTATACAGGCTTTTACAGAGGGAAAACAAGAGAATCCAATCATACAGGATCGGGAATCATAATAGCCGTCAGCTTCTCAACAACAACCTTGAGAGCTCTGTACCCCTCAAAGGAGAGTCAGACATCCATGAACAGTTAGGGGTGTCAAACAGCATCTATATATGTAAAGGAACACACAGCTGGAATATTGATCTCATCAAAATTATGGAATGACTGGGGCTGGAAGCATAGTATAGCAGGTAGGGGGGATTGCCTTGCATAAGGCCAACCTGGGTTCAATCCCTGGCATCCCATATGGTCCCCTGAAGTACCTCTAGGAATAACCCCTGAGTATGACCGAGTGTGACCCAAAAAGCCTATATACATATATATATTATATAGCACGGTAGCACTGTCGTCCTGTTTTTCATCAATTTGCTTGGGCGGGCACCAGTAATGTCTCCATTGTGAGACTTGTTGTTACTGCTTTTGGCAATCGGATATGCCACAGGTAGCTTGCCAGACTTTGCTGTGAATATGTGTGTGTGTGTGTGTGTGTGTGTGTGTGTGTGTGTGTATTATGGAACAACTGTATTGAGAGGAATATAACTGAGCTTCAGGAGGAAGAAGAAGAAAAAAAAGCTAAGTGTACATGGTATGAAACCAATAGGATATACCTAAAACACAAGCCAAGAAATAGGAATGTAATCCTCATATTTAGCATTTAGTTGAAGCGTTTAGAAGAATAAACAAGCCTGACAAGGTAGAATCCGAGAAGACAGAGCCGGGGGCTGGAGTTCATTTGTCCAAGCTGCATCCCAGGCACTGCACAGCCCCTCAGCTCAGCCCTGCTGGGGTGGTCCCAGGGGTCCCCAGTCCTGCAGGAGGAGCATCGCCGCATCACCAGGCCCTGAAACAAACCATCAGTATCACCAGGAAAGGACCCCATGACCCCAGTCACTTCTGGGGATGCCCCTGAGGATAAAAAGATAAATTTTTAAAAGGTGAAAATAGGGGCCGGAGCAATAATACAGCAGGTTGGGATGTGCCTTCTGTGTACCTGACCTGGGTTCGGTCCTTGGCATTCCATATGGTTCACTGAACACCAAGTAAAGTAGTTCCTGAGCACAGTGCCAGGAGTAAGCCCTGAGCACCAGTGGATGTGGAAAACAAATAAATAAATGAAAATTTTGGCTTGTGGAAAGATCAAAGTGGGGGAGGAGGAAGGAGGATCCTGCAAAACTTCCTTTGTAGATGGGATTGGAGTGATCATGCAGTGTGTTGGGTGTTTGTTTTTCAGCGATCAACCTGGGTCCAATCTCTTGCATCCCATCTGGTCTCCTGAGCCCGCCAGGAGTGATCCCTGAGTGCTGAGGCAGCAGGACCAAGCCCTGAGCATCACTCGGTGTGGCCCGCTCTCCCCAAAAGAAATTTGTAGATCTACTAGTTTCTTGGAGCATGCACCTATATACCTTGACTAAAACTCAAAACCAAATGTGGGAACAACCCCCTGTACACGGCGCCACCACGTGACATGCATTTCCACAAAGGGGCTCAACAGCCCGCCCTCAAAGCTGGGGATTTCTGGGCTCTGATGGTGAGCAGCCCTGCAATGCTCCTTCCACGTGACACTGCCCTGTAGGTCACCTTCTGTTCTAGAGTGCCCAGATCAGTTCAACTTTTCTGTGCAGGATAATCACTAAATTACCTTCGTCTACTCATTACGTTTCCCTGAACTAAACACTGTCGTTATCACATGGTCTATGCGACCTCATTCGAGCAATTCTCCCACTACATTGACTGGGCATGAGTTCCTCTTGGCAGGGATCATTTATGTCTCTATGTCTGATTTTCCAACAATAAACACAACTTTCTTCATTTGATTGGGAGGGGGGCACAACCAGCTGTGCTCAGGGCTTACAACTGGCTCTGTGCTCAGGCAGTACTTGGAGACCCAAATGCGATGCAGGGAATCAAACCCAGGGTTGGCCTCTTGCAAGGCTACTGCCTTATAATCTCTCCAGATATCTGAGGGGTTTTTTTTTTTTGGGGGGGGGCATTACTGGTGGTGCTCAGGGCAGGAGCTACACTTGACTCGGTGCTCAGGGATTACACCTGGCTCTATGCTCAGGGATCATGCCTCGTCGTGTGGGGAGAGGGAAGGGTGGGTATGCAATGCCAAGATCTGAAGCAGGATCACAGCCGCAGCTGCATGCTAGGTCAGCACCTAAAACTCTGAACTGTCTCTTTGTCACCACACAATTCTTAATGAACATCTAATTTTATTATGCAACACTGATCAGTATACATATTTGTATTCTTGAAAGTCATTATTCAGGTCACTTACTGGAAACTTAATTCTGATATTATTACTCTCACTCTAAAAAGGTGTTCCTATCATAATTCCATTCCTATATTTAAACCAAAAAGTAAGAATCTGTGACTACAAAATTTTAGGTGAGTTTGATATCTGTATTGCTATATATGTTTAAACATATGACCTTATCATCTGTTGAAACTATTTCAGCAAAGATGTATTCACTCATTACCATAGCTTACATATAGATGAATCTGGCAAGCAGGGAGCAATTAGACGATTTCAATTTAATAATTAAACAGACTAGTTTCTTTTCAATGATTTTCCTTTAAACTGAATTAATAATTTTATCTTACCCTGTTTCAATTGAAAATAAACTTATAAAAAAATCAAACCAAAATAAGTGCAAGCACATTTTTAAAAAAATCTCTATTTTCACCCTCTCACCAAAACTCCACACATCTCAAACTGATTTTTTTTCTGCAAGCTAGCATACATTCCAAGTGGATTGTATCTAAAACAGAATTTTAATTTCACCCCTTACCCCCAACTGCTCATCTCCAACTCCTGCCCACCTCAGTATCCAGCAGCTCAGGCCATCACAAAATGTGCTTAGCTTATATTTTCCTCATGCTCTGCATCCAAACGATCTGCAAAGTCAACATCTAACATGGGTCTATTTAGTGGTCCAGCCGGAGGAGAGAAAGTACAACTAGTGGTGGGATTGGTGTTGGAACACTGACTGTCACAGACAACTGTCTTATGCACAACTCTGTAAATCACGGTGTTTAAATGAAAATAAATAAAAAGGAGGGGCTGGAGTGATAGCACAGCGGGTAGGGCATTTGCCTTGCACGTGGCCAACCCGGGTTCGATTCCCAGCATCCCATATGGTCCTCTGAGCACCACCAAGGGTGATTCCTGAGTGCAGAGCCAGGAGTAACCCCTGTGCATTGCCAGGTGTGACCCAAAAAGCAAAAAATAAATAAATAAATAAATAAAAAGGAGTTTCAAAAAGAATATTAATTCCTTAACATTAAGATAAAGGCGGATTTTTCTCCCTTCTCCTTTTCTCAACCCTACTGAATTAATTATATCTTTAATTCAATGAATGTCATGTTCAAGAAAACAAGAATGCATCTCTTAGTCTTTGGTCTGAACACCACACAGTCAATACAAAATAAATTCACATATTCTAACTGTTACATACTGGATGAACCATGATGGTCTGGTAGATTTGTTTCTATTTAATAAAGTAAAAGTAATCTACGAAATTTGAAAATCTACTAGTAATAAAAAGTCGCTGCACTAACATACGCCTCAGAGACCTGGGCCCTACAAAATCAGGAAGAGAAGACTATACGGGTATCCCAAAGAGGAATCGAAAGAACGTTGCTTGGGATATCGTATTTCACTCAAGTGAGAGAAGGAATCTGGAGTTTCAACCTCCATGGATGACCAAGAATCAGGGACACTATCTCAATTGCCAAGGTGTCGAAAATCAAATGGGCTGGGCACATAATGCGATTTAGAGATGACCGCTGGACTAGAGCTGTTACCAACTGGATTCCATGGGATGTCAAAAGACCACGTGGCCACCTACCTATGAGATGGCCAGACTTCTTTGTCAAAACCCTGAAAGAATGATCTGAGGCTCTTCGTGTTCCTGGAGTGAGCAGATGCCATTGGGCTACATTAGCACGTGACAGGGACGAATAGAGACGTTACTGGTGCCCGCTCGAGCAAATTGAAGATCAACGGGATGACAAGTGATATAAGTGATACAACAAAAGTTGGAAGATTGGGCCGGAGCGATAGCACAGAGGGTAGGGTGTTTGCCTTGCATGCGGACGACCCGGGTTCGATCCCTGGCATCCCATATGGTCCCCCAAGCACTGCCAGGGGTAATTCCTGAGTGCAAAGCCAGGAGTAACCCCTGAGCATTGCTGGGTGTGACCCAAAAAGAAAAAAAAAAGTTGGAAGATTAAGTGGAAGAGATGTAGGGTAAATAACTCTGATCTTATAAAGTAGAAATCAGCAGCACTGTCAAAAATTAAGGATCAAGAAACATTTTTTGAAATACATTTAAAGAGACTTTTTTTAAATTATGTGTATGCAGATTAGGGGTGGGGAGAGAGGACAAGTACAGGCAAACTGAATTCTCTCATGACCTAGAGGAAAACCAAAACTTTTATAATGGATACCAATCCCAAAAGAAGTTTTGCATATTATTTAAGATTAGACTTCAGTGGTTGGAACTAACCACAAGTGTGTGGGGATGAGGGTAGGTAAGACAGAGAAGAGAACAGTATGACAATAATAGCTGAGAATGACCGTGCTGGATAAGATTTGAGGGTTAAAAGTAGGTAAAGGCTGCCGCCAAGATGTGATCCTGGGGGCCGCACGCGTGCTCCTCTGCAGCTGCGTGAGCATGACTCCAGAGGCCAGCTAAACTACTTTCAGCATGGGCAGCTCCTCGCAGAATGTCTCCAGACTGAGAACTAAGCCGCAGCCCCATGCCCGCCCAGGAGAAGAAAGGTACTTCTCTCGGGGCCGGAGCGATAGCACAGCGGGTAGGGCGTTTGCCTTGCACGCGGCCGACCCGGGTTCGATCCCCGGCATCCCATATGGTCCCCCAAGCACCGCCAGAAGTAATTCCTGAGTGCAAAGCCAGGAGTAATCCCTGAGCATCGCTGGGTGTGACCCAAAAAGCAAAAAAAAAAAAAAAGAAAAGAAAGGTACTTCTCTCTCTTGCCTCTTCCTTGCCGGGGATGAAGGGCATGGGGACCGCCATATTATGACGACGACAGATGAGAGTTACAAGTTTGCAATGATCCAATATCTGGAAGAAATCTCCCTGGACTTAGTTGTTAAAATACAGAAATCCAAAATCAACCTCTTATCTCTTCACAACAGGTCTGACTCCAGTGGGGAACTCCTAACAATAATAGTGAGGTTTGTGTTGAAATATTGAATGTAACCAAAGTAAAGAGAAAGTAAAGTGAAATTTATCAGTTACGGGAGGCGAGGGGGGAAGAGAGGGGGGGCGGGATGGGAGATGTACTGGGGTTTTTTTTTTTTTGGTGGTGGAATATGGGCACTGGTGAAGGGATGGTTGTTTCAGCATTGTATAACTGAGACTTAAATCTGAAAGCATTGTAATTCTCCACATAGTGATTCAATAAAATAAAATTTTTATTAAAAAAAAAGTAGGTAAAGGGATATTTCTGATAACCTTTTGGTATCAATATTGCAAAACAATGCCCAAAAGGAGAGAGAGAGAAAGAAGTTCCTGTCATAGAGGCAGGTGGGTGGGGGGGAAAGATGGGAGGGAACCTGGGGACACTGGTGCTGGGAAACGTACACTGGAGGAGGGATGAGTGTTGGAATACTGTATGACTGAAATCCAATCATGAATAGCTTTGTAAGGGTCTATCTCACAGTGATTCAATTTTAGAAAAAAGTTTTTTAAAAATAAAAAGATTTTATTTAGGCTCCAGAAAAATAGCCACAAAGTGTCTAAAAGTAGTTCCTTTCAATACGTGGGAATGGAAAAGAATGTAGTAAGCCTTACTTCATTAAGTATCCTTGTCCATGTTTGAATTTTTATTATCGTTTAAGCTGCTGGAATAATAAATAACAAATAAAAATAAATACATTAGTAAAAATAAAGCAAATAATCATATCTAATTTTATTTTATGTTATGTTTTTCACAATTTATCTGAATATAATTTTAGAAGGAGACACCAATTCTTGTTTCACTGTTGGTCAATGATACAAATGATACAAATACTGATCTAGGCTATTCTCGTATTGTTTTATTTTTAATCCACTATATAAGTACAAAGTCGGGATAATTGCTGCCTGGTAAAAATATGTTTATGCCAGGGAATGTATTTAATGAAACAATTCTATAAAAAGGCTCCTTCACTCCTAGAACCAAAAAAAAAAAAACCCTCTCATAATGATTCATGTAATTTATCTCCTTGCAGTGCAGCGGGCCTATCCACCCCTCCCCAAGGAGACACTGCAGTTTTGAACACAGTAAATACTTTCATTATCCTAATGCAAACGCTTGCCCTACTTTGATGCTTATAAACACGATGCTATTTTTACCTTGAATAATGCATGGCTTGGTGGGCCGCAATTTTAAAATAGAAGTCTCCTGTGTGCTGCATCTCGTTGGTGTGCCCACTGGCCTCAATCCAGTGTCCTATCGGGAGGCAATAAACACCATCCACCAAGTTGTTTTCATCATAAGTACAGCAACGATCATGGTGAGGCCCATTACCTAGAACAAAAACAAAGCCAAAAAAAATGACAAACTGCAATTAAATTCATGCTTTGCTTAAAAAAAAAATACAAAGTAAATGGTGTAAAATTAATAAGAAGAAAAAGTACGAAGAGAAACAGTAGAATTTTGTTATTCTGTCATTTTTTTAAACTTTTGTATTGAGGAAACAGAATTCTATAAAAAGCTATTTACAAACGTTACAGAGTTCTGGGTTCCTTTGACTGCATGAGTACTTTCAAGAATTTCCACCAGGAAATTCCTCTAATAAAGTAGTTTTCAATCACCCTCTGAGCCGCGAAAAAATGTTCACATCATAGAAAGATTGAAAACCACTGGTCTATAAAAACACTGAAGAACACGTGCCCTAAGCACATGCTGTGAATTATTTTACAAGTTGATAGGTTGCTGGCATTAACAGAAGTTAACACCATAGTATCATGCTCTTTCTGGTCATGACTAGTATTAGTGATAAAGTTGTTCAGCATCAGCCCAAACATTAAAAATAAATGTTTAAAAAAAAATACAATGAGTGTATGGTGCCGCCAGCAAGTCAACCTGTACCTATGGGGTGAGTGCATCAGACTGATGGTGCCCTCAGACTTCCAGATAGCTCAAAATTGCTGCTGTGCCTTTGGCCAGACCCCAAAAACTTGGGGCCAGGTTTACCAAGAATTAAACGGCCAAAAGTTAGGTATGTGGGAGACACACCCACAAACCACCTCTAGCTCAGCTATATAAGCTCATTTATTGGCCTTATTTCAGAGACTCATAAATCTCGAAAGAGATCAAAAGATGCACGTAGGGCCTATAGCACAGAGGTAAGTGGGAACCTGCAACTGAGATCTCCAAGCCGCTTGGATCAGGACTGGGCCTCTTCCCCCCAGGTCCCCAGCTTTCCAGCAGCTTGGCAGTCACACCCACAAACTGCCCCTGGCGCCATGTAATCTCATCAACGGCCAAGACCCAGAGACTATAAACTAAAGCTCCCAGAAGAGAGCACCGCTGCAGAATGCACCCGCTGTCTTCTCCGGGGCACCTGGCGGGGGGGGGGGGAAGAGGAGGCAGGTTGAGTTTCCCTCCCCGCCCCAAGCAGAACCCCAGCAGCTGAAAACCTCCAGAGCCCAAAACAGCCATGCCCAAGGCCAATCTTCACATACTTGGATGAGCCTCACCCAAAAGGGCACGAGCCTCGAGATATGCGGGAACTCATGACTGAGATCTCTAAGTCTGCTTGGATTGGGACTGGGCTTCCTCCGCCCAGGTCCCCAGTTTTCTAGTAGCTTGGCAGTCAAAATCACAAACTGTCCCTGGCGCATGTAATCTAATCAAGTGGCCGAGGCCCAGAGACTATAAACTAAAGCTCCCAGAAAAGAGTGTCGCAGAATGCCATAACCCTGCGCCAGGCTGTCTTCACTGGGGCACCTCAGAGGGGGGTGGGTTGAGTTCCCCTCCCTGCCCCACGCAGAACCCCAGCAGTTGAAAACCTCCAGAACCCTACTGCCGCCATGCACAAGGCCACTCTCCTCATGTTCGGACGAGCCACACCCAAGAAGGGATGAACCTCACCAGAGATGCTATCAGACAATCATGAATTTGAAAAAAAATAGGGATGTCATATCTGCTGTAGATATAAAAATCTGACTCACCCTAACAAAATATTTCTTAAAAGTTACTTGGCTGGGCTGGAGCGATAGCAAAGTGGGTAGGGCGTTTGCCTTGCATGTAGCCAACCCGGGTTCGGTTCACTCCATCCTATATGGTCCCCCTGAGCACCGCCAGGAGTAACTCCTGAGTGCAGAGCCAGGGGTAACCCCTGTGCATTGCCAGGTATGACCCAAAAAGCAAAGAAAAAAAAGGTTATTTGGCATTAAATCATTTTTTTTTTTGGTTTTTGGGTCACACCCAGCGATGCACAGGGGTTACTCCTAGCTCAATTATTGAGAAATAACTCTTGGTGGTGCTCGGGGGACCATATGGGATGCTGGGAATCAAACCAGGGTCGGGTTGTATGCAAGGCAAACACCCTACCCGCTGTGCTATTTCTCCAGCCCATAAAATCATTTTTTAAAATCCAAAAATTACTGATGATATAACTTCTTTTCTCCAATAAAAAGTATTAATAAAAGATAACCATTTATTTGTCTTTGGTTCTCTTATTTTTTTTCTTTTTGGATCACACCCATCGATGCACAGGGGTTACTCCTGGCTCTGCACTCAAGAACTACCCCTGGCGGTGCTCAGGGGACCATATGGGATGCTGGGAATCGAACCTGGGTTGGCCACGTGCAAGGCAAATGCTATTGCTCCAGCCCCAATGTTTTTGGTTCTCTTACTGAATCATTATTGATCTTCCTAGATTATATATATTTTTCCCCAATGGCTACAAAGTACTATACCAACTTTCTACTACCTATTAAGTGAATTCGTGAAACCCAATTTATTAGCAAGTCAAGTTCTCAAAACATACCTCGCAGGAATGACTTCACAAATGAGCCCTTTTGTCTAAGTACTGACAAAGTAAGGCAGTAACTTTGTGGTAGTGATAAACAGGCCCATGAGAGCTGGTATCTAGAACTAGTCATTTTTGGTTATCCATTTGCATTGATTCAAAATAAACAAATAGACAAGCCACTCAATGAGGCAAGTTAGGAAAGTTAAAATCACTGGATTACTGGATCAGTGTCAACCCGCTGTTCGTCGACTTACTCAAGCAGGCACCAATAACATCTCTATTGCTCCCAGCCCTGAGATTTTAGCAGCCTCTCCTTACTCATCTTTCCCGACGATTGGAGGCTCTTTCAGGGTCAGGGGAATGAGACCTATCATTACTGTTTTTGGCATATCGAATACACCACGGTTAGTCTGCCAGGCTCTGCCTATGTGGGCTGGATACTCTTGGTAGCTTGCCGGGCTCTCTGAGAGGTTTTTGTATATATACATGTATATATATGCATATATATATACATGTATATATATATATATGTATATACATGCATATATATATGCATATATATATGCATGCAGAGAGTCTCTTGCCCGCACACCTGGCTGTCTTCCCCGGGGTCCCTCGGAGGGGATGGGCTCCAGCTTCCCTCCCCACCCCGAGCAGAGCTCCTGGCTGCCCAAGACCACCGGAACCTAGCCACATCCATGCTCAAGGGCCCTCTCCAAACATTCGGACAAGTGTTGCACATGAAGGTACTGGCAGAGGAACCCAGGTGTGTGTAATCCCATCAACGGCCAACATCTAGAGACTTAAATGCAAGCTCCCAGAAGATATCTTATAACCTACTTCTCCCTCTGGGAGAAACTAGCAAGCTACTGAGTCTCCTGCCCACATGGGACAGCCTTGCAAGCTTCCCATGGTGTATTCATATGCCAAAACCAGTAACAATGCTGGGTCTCACTCCCCTGACCCTGAAAGAACCTCCAATGCGGCATCGTTGGGAAGGCCGAGTGGAGAGAGGCTTCTAAAATCTCAGGGCTAGGACAAATGAAGAGGTTACTGAGCCCGCTCAAGAAATCGACGATCAACGGGATTTTGTGATTCGTGATTCATGATGTGTGTGTGTGTGTGTATATATATATATGTATATATATATGTATTAATAATGAGAGTAATAATGATATATATATTACTCTCTATGAAGTAAGAACCTCCAAACTTCCTGCTAGAACCTCCAAACAAGCTCTCTCAAGGAAAGTTAAAATACAGTGAATAAATGTAAAGAAGTAAGAGTCCTACTCCCTTATACTTCAGTTAGAGTCAAAGAAGAAACATCAGACATTTTTTTAACCAAAACTGAAGTATTACTTATAACATCTATAAATTTGAAAGTTCAGATAAAATGGTTTTTCCTTTATAAAATCAAAATTTTAAACCTGTATTGGGAAAGTCATATGTATTTGGATAGTTTCTTCTCTACTTAAAATTAAAGTCCTAATTATTATCCATATGTAATTTTAGGAGTTTAACTACTTTAAAGATTTTATTTCTTAGCACATGAACATAAGTTCTGAACAGAACATATTAATCTCTCATTTTAGCTATTTATTCACTCGAAACAAATCTCTTTCATACTCCATCTGTTACAACTGCAGAAGCCATTGGTGATAAAGTTGTACAAACATAGTATAATCATTACAAACTCCCTAGCATTATGATATTCTGTTCCAATGGCAGAAATGAAACAAGCCACAAGAGAATTCTTTTTGCTCAACCAGCTGCCTGTTCGGAAGACCTTAGATACTGTCCAGATGGAAAAGTCTAAACCCTTTCGACAGGCAAAGGTAAGGAAAGAGTCTGGCGGGGAGAGATTGGTGAGCAATCTCTCCTGAGCCCTGCGGGTAAGAACGGAGAGAAGGGGCATGACACTGAGAAGGAAACGTGTGACAGAGAAAGAGAAGGAAAGAGACCACCCAGCCGCAAACTACGTAAAGTGAAACTGATAATCAAAACGCCCGCCCATGAGCCCACTACAGAACAGGTCAGGCAAGAGTTTTCATATTTAATTTTCACTGTTTTCCTTTCTGTAACATTTAGATTCACTCCTCCCACCCAACCATGAACGTAACCAAACACACTTACATAAATTATTTATGTTGAAAGAAGACTGGCCACTAGTGAAAAAAAAAATTTTTTTTTTTTTTGCTTTTTGGGTCACACCTGGCAATGCACAGGGGTTACTCCTGGCTCATGCACTCAGGAATCACTCCTGGCGGTGCTCTGGGGACCATATGGGATGCTGGGAATCAAACCCGGGTCGACCACGTGCAAGGCAAACACCCTACCCGCTGTGCTATCACTCCAGCCCCCCGAAAATTTATTTTTAAACCTGAATACCAAGCCGACTTTGACTTGCTATAGGACAGAAGCAGAGACACAGAAGGTCTGTCTACTCAGGAGAGCAAAAGCAGAAAAACAGAAAAGCGTGACCTCAACAATCAAAATTTCTACTCTACGACATCTTAGAAAATCTTATACTCCACCATCTACAGAAAAGAGAATGAAAACATATCAATCATTAGGAGGACCACCTCAGTTCAAATAGAGTTCTATTGAGGACAATTGCAAATTTCAAACACAAAATGGAAGTAATTTGACTAATATAGATGAAGAAACCAATGACTGCCTACAGGTATTATAAAAGTTCTACTCAAACTGAGATAGGCTGGGGAAGGTAGACAATAAAATCCAGTTCCTACATATATCCATTTTGCCTTTTAAAATAGGGGTCATCATACAGTTGACTATTAATGCTTTTCATCTCTGACCAGAATCACCAAAAAACTCTGCTATGCCTAGAGTTAAAGCTGAAATAATGCCTAGGAAAAATCCAATACAGAAATAACACAACAAATTCAGAAAAATATTCCATGGGTTTTAAATTAAAATAATAACTACAAAGACAAAGAATTTGGCCTCTTAGCAGTCATAAAAACTGGAACTGGATTTAGAAAATAGTAAGGTTTTGCAATAATATATAATCTTTAAGAAGACTAGAGCTTTACAGTACCAGAAAATACCAAGACAGATGATTATGTATCAATCACTGGCTCGGGATGCATATGCACACATGCATATAGTGTCTATGCATGATTATCTTTCAAGGAAGTAAAATATTACAGGGGCCAGAGAGATAGTACATGGGTAGGGTGTTTGCCTTGCACGCAATCAACCGGGATTCAATCTCCGCCACCCCATATGGTCCCCCAAGCACCACCAGGAGTGATTCTTACACACAGAGCTAGGAGTAACCCCTGTGCATCGCTGGCTGTGACCCAAAAAGAAAAAAGAAAAAAATATATATTACAGGCACTTGCTAACTTTATAGCACTGTAACACTGTCATCCTGTTGTTCATCAATTTGCTCGAGAGGGCACTAGTAATGTTTCCCCTGTGAGACTTGTTATTACTGTCTTTGGCATATCAAAAATGCCATGGGTAGCTTGCCAGGCTCTGCCTTGCGGGAAGGATACTCTCAGTAGCTTGCCAGGCTCTCTGAGGGACGGAGGAATCAAACCCGGGTCGGCCACATGCAAGATAAATGCCCTACCCACTGTGCTATCGCTCCAGTCCTGCTAATTTTATCATAAATCAAAAGCTGAAATGTAAAATACATTATCATTCTTCTGTACACTTGATATTATACAAAGCCTCTATCCCTTTTAACCAAAACTGAGCTACTCAGCCGACGGCAATCACTAAACAGATTTACAAGTCAGTGCTCTCACACCTTTGGTACATATTTGGTACACCCTCACTTGTTCTCACAAATAATCAGACCTAAGACCATTCATATACACTTCAAAGACAAGATAATCAAAAAGAATCCTTCAATCTGTTGTCCAGTAAGTGGACGAGATGTGCTGGTCCCTTCAAAGGTAAGCTAAAGGCATGAAGGAGTTATGATCAATAAAACAGATCAATAAATCAAAGCAGTTATGATCAATAAAACAGCCCTGGATATTCTCAGCCAAGTCTCCGGAAAGAACCTTCCAGATGAGCCTTGATCAGTTCCAGCTAAGAACTTTTTTTAGACTTACCCTTTTGGTGCTTGTTTTCTTAGTGCAGCACCCTGGTTATAGAGAATTAATACTCATGCTTTAGGCCTAAATGTTAATATAGGGGTTGGAGCGAAAGCACAGCAGATAGGGCATTTGCCTTGCACATGGCTGACCCAAGTTCAATTCCCAGCATTCCATATGGTCCCCCAAGCACCGCCAGGAGTAATTCCTGAGCGCATGAGCCAGGAGTAACCCCCCTGTGCATCACTGGGTGTGATCCAAAGAAAAAATATAAATAAATGAATAAATAAATAAATGTTACTATACTGGCTAAGAAAAGAAGTAACACATACCACACCCTACAGAATACATTAGAAGGGAAAAATCCAAGACTAGAGAAAGATATTAGAGAAAGATATTAGTGAAATGGAAGCACGGGTCAAGGTAGAATATATTTTTTAAGTGTAAAAAATAAAATTCAAGCTACAGTCTTGAAAATTTAACAGCTCATTGTGTTGAGCTAATTATATTCCCCTCCCCCAAAAAATTATATGGGGAAAGTTCTAATGCCTCCTAATAACTATCTGGTGATAAAGGCTGCAGGGAGGTTATTAAGGTTAAATGAGATTCTAATGATGAGCCCATAATGCGGTCGGACGAGCACCCTTAAGAGAAGAGGAAGAGAGCGGGCAGGACCAGGGAAGGTCACAGGAAACGTGCTGAGAAGACAGACATCACCAAGCCGGGAAGAGTCCTCACACAGCGACATCTGCCATCTCCTCTACCTTCAACAGAAGAAACGTCTTGTCTATCATTTAAGCCGCACAGTCTATAGTAATGTGCTACAGCTGCCTGGGCTGAGTAATATCCTTATATGTATGTATAAAATATTCTAGAGTTTAATCCCACAAAAGACATTATTGAGTCGTTCTATATCCAGTCTGCAGATAAAGTGACGTAGAACATTTTAAGGCACCATTTCCACAGTGAATGGCCCACAGCTGAAGAGACAAAGGGAATGCAAAACAAATAACAAATGAAACCAAGCTAAAAGACAGCAAAATAGAACTTTATGGCGATACTGATGCATGAATTCAAGGATTGCAAATCGGTTCACTTCCAACACCATGTCCAATGCACTGGAATGATGTGTTGAGATGCATTTTAAAAAGCAATTAACTCACTAGGAAACAAAACTGTAATCGATCTGGTGGTGTGTACACAGATGTACAAGATGAAAATTGGAGACAGTGCTATCAGTGTGAGATAGAATTATGGAAAGTGTTTGTGATAGAAGGAATGGGTCTCAAGCTGTGATTGACAGCAAGCTATGCTTCAGATACGTAACAGAGAACACAACAATGTGTGAATGACTGCAATTCAAAGCAGAAATGACATAATAAGAATAGATCTATTTCAGTTAATAGAGTGACAACATAATTTAGACTCAAAAGGAGGTCCTTATTACTTACCAAACTCTAAAGCAAGGACTGTGAAATAGATGTACTTCATGACTTAGAAAAGCAGATAATAAAAGCAGCTCTTCTCTATTATTTAAGAAGTTACATTATTTAAGTGTTTAAGAGTTATAGCAGTCATTCACGATGATATACACATCTCAAACTTGGGAGCATTTCGAAGATGGAAGATTCTTTTTAACAATGGCCTCCGGATTGTGGTCGATACGATCTGGAGGCCAGCTAGACTACTTTTGGTACCAGTAACTGCTTCCAGCAATGTCTGTAGACTGTGAACTAAGCCACAGCCCCATGCCGGCCGAGGAGGGGAAAGATCTTTCTCGGGGTTTTTTTTCCCTTTTCGGGGAAAAGCAGCATGGCGTCCGCCATATTATGAGGACCATTAAGGAGGTACAAACTTGGTGGTGTGGGAAGAAAAAAAAAAAAGAGGTTTGAACCTGAAACAGTGGGACGCATGGGCAATCTCGGGCCGGGGTGATATTGGTGCGCACTCCGCCGAGATGCGACCCAGGTGGCCACACATTTGTGTGGCCGCTCTGCTGCTGATCGACCATGATCTGGAGGCCAGCTAGACTACTTTTGGTCCCAGCAACTGCTTGCAGCAATGTCTCTAGACTGTGAACTAAGTCATAGCCCCATGCTGCCCCAGGAAGGGAAATGATACAATTTCTAACATAAATCTCCCTGGACTTAATTAATAAAATACTAAAATACAGAAATCCTAAACTGCGCAGCTGCTATTGCAGCCACACGACTTCATATCTCTTCATTCTCAGCAATGGAAAACTAGTTATCAAATTATTTTTTGTCAGCAGGGCTGTTTTTTGGGGGAAAACTCCAACAACAATAGTGAATTTTGTGTTGAAATATGGAATGTAATCAAGGTAAAGAGAAAGTGAAGTGAAATTTATCAGCTACGCAAGCAGGGGTAGGGGGTCGGGGGGTGGGGGGTATACTGGGGTTTTTGGTGGTGGAATATGGGCACGGGTGAAGGGACGGGTGTTTGAGCATTGTATAACTGAGATATAAGCCTGAAAACTTTGTAACTTTCCACATGGTGATTTAATAAAATAAATAATTTTTTTTAAAATGGCATTGTCAGAGAATTATACTTCCACTAAAAACTAAATGCAATGACAAGTGTCTCCTTATATAATATTTATAGAGAATCTGAGTCTTATATTTTTCTTAATAGATCTGACTCAAAGTCACAAGGCTGAATTATTAATAACTCATTCAATATAATGACAACCTTAGTGAAATCAAAAGACATGACCACCTAACTTAAAGTGATCAAAACTTGAAGTCAAAGCAATAGTCCAGAGGGTAAGATTTTTGCTCTGCATGGGGATTTGATCTCCGGCAGCCTGTATGGTCCCCCAAGCACCACCAGGAGCAATTCCTTAGTGCAGAGCCAGGAGTAACTCCTGAGCATTGCCGTGTATGGCCAAAAATAACAAAATAAAGTGATCAAGACTATTGGTAGCTAATTACATCACGAGTCAACAGGTGAAACAAGGAGACAAGAATATTTTGAATGTTCTATTTCTGCACAGTTGGATATATTTGCTAGGTACTAAATGCAATGCTCAGTGTTAATGCAGAAATGTCTACTGATGTATTTCATAGGTTCTATATAATTGCTTTAACATAGCAACGCTGATTTTTTTTTTCACTTAAACAAATGTTAAAGTAGTATCTAGACTATTGTTCTCACACTGTCAGGTCATACTTTTCTCTTTACATTATTTCCAGAATTGATGAGAAACTCCATTCTGCTTTTTCTTCTAAACTTTTTTGAATCATTTTTATTGAGAACCTATGGTTTATAATTACATTAATAGTGGTTTCTTGTGGACGTAATTCCAACAGCACACACATCACCAATGTACCCAGCTCCCTCCCCAAGGACCCTAGACCCCACCTCTCACCCAGCCCAGCGCAACTGTGTGGATCAGTTCCCAATACGCTGCCTTTGGACTTTGTTGCTACCTCACTGTGTATCTTTAAGTCATGTGTCTCGTCACTGCAGGCCCATACCTGGTTGTCCATTGGCCTCTGGAAACAACTCATCTTTTTAACTGATAACAAAGTAGATTGTTTTAAACCCTTTCAGTGAAATAGTAAAGATTACAAAAATTAGTGAAAGTTCCTTAGAGAGATTTTTCTCAAAATTTACCGGAATTGGGCTAGCGAGACAGCTCAGAGAGCTGGATGCACGCTCTGTATGCAGGACACCTGGATTCAGGCCCTGGCACAGAAGCCGGAGCAGTTCCTAAGCACCCCTGGGTGTGGACCAACATTTTGAAAATGTATCAAATTCATGGGGCTGGAGCTACAGCACAGTGGTTAGGGCATTTGCCTTGCATGCATGCGGCCAACCTGAGTTTGATTCCTCCACTCCTCTTGGAGAGCCCGGCAAGCTACCAAGAGTACCCCGCCCACACAGCAGAGCCTGGCAAGCTACCTGTGGTGTATCCAATATACCAAAAACAGTAACAACAAGTCTCACATGGAGAAGTTACTGTTGCCCGCTCAAGCAAATCTATGAGCAACAGGATGACAGTGCTCAGTAATACAGTGATCATACTCATGAACTACACATCAAAACAAAACAACTGAAGAAGGATTGTGTTTCTCTTAAGATATATCCTAATATCCTAATACAAGCAACAGAAAAGCCAACCATGAGTCACCTGACTAGCCCAAGCCACACGTGACAAGATGTTAGGGGCAAGACCAAAGCTTTCTTTTTTCTTAATACAGAAATATTGTAAAGGTGAAATAATACCCCAACGTTTAGTTATATAGTAGAAAGATCCTCTTCCACCCATTCCGCCTCTCCTTCTCTCCTCTATTCTTCTGTTCCCACCCACTGTCACCATCTTTGATACTCGATTGTTCCTACTGGTCTTTAACTGTACATGAAATTCTGTACTCTGTAAAAAGATAATGATGTTATTTCTTCAACCTATTGTGTATGTTTTATATTCTCTTTCTACTATGAAACATATAGAATGAGTCCTTTTACACATATACCCTTCTACCAGACCATTCTCCTAATAATTTATATTAGAATTTGTTATGGACTGGAGCTATAGCACAGCGAGTAGGGCGTTTGCCTTGCATGTGGCCAACCCAAGTTCAATTCCTCTGTCCCTCTCGGAGAGCCCGACAAGAGGGACCCAACCAAGAGTATTCCGCCCACACGGGAGAGCCTGGCAAGCTACCCGTAGCATATTCAATATGCCAAGAACAGTAACAAGTCTCACAATGGAGATGTTACTGGTGCCTGCTCAAGCAAAACCCATGAACAACGGAACGACAGTGCAGACAGTGACAGAATTTGTTATAAACAATTAGTTCATTAAGATGATCAAGTATACCTGGTTCTCTACTAAGTCAAGTACAATAGCTTCCTTACACTGGATTTCCCCCTTATTTTTCCATGTTTCCTAGAGTTACTAATTGCCTTAGGTCTTTTGTTAGTTTTACTCTCTTCCAAGTGCCTTCTAAACATCTGTTCGCCATCCTTCACTCATTGACTCTCTTGTCATTTTTGCCATCTGCCTTCAGAGGTAACTTCCAAGGCTTAGTGCTCAGGATGAAGGCTGAAGAGTCTGACCTCTTTTCATAAGAAAAGTGAAAATTTTCACAGGAGTCTTAACCAAAAGGTTCCTCACTAGCCACAAGTGAGTGATGTGGACATCCTTAGGGCAATGGCTAGCCAAAAAAAATGAGACTGTCGTCACTGATTAGAATAATCATAATTCGTCCCACTGTTACCAAAACAAATCAGGATTCTGTTAGCTAAACCAAGTGAGGAGAAATGAAAAGTAATTAATCCACTGCTGGTGCTTGAGATGGGTTGGAAGATATCATTTTCCAGTGGATTAATTTGGAAGATAAGCCATATGTCTTTAATTATCATTTGATGCTATCTGGTTTTACTTCCCCCCAAAAAACCCAATATATTAAATTTTTTAATTGTGAATTATTTTCACTTAAGTGACAGTAAAATTAAAAAACATTTTAGTGGACTTGAAAAACTTGAACATCATCCTCCCCCAAAAAAGTAAGAATCCGACCATATGTTCAGTACTTGATTACATTTGCTTATACAATGTCTTTGCCATAGCTGAATCTCTTCTTTCTATTTTTACTCTTAAATTCCCTCAATTTCTTCTCTTCCGGCTTTCCTGTAATCTGGCATCCCCTCTGAGCACTGTACCCTTCCTCTGCCCTGCCCTGTCTTTCCGGGACTCCCTCCTTTCCTCATTCATTCTTCAGTACGCGGTCACGTGGCAAATGCCTCCAGCCCTCCACAGAGAAACCTTGAAACAGAGTTATCTCCTAACTGCTAGATTCATTTTCCATCTTTCTCTACCTGCCCGTGATTAACAATAGTGACCACAGTGTCAAAACTCTCCTCTGCTGGCTCCACAGTGCTCTGAGCCCAGGAGCCAGTACATGACAGCAGTTAAGTGTACGGGCTCAAGATTCATACCTGGACTCCATTACAAGTTACGCTTCTTACTTTTGAGAAAGAGGAAAGAGAAAATCATTTGAGCAATTAGAGCCTCCACTTCCTCACTTGTGGAAAGAGAACCATAGTACTATCAACCTCATGGGGTGGTTGTGAAGAAATTCAAAGAAATAATTCTTTGACTCATTAAAGAATTTTTAACAAGGGTCCTACAACAGTTTGGTGTCCAAGATAATAACTCCTGGGGCTGGAGCAATAATACAGCAGGTAGGGAGTTTGCCTTGCATTACAGCCCACCCGGATTTGATTGCCGATACTCAATATGGTCCCCCGATTTCACCAGGTGTCATCCCTGAGGGCAGAGCCAGGAGTAAATCCTGAGCACAGCCGAGTGTAGCCCAAAACCAAATAATAATAACAACAACAATAATAATAACAGTAACTCTTAAACACCATTCTCTTGCATCTTTTCCAGTCTATTAGTACTGTACAATGACTTGCTAAACAGTACTGCAAAAAGGAGCTCAAACTGTTTTAATAGCTGTTTACTTGTCTGAAGACAGTAACTGCAACTCCATAAGGCTTGCAAGTTTCAACAGTAAGGTCACTGTTTTTTTTCCAGCAGTTCACCTAGTTTACAAATTTTGATCAACCTCTACCCCAAATCATGTTCATTTCTTCCAAAAACCAAAACCAATTGAAAGTCCCAGGTCTTCCTTCTTTAAACTGCTCTCAAAGCAAATTGTAAATGGTTTTTTCAATTCCCTACTTTTATAAAGTAACTCATTAATGTAAATACAAGACTTCGCTTTTGTTAATTTCTTCTTCCTGATTTGTTCTTGTCTCTGGAGCTTAATATTCCGAACACTGCTTCTTCAAACAAAATAGCAACAATCTTTCCCAGTTTTCTTTTCTCTGCAAAGTGGGTTTCCTGAATCACAAATCAAGAGTTAGCAAGGAAGAATCTAGAATAATAAAAGGACTCCACAGGCCACCTGCGCTCACCCTGGTGTTCTAACTTATTTATCAATCAGAGGACATTAATTTCTACAGTTCAACTGGCATTGAATCCACCTAAATTATATATTGGCCATCCATCCACCTTCTGATCTGTGCACAAAGAAAGGGAAAGTTTTCTAAGCTCCATGTGCAAATGCAGACAACATTTGATAAGGTCAACCATCTTAATCAATTTGAAACCTCCTTCAGAAAGATGAAATGATGACAAAATATCAGTCTTCTTTAATTGATCTGAGTCATGAGTCCCTTTAGCATCGGAGGAGAATCTTGGAACAGCTTCCTTCGAGATCTTTTTGTAATGCTCATACACACAGTACATACAACTCATCATGATTCCTTATGTTAGAAGAGAAATAAATTCATAATCCGTAAGATGGAAAAATTTATTTAACATATCATTTAGTCTGCTTGTTTTACTTTTTCTTCTTTCCTTCCTGAAAATAGTATACTCAACACAAAACAAAGTTTTCTATCAAATTTCCACCACTTGAAAATAAAGATTTATCTATTCACCTCATTTTGGAAAAAAAAGCATTTGACCCAGATAAATCCGGAGCTGCTGAGAGCAAAACGGACCCTCTGCGCCTAAAGACTTTGATTCCAGAGACCTTCTAACACATTTGGGCATCCAGCGCAACTTCTTACAGCAATGCACTGGAACTGTTTTTTTTTTTAACTTTTTATTAAATCCCCATGTGGAAAGTTACAAAGTTCTCAGGTTTATGTCTCAGTTATACAATATTCAAACACCCATCCCTTCACCAGTGCCCATATTCCACCACCAAAAACCCCAGTATACCCCCCGCCCCCATCCCCTACCCCCTATTGTATAACTAATGAATTTCACTTCATTTTCTCTTTACCTTGATTACATTCCATATTTCAACACATAGTTGTTGGAGTTTCCACCCAAGAGAGACAGACCTACTACCAAGGAAGCATTTGATAATTAGTTTTCCATTGCTGGGAATGAAGAGATATGTAGACCCACTGCTCCAAGTACATAACTCTTTTTTTTCCTTTTTCCTTTCCCCCTTTTTTTTACCCCCCTCATCCCCCTTCCCGCGCCTCATAGTATGGTGTACCCCACGCCGCGTTGGCCAGCGTGGGGCTTTTGCTTAGTTCACAGTCCAGAGAGGTGGCTTCTACATTAATAACCTTCAATATTTCAACAAAAACTTACTGTTATTATTTGGAGTTTCCCCCCCAAGTCAGACCTGCTAAAAAGGAACCGTTTCACATTGTTGACAATTAAGAGATGTTAAGTCGCGCAGCCCGCGGTTTTGGATTTCTGTATAAAGTCCAGGGAAAATTCTGCCAGAAATTGCATGGCCCATCTCACAGTCCCAGTGTATTGCTGTAAGAAGTCTCTGGAATCAAAGTCTTTAGGTGCAGAGGGTCCGCTGCACTCTCAGCAGCTCTGAATTTATCTGGGCCGAGGGCGTGCCGGTTACGCCCCCTTCCCATGAGTCCCTGGGAGCCCCAAGTGTAAAAATCGAATACCTCTGGGTTAGGATTCTTAGAAGATGGCGCCTGCCATGTGGGTGCCGCCACCGCCGTTTTCCATCAGGAAGACAGGGTGGGAAGGAAAAAATCCACCACCCCCGGGCAGCACAGAGTTGTAGCCCAGTTCGCAGTCCCAGTGCATTGCTATTAGATGCTGCGCTGGATGCCCGAATATGTTAGGTCTCTGGAATCAAAGTCTTTAGGCACAGAGGGTCCCAATGCACTGGAACTGTGAGCTGGGCTACAACTCCGTGCTGCCCGGGGATGGATCTTTCCTCTCCACCCTGTCTTTCTGCATGGAAAATGGTGGCGACAGCAACATCCACATGGCAGGAGCCATCTTCTAAGACTCCTAACCCAGAGGTATACGGTTTTTACACTTAGGGGATCCTAGGGAATCATGGGAAGTGGGTGTAACTGGCACACCCCCGGTCCAGATAAATTCGGAGCTGCTGAGAGGGAAACGGACCATCTGCACCTGAAGACTTTGATTCCAGAGACCTAACACATTTGGGCATCCAGCGCAGCTTCTTACAGCAATGCACTGGGACTGTGAGATGGGCCATGCAATTTCTGGCAGAATTTTCCCTGGACTTTATACAGAAATCCAAAACCGCGGGCTGCGCGACTTAACATCTCTTAATTGTCAACAATGTGAAACGGTTCCTTCTTAGCAGGTCTGACTTGGGGGGGAAACTCCAAATAATAACAGTGAGTTTTCTGTTGAAATATTGAAGGTAATCAAAGTAGCAGCTATTTCTCTGGACTGTGAACTAAGCAACAGCCCCATACTGACCGAGAAGAAAAAATATTCCTCTTTCCTGGTTGTTTCCCATTTTCGGGGAGAAACGTGGTGTGGTGTCCACCATACTATGAGGTGGGAAGGGGGATGAGGGAAAAAAAAAAAGGAAAAAGGGGAAAAAGAAGAGTTATGTACTTGGAGCAGTGGGGCTACAAATCTCCTCATTCCCAGCAATGGAAAACTAATTATCAAATGCTTCCTTGGTAGTAGGGCTGTCTTTCTTGGGGGGAAACTCCAACAACAATAATAAGTTTTGTGTTGAAATATGGAATGTAATCTAGGTAAAGAGAAAATGAAGTGAAATTCATCAGTTATGCAATTGGGGGCGGGGGGCGGGGGCGGGAGGTATACTGGGGTTTTGGGTGGTGGAATATGGGCACGGGTAAAGGGATGGGTGTTTGAATATTGTATAACTGAGACATAAACCTGAGAACTTTGTAACTTTCCACATGGTGATTCAATAAAAAAAAAAAAAAAATTTAAAGCATTTGAACTAATTTCCCAAAGCAGCTACTTTCTATAAAATAACATATAATTATGGAAACTTAAATATCATATTGACAGTCTCCTTACATATGAAAGCCAAAAATAAATTATATTACTAAAGAATTTTTATTGGGGGGGAGGGGGAAATAGAGCGATAGTGCTATGGGTAGGGTGCTGGCCTTGCAGGTGGCCAACCAGGGTTCAATCCCCAGCATCCCAGATGTTCCCCCAACACCACCAGGAATATTTCCTAAGTGCAGAGCCAGGAGTAATCCCTGAACATCACTTTTTTGGGTGTGACCCAAAAAGCCAAAAATAATAAAATAAAAACAAAGAATTTTTATTTTCTTCATGCTATAGGACAAGACCATTCTAATAAATCTTAGACATCACTTATATTGAAGCCTTAATATCAAGAGAAAGCAGTAAGGAGTACTCCCTCTCAGTCTACTTTTCTTGTTTAATTCACCTTGCAGCATTACTTCTCTAACAAATCCTGCTCAAACTAAACTGAGATGATAAGGTATCTTCCAGACCTATTTTAGACCTAGAAACCATGATAAGGTATTTTTTAGACCTATAATACATCAAAATAGTCAACATAACAATTGTATGATCTTATGATACACAGGAAAAAAAACAAGCATCAACTGATATCATCAATCAAAAATACATGAGATGAATGAGGAAAACACTGCTAAAGTGGTCACCATAAACAGAGCCAACGGCAAGGTTTTTATAGGTGATGTCTTACATCAAAGTAATTTGCTCACATCTGAGTAAAATTAAACTAAGACTTTTCCCCCAAATGAAACACAAGCTCTGGATAAGTCGCAAACTCTGATGGAAACGATCCTCACACTGAAGTTATTAGATATTTTTTAAATGAATGGTAACCGCGAATTATTGTGGGAGCAAGGGAGTATATCAGATGGGAAAGGGGACAGGTACGGCTGGGAAAGAACGATGTGATTAATTCTTTTCATGAGTTTACAGACGAACTGAAAAAATCACAGTAGAGTGCAAGTGAAACGCTGCCACCTAGTGGAATTTCAAGAGAATGCAAATCTACAAATCTGAAGATTCCAAGAATTTATCATTTTCAATTGGGATAAGAAAGTTGCATAATTTTCTATGTGTTCTCAATTATGCCTTCCTTTTTTGAAAACATCTGGCGATATGGACAACGTATATATTAATCCATCTTTTAATTTTATTAGAGGTCAGGGGGCACCACCAGAAGTAACCCCTGAGCACAGTATGGCTAACTGCCCCCCCCACACACACACACACATATACAATATTTAAAAAAAAAGGTGCATGAAATGTTGGGAGGAAAAGGAGTCTAACTGGCTGAAATGTACACTGTTTTAGGAAATGATGGGAGTACAGATAAAAGGAAATAATTCTTGGATTCTGATGAGCCTAAATAGCCATTCTACAAAGTTTGTACTTATTCTGTAAGTAATAAGAAACAACCAAGGCATTTCCACTCATGTGCATGACATTTGCCAATGTCTATCCTAGGAAAAGGCAGCAGTGTAGAGCAAGGGTTATCCAGAGCAGGGACACAAAAGAACTGGACCATGGAATAGTGCAGAAGTCCCACGAAGGTACCAAAGAACCTAACTATAGCAGAGGATGAAAATGTTAAAATAGGGTGAAAATGTTAAAAAGAGGTTATCAAAAGGTGTAAAAAAACTGAAATGTTTCCGTTCTTAGGTCTTTTTTATTTGGGGGGGCAGGGTTTGGGCCACACAGCTCAAGAGACCATGCACTCAGCCCAACGGGTAAGCTCTCCAACCCCAAAAGCAAACAGTTCAACTACAGAATTTCTTTAATAGTCTCCCAAACCAGACTGTCAAAGCACCTGGAAAATTCGTACTCTGGGGTCAATCCAAGAACTATTAAGAATCCCAAAAGGCACTGCCTAGAAAATGTTCGTCGTATTCCAGAAGCTCTTGATGCAAGCAATACAGTCTAACAGGTCTGTCTTTCCACAGCTCTGAGCGACTGAGTACTGTCACCAAATCAGGAGCAGGGGAGGGGGGCAGGAGCAAAAGTAGATCATGGATTGAGTTTTGGTCATACTGAATGTGAAGCACCAACAGCAGGCCAGACGTGTGGCTCATTGGCAAACTGCCTATCTTCCACGTGTGGGGCCCTGGGTTTGACCCACAGTACCACAGGAACATAATAAGATGCCTGAAGGACATGCAGGTATGAAATTCAATCATCATTCTCCAACAAATGTGCCGGCAGGACACAAGGTACCTAACCGGAAATTGAGTGAATACCATACTGTGTTACCTGGTTACAACAAGTACCAGCACACTGTACAAGAACAACTCAAGCATTTCAAAATGAAAGCTTCAATGTTCACCCCGAGTTAGTTCTGTCAGCTGCCTACTCATGGTTTCCCACTGTCTATTCAAGGATTATATCTGTATCACTGTCCCCTGAGGTGGATTTAATTTTTTTAATGCAAACTTGGGGTTGAAGGCACTCTATGTCGAGGAAGGAAGGCACTTGCACTTGCACTGTGACCCTGGTTTGCATCACCAACACCACCTGTGATCTGCCAGGGATCCCTGCTAAGCTCAAAGTCAGAAACAGCCCCTGAATACTTCTGGGTGTGGCCCTATACTCCTCCCCAAAGAAGTGAATTCACACTTTTTTTGGGGGGGAGGGGTCACACCTGGCGATGCACAGGGGTTACTCCTGGCTCTGCACTCAGGAATTACTCCTGGCGGTGCTCAGGGGTCCATATGGGATGCTGGGATTTGAACCCGGGTCGGCCACGTGCAAGGCAAATGCCCTACCCGCTGTGCTATCACTCCAGCCCCCACACATTTTTTTAAAACAACTGAAAGGCAACTAGTCCCCATAAAAGTGGGCTATGGGTTTGAATATGCATTACTCCAAGATACACACATATCTCTTTCCATTTTCATAGGGCCAATTGAGGATATGAAGAAAACCCTCAACATTGTAAGTCATCAGGGAAACGCATGTCAAAACCGTAGAGAGGTACCACTTTCTAGCCACAGTGAGGTCTAACAAAAAAAGGAAGAGATGCCAAAAATATGGGAAAACTGAAATTATCACACAGTACTAGAGGAAATGTAAAACATTAGTGTTACTATGGGAAAAGGACAGTTCTTCAAAAGTTAAACTATGGAGTTATGACTTCACTTTTGGGTAATAACGGTAGCAGTGTAGCACTGTAGCACTGTTGTTCACTGATTTGCTCGAGCGGGCACCAGTAACGTCTCCATTGTGAGACTTGTTACTGTTTTTGGCATATCGAATATGCCATCGGTAGCTTGCCAGGCTCTGCCGTGCGGGTGGGATACTCTTGGTAGCTTGCCGGGCTCTCCAAGAGGGACGGAGGAATCAAACCCAGGTCGGCCATGTGCAAGGCAAACGCCCTACCTGCTGTGCTATCACTCTGAAGTAAACATACTTCCACACAAAACACTTGTACCGAAGTGTTACAGCAGCTTTAATCAAAAAGTGAAAACAACCCACATGTTCATTAATAAAATACAGTAAATCTACGTAATGGAATGCTACTCAGCAATAAAATGGGATACTGAGACATACCATAATATATATGAATCTTTAAGGAATTACACTAAGTGAAAGAATTTATAGTCACATACATTGCTTAATTTCTTTGAGATAAAATATCTAGAGCAGATAAATCACCAAGACAGAAATTACTGTAGGGCTTGCCAAAGATGGGGAAGGGTCATAGAGAGGCCTCTGGAACTGAAAGTCACCATCCAGTTTAAAAAAAAAAAAAGTTAAATTAACTTCAGCTGTAGAACAATATTTAAAATTTTAGAATTCCTGGAGCAAATGTAGTCATGCAACATCTCATACTCCATACCACAAGAGTAGCACACCACATTTGATGGGTGTAAAGCAGAAGGCAACCCATCTCAGAGAGAAAATATATATATACATTGAGACTGGAGTGTTAGCACAGCGAGTAGGGCATTTGCCTTGCATGCAGCCTACCCAGGTTTGATTCCCAGCATACTATATGGATATGGTCCCCCGAGCACTGCCAGGAGTAATTCCTGAGTGCATGAGCCAGGAGTAACCCCTGTGCAATGCCAGGTGTGACCCAAAAAGAAAAAATATATATACATTATATACACACACACACATATATATATGAGGCTCAACCTTTAACATGTTAGTAATGTCTTATATAAGGGCTTAATGGCTCATGAGTGTGAAATACAAAAATCTTTACACACTTTCCTCTAAGGAAATTTTTTGGGGTAGTTTTAGTGATTTATAAAAATACAAAATAAATTATTTAGGTTCTGCTTTGGGGGGAGGGTTTGGAGGTTGGGGTGGAAACATTCGAAATATGGTGGGAGATAGGTGTGATGGTGGTGGGACTGGTGTCGCAATACTAAATGTAATAAATTATTGTGAACAGCTTGATAAAAGTAAAATGAAAAAAACAAAGATGGGAAAGGGAGCAATGGAGATGGATCAGTGATGACTACAGGCATTTTATTTATTTTATTATTATTATTATTATTTTTGCTTTTTGGGTCACACCTGGCAATGCACAGGAGTTACTCCTGACTCTGCACTCAGGAATCACCCCTGGTGGTGCTCAGAGGAACATATGGGATGCTGGGAATCTGGGAATCGAACCCGGGTCGGCTGTGTGCAAGGCGAACGCCCTACCCACTGTACTATTGCTCCAGCCCCCAACTACAGGCATTTTAGAGTGATGAAAATGTAGACTTTGTATTAAAGGTTATACAACTTCATTATACTAAAAACTACCAAACTGTGTATTTCAAAGAGATAACTTTATAGTATAACTTTACAGTATTATAAAAACTATTTATATTTATATAAAACTAAAAATCAATAAACTAAAAAAAATACAAATTTCCGGGTTCTAGTCTTAGAGATTCTGTAGACCTATGATTAATCCAACTATCATATACACACACATAAAAACACAGCTTTAAAAACTCTCCTTACGTGATCCTCATCCATGACAAGTTCACCTGTCCTCACTTCTCACCAATGATTTACCTAGAAAATTTATGAGCGAACTGAATTACCTCAGAATGCAAAAATTCCAACATAGGTGTTTTAAGCCGAGCAATGCAGTGAGAGGCTGTTTCTTCCCAAGTTCTCTAGGAAGGTCCAGCTCATTACCCCAGAGTCCTGGGCCCAGCCTTCTGCAACCCCTCCTCCCACCTTCTTCCCCAGATACCCCTAAAATAGTCTCACCCTCAGGAATGTTTTACCCAGAAATGTTCTGTTGATGACCTCACTCTACCACAGAACCCCCAAGGTGCCCTACTCCTAAAGGCTTAAAAACTTGAGCCCTCAAACTCTTTTGCCTTATCCCAAAGGCTGTTACTTAGGATGGATAAAATCAGAGTCCTGATTTCCTCTTGGATTCATGTCACTTTTTTTTTCAATGGAATGACCATGAGATACACCACTGTTCATGATTGGGTTTCAGTCATACAATGCTCCAACACCCACCCTTCACCAGTGTACATTTCCCAACACCAACGTCTCCAGTTCACTCCTGCCTTCCCTCCCACCCCAGCCTGGCTCTAAGGCAGGCTCTCTCTCTCTCTCTCTCTCTCTCTCTCTCTCTCTCTCTCTCTCTCTCTCTCTCTCTCTCTCTCTCTCTCTCTCTTCTCTCTCTCCCCCCTCTCTCTTTCTCTCTCTCTCTCGTTCTGTCCTCACTTTCCCCCTCTCTTTCTCCAATCTCTCTCTCCCCCCTCCCTCCCTCCCTCTTTCCTCATATTTATCACTTTATCTCCTTTCATCACCCAGTTCTTGTCCAGAGTGATCATTTCCAACTATCTCGGTCACATTGGTCCCACCTCTGTCCTAACTGCACTCTCCACAACTTGTGGCAAGCTTCTAACCACCAACAGGTCTTCCTGGCTTTTGTTTCTACTGTCTTTGGGCATTATTCTCTTAATCTTTATTTAAAAAAATTGAATCACCATGAGATACACAGCTACAGGACTGTTCATGATTGGGTTTCAGTCATACAATGTTCCAACACCTATCCCTTTATCAATGTCATACTATTTTTTTAATCGCCCTAAACAAGTATGATCACTCTATGTCAGTCCCTCTCCCTCAGATCAATTCACTCGGCATGACACTCTCCACATCCATCCACTTATAAGAAAATTTCATGAACTGATTTTTCCTAATGGTTGCATAGTATTCCATTGTGTAAATGTACCACAGTTTCTTTATCCATGCATCTGACCCCGGGCAACCTAGGCTGTTTCCGGATTCTAGCACTGTAGCACTGTAGCACTGTCATCGATTGCCTGTTGTTCATCGATTGCCTGTTGTTCATCGATTTGCTCAAGTGGGCATCAGTAACGTCTCCATTAGTGAGAGTTGTTGTTACTAGTTTTGGCATATTGAGTACACCACAGGTGGCTTGCCAGGCTCTGCCGTGCAGGTGGGATACTCTCAGTAGCTTGCCGGGCTCTCCGAGAGGGATGGAGGAATAGAACCCAGGTTGGCTGCATGTAAGGCAAACCGCCCAACCTGCTGTGCTATTGCTCAGCTGTGAAAATCATATTTTTTAAAAAGCAGTTCGGTTGCTTTTAGTTCTTTAATTATAAAAGAGAAGATTCTGCTCTTTAAATGCCAAATTCAAAAATACTACCCCTCAGTGAACCCTTCCCTCATTTCTCCCCTTGCTTAATTTCCTCCAAAATGAGCTTCTTCCACCACCCTGCATAATTATAGACTTCATTAGAACGCTTACTTGATTATGTGCCCTTCTTTTCCCGGATGACATAAAAGCTCTTAACCTGAAGGTTCGTGAAATGTTTCATTTTTCTACCAAATCATCTATCAGAATTCCCACGTGAATAACTGAACCCCAAAGTGTTAAATGAGTTGAATAAAAGAATGAAATGCTGATTCTGGCCTGTTAGAGTTTTCTTCCTAACTGAGGTAGTAAGAGAAAAAGGTTATTTTGCAATGGATAATGCCGAAATAAGATTCTCAATAATATTAAAATTTGAAATTGAGTTAAATGAATTTTTAAATGGTCGTGACATTTCCCCTCTCTCTAATTACAGTTCTTCTATCTAGAAGAACTACTTCTACAGTTTGATTAGCATTGTCTCTCTACATTCCTCACCCCTAATTAGATTGTTTCACTAATGAATCCTAAGTACATCTTGCTGAGAAATAATAAAACCTCTTCCATCACAATCAAAAGACATTATCAAAGTGAAATATTCTGATTAAAATTTCTAAACATATTATTAAAGCTTGAAGTCTGTGTTTTTATAAAAAGGCAGCTAGACAAAGCTGAGGATACAGTATTTTTTAGTAAATATTTTCTTATGGGACACTCTATGACCGAATACCATTTTATAATAATAAACATAAATAAGCCAGTGACAAATTCTTCTAGTATTTTAATAGAAATATTTATTGCTTTCATTCATAAGGAATGTCCCTATCTTGACTCAGTTCTTCTTAATTAGTTTTATTTTTTTTTCTTCTTAATTAGTTTTAAAGCAACACTTCATATCATTAGCCACCCTCAGTTAAGTGACAGTAACTATTTCCTGGGCGGGCAGGAAATTCTGCAGACCAGTCTATACACTGGCAGCTGAATCCCACTGTTTCCCACAGTATTCTTTGCCTGATATCCAGGATTGGCACAACTCACAATTCAACAGGTAACACTGAACAGCTTGAGATTATGGGGAGGTTATGCAGGTGTCAAATGTGTGACACAGAAGAGGCTATAATGGGGGAAGGAGGGACAGTATGGGACAAGTGTCTAAGCAAAAAACACAAAGACCTTATGATAAAGGGGCCAAAAAGCTCTAACCAGATAATCTTGTGCTTACCAACTTCCTGACAGAGAGAAAACTTTGGCATCGCCCCAAATTGCACTGCTTAACCCAACCCGTCTCCCATGCATATCCCTCCCATCATCCATTGCCTTACTCCTTAAGAAGTGCCCACCCCCTGGGGCTGGAGCAATAGCACAGCGGGTAGGGCGTTTGCCTTGCACGCGGCCGACCCGGGTTTGATTCCCAGCATCCCGTATGGTCCCCCGAGCACCGCCAGGAGTAATTCCTGAGTGCATGAGCCAGGAGTGACCCCTGTGCATTGCTGGGTGTGACCCAAAAAGCAAAAAAAAAAAAAGAAGTGCCCACCCCAGACCCAGCATGACTCTCCACCAGCACTCCTGCCTCAGGAGTTACCATCATTCTAATAAATCCCTCCATTACCTATACTATCTTGTCCTTGAATTCTTTCCCCAACAAAGACAAAGAACTAAGACAATGGCAGGTCCTGGGCCCACTTCCCTTCATCCCAGGACCGTGGCGCTGAGGCCGAGATTGCACCGTCTTCTTCTTGTGCCTCACAACCTCGGATTACACCTTACTCTCCTGACTGGCGTCTTCCCTTCCGGGAAGCCCAAGAACCTCGTTTTCTTTTGGGAACCCCTCCCGTTGCGTGGGGACGGACTTTCACTTGCATTGAAAGATGTTTCGCTTGAGCTCTGCTGTCCCCTGCCTCTCACTCTCTGACAGCTGGAGACGAGAAAGAGGCTCTCCGCAGTGAACAGTGCCACCTTCATATGGAGTTCGCAGTGTCTGCGCTGTCTGGAGCTGTTCTACAAAACAGCTGCCACGCTAGTCTAATAGACTTTTTGGTGATCTTAGTCAAAGAAGAAAATAATACATAGGACACTTCTAGGAACAATAAGAACTTGAATATCAATTTTTTCCAAAGGTACAAATATTTAGTAGAATCTACATATTTAGTGTTTTGACATTTTCACAGTAACAGATTAAATGATGCTAAAAACTCTCTTTGTTCGTGGAAACAGTTTAGAAGCCTTTTGCAACTAAACTAAAAAAGAAAATGACTTCATAGTAATTATTTATCTGATTCTCTTTGGCTTAAACAGCAAAAAATTAGGATAGAACTAGATGCTAGTACAAAATTACAAATTACCATTGAAAAGGGTCGTGGGATTAAAAATGCTGAGCTTCTCACCACAGTATTGGCTGAAGTACAGTCCGGAGTTAGCAGGACATGACTCAGGATGTCACCATAACAGAAGAAAACAGAAAATTCTCCAGATAACAAAACTCAAGATCAATAGTGACCTTGGAATAATAAAACATGCCCAGGAGCTTCCTGGTCCAGAGGTTCTGGCACAAATATCAGTATCAGACATGAACAATCTTTCACATCACGTGAAGGCTCAGCTAGCCAGCCCCAATCGACCGCTGGGGCACTTACTTGCTTTCACACAGATTTCAATCACTTCCATTATCCACTCTCTGCCTCTGCACATGCAAACAGGTAAATATTCTCCTCGCTCACTCCCATATTCCCAATACTCAAAACTTTTTCTTTATACAATTAGACATACTTAATAAAGTATTAGGGCTGGAGCGATAGCACAGTAGGTAGGGCGTTTGCCTTGCACACTGCCGACCTGGGTTTGATTCCTCCTAACTTCTTGGAGAGCGCAGCAAGCTACCAAGAGTATCCTGCCCACACGGCAGAGCCTGGCAATCTACCGTGGCATATTTGATATGCCAAAACCAGTAACAAGTCTCACAATGGAGATGTTACTGGTGCCCACTCAAGCAAATCAATGAACAACGGGATGACAGTTATACAGTGATACAGAATTAAGTATTATATTCCTACCTATTTTCTTAAAAGCAAGTTTTTTAAATGAAATGATGGTTTAGGTACATGCCTTACCCAATTAATGAATATTTTTATGATTATAGCTGCCTTACCACCCTTTGCGGAAAAAAAAACTTCGTAGCTTCTTTACCATATAAAGTTAAAGCAGTATTTTCTCTGGTTTCTCCTAAGATTAGAATCTCATTCTGCTGCAAGGAAATATCAGCAAGTGTGTAAAAGTACCAAGTATTTCCGTTTCAGCTCCCTTAACTGCCAAAGGATAGATGTTCCAGTACTGGGGGAGATGGAAAGAGAAACCACAGTAATAATTTCCTCTGGATTATTACCGTCTGGCACATGTTTTGAATATGTGGTCATCTGTGGTTTGACCCAAGAGTGAGGGAACTGTTTTCCATTTTGACTTACATATCTTTTTGACGAGCTTCTCAAAATGATGGATTGTTTTTTGGTAAAGCAACAGATTCATGAATAATGAGAAGAAAGTAATGGATAGGGTAGAGGGTGATAAGAGAATACTAAGAAAAAGGACCACCAAGAATAGAGTCTCAACTCACCTTTCCATGTTTTTTCCCTCATTTTTGGTATCAATTTCTCTTCTTCCCAGGGACAGCACAGAGAAAGCCCAAAACTTCTACCACCACCATCAACTCATCTATCAAGTCCCTGAGCTCAGAGTTTGTGTACAGGATATTAAAGTTCACCCACCAGAACTGGAGATACGGCAGAGTGGTGGAGCACTGGTGTGAGGCCCTGGGTTCAGTACCACCAATTCCCAGTACCACCAAAAACATTAAGAACAGGTAAGGCATTTGCCCTGCATGTGGCCAACCAGAGTTGTGTCCCTGGCACCCACGTAGGTCCCCTGAGCAACAGTCAGGAGTGATTCCTGAGCACAGAGCTAGGAGTAACCCCTGAGCACCACCAAATGTGGCCCCAAAATTTAAAATAAACAATAATAATAAAATTAAGTTCACTGGGGTTAGACCAATAGCACAGTGGGTAGGGCATTTGCCTTGCATGTGGCCGACCCGGGTCTGATCCCCGGCATCCCATGTGGTCCCCCAAGCACCGCCAGGAGTAATTCCTGAGTGCAGAGCCAGGAGTAACCCCTGAGCATCACTGGGTGTGATGCAAAAAAAAAAAAATTTAAGTTCACTCATCCAACGCCCATGTCCAACCTTGAAGAGGAGATACGGTATAGATGAAGTACCCAATTAGGACACGTGCACTCTATCTATCCCAGGGCTTCCCCAGAGCCAGCATGTCAGGCTAAAATTATCTACTTAGCCTCTCTGGCCTGACTTTTTCCATCACAAAAGAGGCAGTGCAATATAAAGATGTTATGGTCCACATCTTTCCAAAGATAATTTCAGTTAATCAAAAAATATATATCTCATGTCACACTTTATAGCTGGAATTTTTCATTCAATAGTATATTTTATTTGCAATAATGAAATAACAGTAACGATGAGTTATTAATGAATGCTACAAAGAACATGTATTTCTTTCATTTACATGACACTCTTCAAACTGACACACTTCAAACTTTTCACCAGTGTCCCTCATAACTCTCATTAAGAAATTTTCACATAATTCCTACCAGATCAGTCAGTTTATCGTCCCTTTTAGTGACCTTTTTTTTTTAAACTTACTTTGGATGCAGCAATCATAGTTATGCTCCTAAAATACTTTCACTTTATACTGAATAAAACAAATGACCAAGGAAAGATTTAAGATTCCTTTACCTACTCAAAGTTAAACAAATTGAGTGCACTATATTCACCAATAAAAAGAAAAGCAAAATATTCTATCTAGCTGGGTTATCAGTCAGATGTGAAGAAATGATATAAAGCTTCGTGAACAAGCAACAAATTAAGAATTTCAAAGCTTTGAAACCAGTTTTACAACTAATAAAAGAACTTCTCTAAAAGACAAATTTCACAAACACGTATAACTGCTACTCAGTGAAGGCGATTAATTCCAATATCTCAATCTCACTCACTGGACTCACCAATCAAGTTACAGAGAGGCAAGATGGATCAGAAAACTGAAACCGGGTGCCTGTTTGCCTGTTTGCATGAGGCTGACATGGGCTTGATCCACAGCATCCCATATGGTCCCATGAGCACCACCAGGAGTAATTCCTGTGTGCAGAACCATGAGTAACCACTGAGCATTGCTGGGTATGAAAAAAATAAAGAAAAAAGAAGAAGAGAGCAAGCTGAAACCAATGTCTGCTGCCTACGAGAGACACATCTGAGCAACCTGGGAAACTTGGTCGAGTGTGGATGCTACCCAATTAGTTGTCCATGTACCTCCCCTCCCGCCCAGTCTTCACCAAAGCCGACCACAATCTGAGTAGAAGCACAAGGAGATGAGAGTAATGTAAGCAATGATTTCAACACTGTACCATGGTCTAGAGAAATACACACAAAAGCAGTACGGGGCATGTCTGGAGTCAGTGGAGTAGTCTAGTCTGACATAAAACTGCTGCCCTTCTGAACATATACTATCTTAAAAAGCAATAAATTTAGCCTTAACAAAATCAGTAAGGTAAACTCAACCGCCGTAGACTGTTGGCTATCTTAGCCTCATAGTGCCTACTTTGTTCTAGATTTTATGAGCAGTTCTCAGGACAACTCGAATGGGGTTATTAATCACCCTTGTTTAGATAGGAAGAAACAAACTCAGAGGGGTAAGCAAAGCACATAAGATTACACAAGAAGTCCATGGCAGAATCTGGGCTCCAACCTTGGTTTGTTCCACTGTGAACATTCATGATTTCCCTGTAGGCTGGTGTGACTTCACTGCTGTGTAAAAACACAAAAAAGAGAAGAGAGGGCCCAGCGGGGCTCTAACTCTCCCGCTGCCAGCGTTCGGTAGTCTCCAGTCGCTTCCCCCACCCCAGGGAGATTGATGGCGATGATGAGGCAGGCAAAGGAAGGAACGGAGCCAAGCCGGTTGGTCTCAATTGCAGTTTATTCCAATCTCCTCTCTATACACTCCCGTCTCTCTCGTTGCTTCCTCCCCATTCTCGATCTCTCTCTGGATCTTCTCATATTCCCCTTTCTATCCTGCTCGCTCTCACTTCTTTCACCTCATGCTCTGCTTATGTGTGTTCTCTGAGTCTGTCTCTCTGCATCTGTCTCTCTGTGTCTGTCTCTCTGCTTCTGTCTCTCTGTGTCTGTCTCTCTGTGTCTCTCTCTGTCTCTGCTTCTGTGTCTTCTTCCTGTCTTCTTCTTCCGCCTCCTTCCTCTGTCTCCCTTGTCTTCTTTCTCCTATCCCCTCTCTTCTATCTCCCCTCAGTGCCCCACAGTCTTAGTTTATATAGCAAATTACATAGGGTGGTGACACAAAAGTGGGTTTAACATCAACAAAGAAGGTTAAGACCATTTCTTGAGGAGATTAACAAAATCTCATCTAAGGAAATCTCATCTAAGGAGATCCACTCAAGGGTGGGGGTCCAAACAAGGGTGTGTTAGGGTGTGAGGTAGTAATCTACTTAAATAGTTATAGTAAATCTACTTCTAATATTTCTAGCAATGTCATTCTGTATGAGCACAGTAAGTGATATAAAGTTTGGTTTTTCCTGAGGGCATCTCCAGACCACAGTCCTCAGGCCAGGTTAATCTTCCTAACCCCAGCAGGATCCTAATCTCATCATTACTTTTGGATCATGACAGCATTGTCCATGATCATGCCCTCAACTTATATTTGAGTATTGTGGCACTTTGGCCTGGCCCATTTCGATGCCAGGGTAGCACATAACTCACCGCTTGCCCTGGATCCTTCCTGTCCCTCGTCGGGATCCTGCTTTTGGGGTGCTAGGAACTGAGGGCAACTTGAGTTAAGAAAGCAGATGCCCAGGAGTAAATATTATTGGAGTCAACCAACTCCCAAGTTACAAGCACAATATTGTCTTCCTGTGTCCATACAGAAAGGACATTGCTTTAATGTAAACTATGTTCCCTAAGGCAAAGCTAAAAGGACAAACCCCATGTTCTCCTACAATTGCCATCTAAATAAATGTCATTAGAAAACAAAAGACAGTCAGGGCGAGAGAGGTGGCTCCATGCTAGGTAGAGACCTCACCTTGCATATGTGAGACCCTGGCTGCAGTAACAGTTCCTGGCAGGAGATGTGGAGTCAGTAGAGAGCAGGTTTTTCAACCCAGAAGCAAGTGACAATTTTCCTTAATAATTTAAACAGCAAGAACAATCTGATGAAATAAATATTGGTAGAGATTTTCTGTTAATTAAACTGTGTTCAAAGAAGAGCGGCGAACCACCAGCTACATTCACAAAGAAAAAAACTAACAAAATGAATCAGAAATAAAAGGGGAGAGTTCACAACGGCACAGAAATTCAAAGGATCATTAGGGATTACTATGAAAACCTTTATGCCACAAAATTGGGGAACATAAAACAAACACATAAATTTTCGCATTAATAATTGTACAAGGCTGAAACAAGATGAAACAGAGAACCTGAACAAACCTATTAATATCAATAAAACTGAAATTATAATAAAAAGTCGCCCCTGAAAACAAAAGCTCTGATTTACTAGCTAGATGGGTTTACTAGCAAGTTATTCCATTTTTTTTTAATTTTTTTTAATCACCTTGAGATACACAGTTACAAAGGTGTTTATCGTGATCAGGTTTCATTCATACAATGTCCCATCACCCATGCCTTCACCAGTGTCCATTTGTACATTTCCCATCACCAATGTTCCCAGGTCTCCCCCCTGTCCCCTCCTTCCTTTGTGTGTGTGGGGGGGGGCAATATGGTTTGCAATACAGGCACTGAACGGTTATCATGTTTGTCCTTTTACCTTCTTTCAGCACTAAGTTCTTGCCCAGAGTGATCATTTCCAACTATCTTTGTCACAGTGGTCCCTTCTCTGTCTTAGCAGCCCTCCAACCACCTCCACTACCACCACTTGTGGCAAGCTTCCAACTGTGGATCCCCTGGCCCTTGTTTCTACTGTCCCTGGGCATCAGTCTCATTCTATATCCCACAAATGAATCCAATCATCCTATGTTTGCCCTCTCCTTCTGACTCATTTCACTCTAGCTAAGAAAGTCTCCATGTCCATCCAAATTTCATAATTTTCCTGGTAAATTTGCTGCATGGTATCCCATTGTGTAGATGTACCACAGTTTTTTTTTATTCAGTCATCTGTTCTCGAGCACTCGTGTTGTTTCCAGCTGCTGGCTATTGTGAACCATTGAGCAAGTTCTTCTAAACCTTCAAATGAAACCGACTCCCAATCCTTTTTAGGCTATTCCAGAAAAATGAAGAAACAGGAGTCCTTTCAGATATTTCTATGAGGCAAACATTACCCTGATACCAAAGCAGATAAAAAAAAAACCTATAGCCCAATATTTCTAATGAATATATGCAAAGATATATACTCTGGATCTCAATAAAATACTAACAGAAGCCAACAATACATCAAAAAGATCACATAGCATAACAATAAGGGTTTACCCCAGGATGGTCGAACATATACAAGTCAATGTAACACCTCATACAATACAAGGAAAAATTAAAACCATGTGATCATATCAATCGATGCAGAGAAAGCTTTTGACAAGGTCTGACACTGTTGGAGGGGGGAAAGGAAACACCTCAGTAAAACACGTCAATAAAATAGAAGAAACTTTCCTCAATAAAGTTAATGCCATTTACCACAAACCCACAGCTGACATCATACTCAATGTCCATCACACTCAACTGAAAGTGTCCTTCTCAGATCAGACCTAAGAATCCCAATTTTCTTCAAGGTAGCAATGTACTATAAAACAAGGCTCCCAGAAGACAGCAACGAGTCTCTTGCCCCCGCGCCTGGCTGTCTTCACTGAGGCCAGTCGGAGCAGAGCCCTGGCAGCCGAAGACCTCCGGAACCCAGCCACAGCCATGCTCAAGGCCTCTCTTCACATGCTCGGACGAGCCTCATGCATGAAGGAACCGGCAGAGAAACCCAGGTGTGTGGCACCCGAGGCTGAGATCTCCAAGTCTGCTCAGATCGGGACTGAGCCTCCTCCAAAACGCCCTATTTTCCAGTAGCTTGGCAGCTACACTCACAAACCTGGCACCGTGTAATCCCATCAACAGCCAAGATCCAGAGACTATAAACAATGCTCCCAGAAGCACACACGACCTCTTATAGTCTAGTCTCCCTCTCAGAGAACCTGGCAAGGTACCTAAAGCATCCTATTTGCACAGCAGAGCCTGGCAAGCTCTCCATGATGTATTCTATATGCCAAATACAGTAACAATGATGGGTCTCATTCCACTTACCCTGAAAGAGCCTCCAATGTAGCATTGCTGGGAAGAACGAGTAAAGAGAGGCTGCTAAAATCTTAGGGTTAGGACAAATGGAGACATTACTGATGCCCGCTCAAGAAAATCGATGATCAACCTGATGACAGTGATACAGTTATACAGTGATAGCAATGTACTAGTCTAAATAAAGTGCTTTCACAGTTTCAGAGACAATCCAGTATCATAGCTCTGTATGTGTGTGTGTGTGTGTGTGTGTGTGTGTGGTCAGTGTGTATTGGGTGTTGTGGTGAAAGTTCTTGTTTTCCTTGTTCTCCAGATGATGCAATGGCTAAAGCTGCAACGGCCATTTGTGGTACTCAAAAGACCCATTTGTGGTACTCAAATGGCCAAGAAAACATAAAAGCACATCACCTGACATCCAGGGCTATGAGATCACAGGTTTCCAGAATCACCTGCTGATGTAGGGCGGTAGACAGGGAAAGGCCCTCAGCAATGGAACCTAGGTCAACAAGATTCCTGGAAAGAAAAGCTCTAAGGTTGATCCACCCAGTGGATATGGATAAGACCTTGAGTAGCAGACCCTGAGGAGATTTGACCCTCCCCATGAAGGAAATTCCTCAAATGGGGGAATGTAGGTAGACAAAGGAAGCCCTCTGAAAACCCCAATTGCCTGTTGTGAGAATCCCTTTACGGAAGAACTCTGCTCCCTCTAAAATTCTTTTTGGGTCGACTGCCACGACTCCAACTTAGCCTTGAAAAAGGAAGCACAAGCCAGAATGTATGCTCTCTCTCTCTTCTCAAGTCCTTACCGGCCCTACAGGTATCAAGGCCCAACTCCATGCGGGGCTTGGAGCACACTACCAGAGTGAACTCCTCATCCGTACACACTGGGAGATCTGGCCTGAATTAAGTGACACGAGACTGCCGCCTGCAAGGTCCTTACATCATGATCCTGACCACACCAACTGCTCTGCAGGTGCATGGAATCAAGACCTGTGTCCATGCTTCACACGTAAAAGCTGCCTCCCCCTTTGGAGACAGAATGACACCGACCAGTGGCAGGTCTGGATAATGGAAGACGACCCCCACAATATAAAGCTGAAGTAAGTGGCTCAAAGGAACTAAGGGAAGGGCACAGGTTACTCTGCTTCTGCATGATCGTAGTGACTGAGAGCTGCAGAGCGAGCTCCTTACATGCCCCAGTTTGGGCACTGGGCACTCTCTGATCCTGAGACAAGCAGAATTAACCTTGATCTGTGCCGGTTATGACCCACACTGGGACATGTGTTTGTTCAGGGACGTACCAAGCCTGTTGCCTTGCACGTAACCCCTTGCTTGGCCCCTTCCTACTTTGCCAACTCCAGTCCTCCTGAAGTGTGTTCTAACGGTAAAGTTTGTGCTACAGGAATATTGTTATAGGAAGAGAGCTGGGAATGTCAACTTGTCACCCTGATCCCATCCCCCCGGGACACCTAGTACTTCTGCTTTTGCTCCTGACCGTGGGCCTCTGCATCCTGAATAAGTTGGAGTCTTTTGTTAAAGGCAGGATAAACACAGTACAGTTGATTGTTCTCAGGCAGAAATACCAGAAGCTCCTAAACCTGGAGAAACTACACCTGAGTGGCCAGAATGAGGGAGATTCCTCATTAGGAATAACAAAAGGGGGGGAATGTGAGGACCCCCTTGGCCAAAGAACTGCCATGACAGGCTCTGAGTGCCTTAGGCCTTTTCCAGGAGCAAGAAAAGCAGAAAAACCAGATGCTTTTGTCAAAGATGACATCCCCGGAATAAGATTAGGTCTCCGGAAGGTAACCATCAGGAGGTAGGGCTAGATGTTGTAGGCCAAAACAACAAGAAGAAAAAAAAATTGGTGTACTCTGCAGGTGATAGAAATTTGCTGAGTAATGCTGACTTGCCAAAATGAAAGCATAAGAACTTGCTGAACCTAGTGCGCAGGGTCCTTGTTGAAGCCCGCTGTGACGGCGGATACTCGGACCCCAGCTAGCTGGAGCCATAAATCTCGAGACGTGATCTGCATTATAGGCTCTTTTCTCTACCCTTATGTGACCTACATTATCCGCTCTGTTCTCTATCCTTGAGGGGTGGTCGACTCCGGACTCTAACTCTGCCTACAAACTTTTCACCATAGAAGAGTGGTCTTGATTTGTGTATGCAACTGTGTGGTATATTTTGTTAACTTGCTGCCCCTCATGTCCCTAGATGCTCCCAAAACAGGACACGTTTTCCAGGAAGAGAGGTCCTCCTTCCTTACTCCAGAAGCACTATTGGAAACGCTCATCATTGTTCCCTCCATCTCCTTGGCAAAGGTAGGGGTTCAAGCAGGTAAATTCAGTCCAGCCCCCAGGTTTTCCAGAGGAGAACGGACGGAGAAAGAGGGAATGTCTTGTTTTCTCTCTGTTTTAAGTCTGGAAACTTTCAGCTCCCTGGGGTTAAGTCTAGCTTAGCAGAGTCAGCCTGAGCAAAGGAGGCTAAAGCCCGAATAAATCAAATTTCAGAAAGAGAACTGGCGAGCGAGTGAGAGGAGTTTTGCTTTAAGTGGGTTATATGAGTTCGTTTTTTTAGGCTGGTTGACACTCAGTTTCTATTACTTGCAACCAAATAGTCCAAGACAATAAAACCTAGGCAATTTAGAGTGCACGTATAAAGAATAGAGTGCTATGAGAAAGGAAAAGAAGGTAGTTAGGGAAAAGTTCGTAAAAGGCAAAATGCAAGAGGAGACCTAACAAACAAACAAATGTCCACCTGCCTCCTCCTATCCTAATCCCCAGCCCCCAGAATATGAAATAAATGTGATTTTAGGAAAGGTTTGCCTGGAAGGACACAGTGCAGGTAACGGGCTAGAGATCTAGGCAGCACGGATGCTGATATGTCAATGGATCCACCAACAATGCCAGAAACAAAGGGAAAAGGACAACTCTATGTAAAAGTGAAAATACTTAAGTGGATCACGCCATGTGAAAGTGGGAGTGGGTTACTTTGCTAAGGACAGGAAACTTGAACCTCCCGGCTCCCCACCTACAAACACTGAAGTAGAAAAATTTCCCCTCCCCAAAAATCTACCAAACCGAACCATATGCTATGACTATCTTCCCATTTAAAGTACATCTGATGGGGCCGGAGCAATAGCACAGCGGGTAGGGCGTTGGCCTTGCATGCGGCCGACCCGGGTTCGATCCCCGGCATCTCATATGGTCCCCCAAGCACTGCCAGGAGCAATTCCTGAGTGCAAAGCCAGGAGTAACCCCTGAGCATCGCTGGGTGTGACCCAAAAATAAATAAATAAATAAATAAATAAATAAATAAATAAATAAATAAATAAAGTACATCTGAGATGTCTGTGTTGCAAGCCATAATGCCCACAAGTAGAGAGAGAGTATGGGGAATATTGTCTGCCATGAAGGCAGGGGGAGGGTGGGAAAGGGAGGGTATACATGGGATATTGGTGGTGGGGAATGTAAACTGGTGGAAGGATGGGTGTTTGATCATTGTGTGATTGTAACCCAAACATGAAAGCTTGTAACTATTTCACAGTGATTCAATAAAAATAAAAATAATTTTTTTAAATAATAAAGTATATCTGAGATAAACACTAATTATATCAACAGGAGACTACCAAAGTAACCTATGCTAATCAACTTATCCTTATTCACACAAAAAAATGAATGGTTATCCATGGATTACCAAATACCTGGGGGAAACCATACATGAAAAATAAAAATTATACAAAAATAATCAAGAGAAAAAAATCTTTCTGAAAGAAAATAAAACCACTCTTAAACAATGGTTCTAGAAAGATTCAGATATAAATTATATTCATACAGGAAGATAAGCTCTGATTTAAAAACAACAAAAACAAAAATAACTAAAAAATAGCAGGGAAATTTGGGAGATCAAAACAATAATTGCCAGAAGATAAAAATATCAAAATCCCATGGAAGGGATTTTGGTAGAAAGGCAGTACTGAAAAACAACCAAACTCTGGAAAAAAAGATAGCTTCTACACAAACACAAAAGATGGAGAATATAATAGTAAAAATATGCTCAACATATATAGCAGAAGGCACAATATATTACTAACAGTTCAGAGGAAAGAACAAAGAAATCAGAGGAGGAAATAAAAAACTAATAAAAATGTCTGAGTTGAAAACAATTCCTAGAACTGAAAGAGGCAAATAATTGCCAATTGCTGTTTACTATCAACAAAAGCTGAGATACATCCTGCTAGAGAAAAACGTTTTAAAGTTTCAAAAGTTAAAAAATAAATTCAAACCGGATTGCCTACAAAGGAATGGACTTAACTTGATCTCAAATTATAAACTACCATTGGTGCTAGAAATTGCTGATGCAAATCCTTTGAAAGGAAATTTTATTGAGACTTGAATACTTGAATACTCTACCAAAGACGAATCAAGTGTGAAGACAAAATGAAAACACTTTTCAGTGTTTAAAGGGGCCAATATTTTATCTCCCAATTACTGTTTCTTGAAAATCACTAGAGAATATCCAACAAAATAATGAAGATATTCAAGAAAGAGGGAGAGGTGGAATACAAAGCAATGCAATTAAGACATAAGTGCAAACTTTTCAAGTCTTAAATGGCTGAGTTCAGAGAAATATATATTAATGAAAAGTAGAAGAACAAGCCAATTCTTCAAGAAAAAATGCATATTTAAAAAAGGGATTTGCTTTCATTGAATAATGCATTCGAAGTAGGAAATTTTAGGACTGAGGTCCCTTTTTTTTTTTTTTGGTTTGGGGTGGGGGCGGCTGGGAGGGGATGCCAAGTAAGCTGTGTGCAAGCCAGGGTCTTACCCACTGTATTCTCCACCTCCAGGGGTTCATCCGTTTAAAGGGACTTCCAAAAGAAGACAGATGGATGGCCAACTGGCGCATGGAAAAGTGTTCATCATCACTCATAATTAGGGAAATTCAAATCAAAACAGTGAGATATAATCTCATGCCTGTGAGCATGGAACATATCAAAAAATCTGGAGCTAGAAAGATAGGACAGTGGGTAAGGTGCTTGCCCTGACCTTGCACATGGCCGATCCAGGTTCAATCCCTGGCATCCCATAAAGTTCCAAGAGCACTGGCCACAACTAATTCCTGAGTGCAGAGCCAAGGATAATCCTTGAGCATTGCAGGTACAGCCCAAAAACAAAAAACAAAATCTGGCAATAGCCAGTGTTGGCAGGGTTGTGGTGAGAAAGGAGCCCTCACTGGTGGGAATGTCTTCTAGTTCCACCTTTACGGGAAGCAATATGGGATTTCTCAAAAAAAATAGGAATTTTGGCATATGACCCAGTGATACCACTTCTTCGTATCTATCCCCCCAAACAAAAAAATATTCATTCAAAAGGATATATGCACTATGTTCATTGCATCTAGTACACTAGCTAAGATCTGGAAATAACCCAAATGTCCAACTACAGATAAAGAGATCAAGAAGTTATGAGATATATATGTATGGAATATATAGATATAGATATAGATATAAACGGAATTCTATGCAGCTCCAAGAAAGAATAAAATCATGGAATTTGCACCAGTGTGGGATGCAATAGAGGGCATTATGCTGAGTGAAGTCAGAAGTAAAAGACAGACAGGGTCTGGAGATAGCACAGCCAGTAGGGTTTTTGCCTTGCACACAGCTAAGCAGAGTTCGATTCCCAGCATCCCATATGGTCCCCTGAGCACCACCGGGAGTAAGTCCTGAGTGCATGAACCAGGAGTAACCCTTGTGCATCGCCAGGTGTGACCCAAAAAAAAACAAAAAAAAAAAAGGAAAGCTATATGAAATATTAATAAATTGAATATTCTATATATATAAAAAGACAGATACAGATACTCTCTCACACAGAAGACTTACAGATACACAATAAGGCAGCAACAAAGGTCCAAAGGAAAATACTGGGAGACTACTATGTATAATTGAGATTGGAGGATGAGAGGAAAGGGTCCTGGGGTCCTTGGGGAAGACAGATGGATACAGCTGTAGTGTTGGAATTATGTTCCTGAGAAACCACTATCAATAGTATTGTAAAATTAAAAAAACAAAAATTTTTTTTTTGGGTCAAACCCAGCGATGCGCAGGGGTTACTCCTGGCTTTGTACTCAGGAATTACTCTGGCAATGGTTAGGGGACCATATGAGATGCTGGGAATCGAACCAGGGTCAGCAAGGCAAACACCCTAATGGTTGTACTATCGCTCCATCCCCTAAACTAAAAATTTTTTTAAATAAATAAAAGTTAAAGACATTTAAAAAAAAAAAGGAAAGCCAGAAATTGTAAAACAAACTGGAGGAAAAAAGTTCCCACCCAAACATGAAGTTAAAGAAATTGTATTATCCCTACAATAGAAAGTGGCCATGATTTAGAGTTTATGAAAGAAGAATTTTTCTTCCTGCTACTGATTACCTGCCATAAGTTTGCATTACCTTTCACTGAGTTTAATTCACTACTGATTTTTTCAAGCTATAGTGACATCCTCATCACAGTAATTAAAATTAAAAGCAACACTCACTTAAGCCTTAAGATTCTAAATACACTGGATGTATCAGCCAGGTTAGTCCTTTCAGCATCACATAGTGAGCTAAGAGACATGTGCAAATCACATGCTGATTACCAAATCCAGGCATTTTGGTTCCAAAAGCCTAGTTCATAAAACCGTCCCTAATTCCGCTCAAAATGCTCGATTACTTTATAATAATTATACTAAACCTGCAGATCTCAAACAAGCAGACACAGGTACAATGATAAGAAGATATGAATTGCATAAAATTAAGCAATGTAGAAATCAGAATCAAAGACAATGGAGAGGAACATATAAGCTGTTTTTGTTCTCATTTAATATAGAAGTAGGGGCTCGAGCGATAGCACTGCGGATCGGGCATTTGCTTTGCACGTGGCCAACCCGGGTTTGATTCCCAGCATCCCATATGGTCCTCTGAGCACCACCAGAGTAATTTCTGAGTGCAGAGCCAGGAGTAACCCTTGTGCATTGCTGGGTGTGACCCAAAAAGCAAACATATATATGTGTGTGTGTGTGTGTGTGTGTGTGTGTGTGTGTGTATATATTAGCTTTCTCTGTTATACATCTTTATTGAAATGCAAAAGTCACTATATATAATTATATGCAATTTAAAATAATGTTTTGAAACCAGCAGGGAGAGTTGATATGAACTTGAGCTAAATAACTCCGATTTCATAAGTAGCATGATGGCTCATTTAAGAGTTTGTAGTAATTGTGAAGTGTCTAATTTTAATATAAAGTGTTTAATTTTCATATTAAATATGTAATACTATATAACTGCTTCATGTGTAAACTGATATAATTTATATGCTAACTCAAAAGAGCTTAAAAACAGGAGTTGAAGCTGAGGGAGAGGGAGGCAGGGGTAGTTCCAAAGACTGGAGCCCCAGATTTGATCCTGTCATCACATGGTCCCCAACTCCCAAGCACCACCACATATAACCCCTCCCAAAATAAATCTTACATTTATTTAAATACAACATTGATCATTTAAAAACAACAATACGAAGGCGAGAAAGATAGTTCAGTGGGCTAGAACACGTGCAGTGTATGCAAGAGGTCTGAATTTGGTTTCCCACTGCGAGATCATCCCTCCACCCCACCCAAGCATCCACAAACAGATGTCACCCTAAAACCAGGGAGAAACAAGGAAAGAAAAGAAGTGACAATATCAACAAAATACTCAGAATACTGGAAAGAACACGCAAAAACTAAAACTAGAGAACATGAGAGCTGGGGGAACTAGAAACCTTGTTTTTAACCCTTTGAACTTGTATTGAAATTATCAATATTATTTTACTATGAAATAACTACACAATACTATTAATAGCAGTAAACTATAAAGAAAGGATGCCTTCTCCCTGCCAAGAATACAAAAAACAAGGCTGGAGCAATAGCACAGTGGGTAAGGTGTTTGCCTTGCACACAGCCGGCCTGGGTTAGATTCCCAGCATCCCATACGGTCCCCTGAGCACCGCCAGGAGTAATTTTTGAGTGCATGAACCAGGAGTAACCCCTGTGCATTGCCGGGTGTGACCCAAAAAAAAAAAAACATTACTTTAAAAACATATACGCATTCATGTTTATTCTAGCACTGAGTACAATGGCCACTGAGTACATGGAAACAGCCCAAATGTCAAGGAGAGATGAGTTGATACAGAAGCCAAGGGACATAGGTACAATGGAATAATATGCAGCCATGAGAAAATAGGTAAGGGAGCTGCAACTCAGATGAAACTGGGGCACATCACATCAAACATGTCAGAGGGCGGAAAGCCATATCTAAACCACAATAAAATACTTTTGATTGAAAAGAATCATTTTAAGAGAAAGATGATTTGTCTCTTAATTCCCTCCAGATACCATAACGGACCTTAAGAACAACCAGAGTTGCAGGATCAGTGGCAAAGAGAGATACAAAGATAATGTCTAAAAAGATTCCAGAACACGGACCTTGGATTGTTTCCACATCATTAGAGACTAATGATCCACCTGTACGCTAAAAACTGAAGACACAGTTATCTCAGGGGCATCACACTCAACATGGGCTCACACACACGCAATCCTCACGACACTTGAAAGTAAACCTAAACTTGAAAGTGTACCGTTCACCGACCAGGCGCAAAGTCTGCTTAGCTGCAACTTTTCCAGGCTATGACAGGGCAGTCATCGTTGAACTGTCAACCAGCGCCATCGTTTAAGCTAATCATGTCAATTCTCAAAATCTACCCTACCCTCCAAATGCTCCGAGATTTCTGTACTGATTTACACGCAGCGATTTCTGTTCATAAGAGAAAAGCAATCTCAACGCATAGTGCTAGATGTAGAACATTTTGTAGCCGGTTTTAAAATGAAACATCACAATCTGCTACAATGACATTAAACGGTCCCCACAATAAAGATTTTTGAAATAAAAATACAGAATATACAGTTTGGGTTATCTAGCTACAGACGCGCACAAGCAGTAGGTTTAAGGGGAGGGGAAACACTGAAATTTTCCCTTGTACATTTCTCCTCTTATTAGCAACCAGCATGTATTATGTATATTTTTTACACCCGGCAGAGATCGGAGTTTACTGCTGGCTCTGCACTCAGGGATCACTCCTGGCAGGGCTCCGGGAACATAAGGGGTGCCTGGGATTAAACCCAGATCGCCACATTCAAGGGAAGCGCCCTACCCACTGCTTTATCTCCTGCCCTATTATATTTTCAAGAATCAAAGCATGCCTCGATCGTCCCATTTAGGTTGTTTGGGGTTTGGGTTCTTTTTTAAGAACTGCAGAAAGAAAAACATTTCCGGCTGAAGCTCCGGCTCCAATCCCGGGGGAGGAAAAACAGTAACCAGCATGTTGCCAATCTAGGATTAGCCGATTAGCCGAGAGGCTGGCCTCCCAAGGTTGGGTCAGTCTAGAGGAGGAGGAGGAGGGGCAGGAGGAGGAGGAGGGGGAAGAGGAGGAGAAAGCAGGGGTAGGGCACGCCCCGACAGCCGGGGCGCAGAGCGGCTTTGGGACCGCGGGTCACAAGGGACCCCGGAGCTGCAGCGGGCGGACCGGGTACCGGGAGCGCACGGAAGGGAATGGCGACAGCTCCAGGACCCGCCTGGGATACGGCGCACCAGCGAGAGCTGAGGCACGCCAGGCAACGACAGCGTGTCAATCAAACCCCGGGCGACCTTCAAAGCATGGGAAACCCGAGAAGGACGCAGAGGGAGAAGTCACAGGCCCAGCGCGGGCCGAGTTGGGGGGTATGAGCTCCGAGCTCCGAGCTCCGGGGAACGGAAGCCTCCGTAGTACCTTCCCAGAAAAACTCTCCTCCGGGATCTTTCTTCAAGAACTTGAACCAGAACGTGCCCACGCGGCCCGGCTCCGCCCCGTCGGGCGCCGCCTCCTCGGGCTCCAGCTCCACCTCCCCGAGCCAGAGGCCGGGCTCCGGCAGCGCCAGAGCCCCCGCGCCCGCCGTCACGCCCGCCGGCCTCAGGCGCACGGCCCCCTGCGGATCCCAGCTCCCCAGCTCGGGCCGCGACCCCACGACCAACAGCTCCCGAGCCGAGCGGGCCAGCTCGGTGGGCACGACCACGCCAAAGCGGAACCTCATGACGGTGCGCCCGCGCCGCTACCAGCCCCCGAGTGCCCACGAGGAGGGCAGTAGGCGTGGTTTGGGCGGCCGCACGATTGGGCGGTGGCGCTGGTGGGTGTGGCCTCAGGGCCAAGCGGCTGCGCGATAGGGCGGAGGGGCTGGTGGGTGTGGCCTCCGGGAGAGACTGCCGTGGCGATAGGACGGCTGCTCCCGAAGTACCCACGAGGAGAGCTGGTGGGTGTGGCCTCAGAGCCAGGCGGCCGCGGCGATTGGACGGCGGCTCCAGCCACGAGGCGGGTTGGAGAGCTAGTAGGTGTGGCCTCCCAGAGAGGCGGTCGCAGCGATTGGGCAGCAGCTCCGGGAATACACAACAAAGAGGGGGCGGATGGGCGTGGCCTCCAAGACGGCCGAGGCGATTGGTTGATGGGCCTATATCTCTGCAGCCGGGTTTCCTGGGGACACGTGTGAGGTTGCACCTTTTTAGGGGCGGGGGAACGACAACACGTATTGGAGGGGACACCTTTTCTAGCACCGCGGATCAATCAGAAAGAGAAAAAGGGAAACAAAAATGGCGGGGAACCTCTGCTATGCCCTGTGGTTTTTCAATTGTGTTTTCTAAAGACTGCAAGTTATTTTTGAGGGTCGTAGAGAAAGAGGGTATGGCATATAGAAAACAGCCTCGGTTATTGGGAAGTTGGGGAAAGATCCTGAACTGGAATTCTTCAGAGCTTGGACTTTAACTTGCTCTTCTGGGTCTTAGATTTCAAGTATGCAAAGTGAGAGAAGAAATTATTATTGAAATCACTGCTCGTTCCAGAAGTTCTCAGTTTGGTGGAAAAGGCGCTGTTCGGAGCCCAAATGCTAAAACCAAACCATTTCCAACCACTAACCCAACTGAATGCCTGAAGTAGCACGCGACTGTTTACCCACAAATTATATTTTCGTGCAAAATGGGTTTGGAGTATTTTCAAGTTCTTTACAAGGTAAAACAACATAGAAATACTGATTCTGCGAGTCTAAATGGATAATGTTTATGTTGACATAAAATTGAGCCTTTTTAAAACTTTCAGTATTAGTCACTGTATTTTCAATGTGGACATTTCTGTGCCAAGAAACACACGTTTGTAGTTACTGGCTCAAAAGAAAACTACAAGATCCATGAGTGAGGGAGGCTTTCATAAGAAAATCAGTGTGCCTGTTGATGTACTTGTTACATTTTTACTTTAATAAAAAGCCATTGTTCTTCAAATTTTTGTGTTACTTTTGATTCGTTATATTTGTGTATTAATCAGCATGCCACATACTAATATAACCGTTAATCTCACTGTCACTGTCATCCCATTGCTCATTGATTTGTTCAAACAGGCACCAGTAACGTCTCTCATTAAGAGACTTATTGTTACTGTTTTTGGCATATCCAATACACACGGGTAGCTTGCCAGGCTTTGCCACGCCAGCTTGATACTCTTGGTAGCTTGCCGGGCTCTCCGAGAGGGGCGAAGAAATCGAACTTGGGTCGGCCGCATGATAGGCAAACGCCCAACCGCTGTGCTATCATTCCAGCCCCGTTAATCTCATAAATTAATAATACACAAAACTTTACATTTGTAGGGACTTGGAGATGGTACAACAGTTAGGGCACAAGCCTAGCATGCGATTCCAGCACCACGTGGTTACTCAAGTATTGCTAAGAGCAGCCCTCCACGTGTGGCCCTGAAGGCCTCAGCATCACAGGGATCCCCTCCCCCACTGCCCACAGACCAGAGACAATAGGTATCCAGCCTCAGATCTTCCGTCCTTGTAGTTGGGAGGAGAATCCCAGGTGGGATCCCTTGGCCAAATGAACACTGCTATAGAGAACCCCACCCTTCATCCCCCATCCTAAAATGAACTAAAAATGAATGTTTTAAACACATTGTTATCAGTATTTAAATATCTATGAATAGTAAAAAGCCCAGAATTATGTATATTCAAGATAAGTAAACCAGAAAATACAAAAATGTAAACCCTGCCTTCTCTCTATGGAACAATTAGTAAACTCTTAATGCATTTTACTCATAAATATTGATATTCCACTCAATATTTGGTTAGTTGCTAAGGTTGAAGATAAACACAAAGAAAAATGTGAAAACGGCAAGGCTGGCCAAACAAGGCTGATTCAGTAGCAAAACAGACATTAAATCACAGTGGCATGTGAGTCTTTTTTTAAGTTACTGTTACAAAATATTCTGGCTGTTACAAAATAAGAATCATTTGGCCGTGCACATACCCAGGAGTTCACAGTTCAGGACTTTCTTGAGCTTTGCCATGTCGTGTTCTTTCCAAATGGCATCTTTCCAGACAGCTCTTCCCAAGTGAATACCCTTATTCTGCAAATGATCAAGTAGCCCCAGAAGTTAAATAGTATATTTAACAGATGCTATTTCCTTTCCTCTTCTCTCTTAGCATAAAGAAGCTGAGTGCTTTGAACAATCCCAAATAAAATACGTAGCAGAACCAGAGAGATTACTGCAGAAGTTAAGGCACTTGTCTTGCATACAGCCAGCCATGGTTCAATCCCAGGCACAGCACATGGTCCCTAGATCACTGCCAGCAACGATCCCCAAACACAGAACCAAGAGTAAACCCTGAGCACAGCCAGGTGCAGCCCAAAACACCCACCCACCCCCAAAGTGAAGCAGCCTATTTTATGGTGTGGACCATATTTATAGTATAAATTGGTGGCTACATTCGCGCTCCCAGGTAAAATAAAATTGGAAAGGTGAGCTATGTCCAAAAGATAGTGCTGGGGATAAGTCTTCTCTTACATGCAGCAAACACTGTTTCAGCCTCAAGCACTGGATATGGCCCGTCAAGCATTGATTCCTCAAGCATTGTCCAGTGTGGCCCCAAAGCCCTTTAAAGACAAAATGTTTTGATAAATACATTCCACAAGTTGTTTTTAATTATTAAAAAAAAAACAAGCAATGCCAAAACCTGAATTAAACAATATAGCTAAAAGCTCCTCAGCCATATATTATCACTTGAATTTTGGGAAGTGAGGTTACACCTGGTGGTGCTCAGGACTTACAGTTCTGCACTCAGGGAGCACTTTGGAGCCCTGGGGATCATACAGAGCTCAAACCCAGGTTGGATGCATGCAACACAAGCACCCTACCAGCTGTACTTTCACTCCAGTCCCTCACCTGAAGTTATGCCTATGAAAATAGTTATTAAATCCTTACATGTCAAGTAAATTCATGGTCATCATACTCGTGTGTGAGTTTCAAGGAAGTGTGGGCGTGTGGGACAGGAGCACTTAGGGCGGAGAGTCGCCTCCCCAGTGATGACAGATGGATGAAAGAATGGGGAAACAGGGCTCCAGGCTGGTGGGTAACCAGAGACTGTTTCATTCCCATCCTCATCCTTACAGCTTCGTTTCTCCTGCTTCTCTCTTAGAGCATAGTTAGATCTCTCCCCATGTCCAGTCTAATAATTTCTCCAGCATGGTTAGATCTCTTCCCCATTACAGTGTCAATCTTTCTTCCCTATTCACAGCATCGTTATTTCTCCTTTTTCCCCAGCATAGTTCTTTCTCTGCCCTTACAGCATAGTAATTTCACTTCCTTTCTCCCTCATTACATTATAGTTATAGAGAAATCATAAAGGGTGAGTGTACACATAGGTGGGGTTGAATATTGTCGTAACAACAAACATGTGTAAAGCCACTCCTTCAGGGGAAGTTCTAGGAGATTAACTCAAGGACAAAATCTCATGTGAGGGTTCAGCACTTGAGATTACTAGGAGATCCACTCAAGGGCGGGATTCCATCCAGGGTGCATTGCTTTCTCCTTTCTCAGATGGTAATCCATTTAAACAATCATAGTAAATTTACTTCTTACTAATATTTCTAGTTATTTTATATAAACACAGTAGCACTGTAGCACTGTCGTCCCATTGTTCATCGATCTCCATTGTGATACTTGCTGTTACTGTTTTTGGCATATCCAACACAGAGATATATTAAGCTTAAAGGTTGGCTCTTCCTGGGGACATCTCGCTATATATATCCCAGACTACAGTCTTCAGGTCGGGTTAGTCTTTCTTAATCCCAGCAAGGTCCTTGTTCAGATACTTCTTTTTTGGGTCATCACAGTTTATTCCATGACCATGCTCTTAATTTATTATACTTCTTATGGCACTTAGCTTGTCCCTTTTCCAGGGTAGCTTACAGCTTACCCTTTTTTAATTTTTTTTTTTTTGCGTTATGGGTCACACCTGGCAATGTAGAGGGGTTACTCCTGACTTTGCACTCAGGAATCGCCCCTGGCAGTGCTCAGAGGACCATATGGGATGCTGGGAATCGAACCCGGGTCGGCCGAGTGCAAGGCAAACACCCTACCTGCTGTACTATTGCTCCAGCCCCTTACAGCTTATCCTGAGTTCATCCTTGTCCCTCGCTGGGACCCTCCTTCGGGGGATGTAAGGGCAACTGAGACTTAAGTAAATATGATAGATGCCCAGGAGTAAATATTATTTGGAGTCAATTAACTTCCATATTACAAAAGCATAGCATCAACTGTTTTCCTGTGTCTTTACAAAAAGGAGATGGCTAAACCATGCAAAAGACATAAAGGAAAGAGAAAAACAATATAGGATTATTAGTGCCTGATGGAATTGGGCACTGTTGTGGGAGTAACTCAATGAGCCTAAGCTCCCTAAAGGAGGACCAAGGATAACCTAATGTTACCCAACACTCTCATTCTTTATCCTTTTTTTTTCTATTTACAGTACTGTAGGATTTACAATACTGTAAGGTTTCATGGATACAGCATGCCAGTACCACACCCTCACCAGAGCTTCCACATCGACCATTGTCCCAGCTACCCTAGACCCTCAAAACTGATTTATTTAATTCGTTTATACCGATCTGATGAGGGAACTACTTGTCACTATGAAAGTAATACCCACTTTGATATATAAGAAAATAGGCATGGAAAGGTACATTAAACAGCCTACAACAAGAAAGTAACAGATCCAGTGCTAAAAGACTCAGAGTTAAAGATTAACTGGTATAGACAGCATGCATAATATACAGATTATGGGTATACATAGTTAATGTAGATAGAGAAAAGGTTATAGATAGGTTATTGATATATACCTGTCTATATTTACTTATCAATAAGTATATGTGTATATAATTTAGTTTCTAATAAAAAGCCATTTATAGTACATTTAAATCTATGCTTAGGTGAATTATTTTCTTTTAGCCTAAACTTTCTCTATTTCCTTTAATTAACTTTGTCATTAAGAATGACAGCATTCCTCCCCTCTGCTCCTTAAAGACTATGATCCGGGAGGTCAACTAACCCATTTTGGCACCCAGAGACTTATAAAAATGCATCTAGACTGTGAGCTGAGCTACAACCCTATGCCACCTGGGAAGGGGGAAGGATTTTCTCTCCCAACGCTTTCTTTCTACAGGGAAGACAGCAGCAGCAGCAGCAGCAGCGCCCACTTGATGTCCGCCATCTTCTAGAACTCACAACCCAGAAGTACGAGCTTGTAGAGACGTGGCGCGCAAGAGATCATGGGATGGGGGTGTTACCAGCACGCTCTCCGCCCAGATGAGATCCGGAGCAGCCGCGCACAACACGGCCCCTCTGCTTCTTAAAGACTATGATCTGGCAGGTCTACTAACCTATTTTGTACCCAGAGACTTCTTATAGAAATGCATCTAGACTGTAAACTGAGCTAAAACAGCAGAAATCCAAAACTGCACAGCCGCAATAGCGGCTGCACAAGCTCCTATAATCTTCATTCTCAGCAATGGAAAACAAACTATCAAATGAAGCCTTTTCATCAGGTTTGATTGTTGGGGGGAAATTCCAAATAATAATAATCAGTTCTCTGTTGAAATATTGAATGTATTCAAAGTATAGAGAGAATAAAGTGAATATCATTAGCCACTCAGCAGGTGTGTGTGGGGGGGTATATTGGGGTTCTTGGTGGGGGAACAGGTGCACTGGTGAAGGGATGAGGGTTCGATCATTATGTGACTGAGACTTAATCCTGAAAGGCTTGTAACTTTTGTCACGGTGATTCAATAAAATAAAATTAAAATTAAAAAAAGAAGGATAGCATTCCTAATTGTTAAGAAGTTAACTTAAGGGGGCTGGTATGCACAGCGGGTAGAGTGTTTGCATTGAACAGGGCCAACCCGAGTTCGATTCCCAGCATCCCATAAGGTCCCCTGAACACCTCCAGGAGTAATTCCTGAGTGCGTGAGCCAGGAGTAAGCCCTGTGCATCGCCGGGTGTGACCCAAAAATGAAAAAAAAAAGTTTACTTAGGGGCTGGAGCAGTAGCACGGCACGTAGAGCATTTGCCTTGCTTGTGGCCGACCGGGTTCAATCACTGGCACCATATATGATTCCCCAGAGCCCCCAGCTAGTGATCCCTAAGCTTAGAGGCAGGAGCAAGTCCTGAGTACTGCCAGAAATGACCAAAAAACAAAAGAAAAATAAGAATGGATTTGACATCCGATTCTAGAAAATAGTTGTTTTTCTGCCTAAAATAGTCATTTTTTCTGTCTATACAGACCTGTTTTGTTGGCAACACAAATTAAGGCAGCCACAGTGAAGAGTTCTACCTGCTATTATATTTTTACTATTACCACCTTCTTTCCTCGTCAAATTTCCATGTAAGTCCCATTTGTTCTGTTTCGACATTTCAAGGAATTACGGTATTTATATTTGTGAAGTCTATCTGAGGTCAGATTCTTGGTATTATGAGGAAAAGTGGAATTTAGAGCAAGAGTCAGCTTTGTAGATTAATATAATTCTGATCATTTTTAAAATGATCAAGAAATTAAAATGATTGATTGATTAATTAATGATTAATTAATTTAATCTAATTATTAAAATGATTAAAAAACCAAACCAAATTGCTGCCATTAATTTCTATTTCTATAGCACCATCTTATAGATCACTGCAATTAATTCTGGATAAATGTGTGATGATTTCCTTAAACCTTGAATTTCGGAATCCAATTCACATGTAAATTCCTTCCAAGCTCTCCCAGAGAAAGCATTGTTAGATCTTTTGATTTCAGTTTCTCAAGCAAACTTTCACTAGTCAGTGGTTTACCCTAAATCTCCCCTTATAATATTTTATCTTTATATACACAATCACTAATGTAAATTCTAGCTCATCCAGACAGTTCAGGGACCATTAATTATTACTTATCCCAATATATCTAAAAGCCACGTGTATTTCCTTTATATAGGCTATTTCATATTTTATAGATTTCTTAAAAATGAAAACTAATGAAATCTTCCAGAGAAAGTTTGAGTGAAATCTTTGCATCTTGCAACTGACCTTTTTTTAGGCTGGAAAATTATCAGTTGAGCTACTTGAAATCTCTTTGAATGTCTGAACAACAGGGGGCAGGGGGAAAAAAAAAAAAAAGCTTTCCCAAGGTTTTGTCCAAAAAATCCCACAACATTTCTCAACTATTTCAAAAATCCACGTTCCATTTTGATACATATAAAATCTCTCTTGCAAGGAGATTCCAGTAATTCCATTCCCACCCAAAGCCAGCATAGAAAAGGGTTGCATTCTCAGTACTTACTAACAACTAGTGCTGTCAATCATGTGACTTTCCAGAAGACATTGAACTGACCCTTGCCTGGCGCATTACGAGCCACCCTCAGCTCTGTAATATCCGCACCTCCTCCTTGCACGATTCATTTGAGAGCCTCTTTCCAGTCATTGGCTCAAGCCCAGTGTCTGTTAGGCAGTGGCCTAATTGGGTTTTCCTAGGGAAAGTAGAAGGTCAAGTCAGGTGACTGCATGTCAAGGTGAGAGACAATCCAGTGGAGAGCTTCCTTCTATAGCACTGCACTGCACTGCACTGTCATCCCATTGCTCACGGGCACCAGTAATGTCTCCATTGAGAGACTTGTTACTGTTTTTGGCATATGGAATACACCACGGGGAGCTTGCCAGGCTCTGCCCTGAGGATGGGATACTCTCTGTAGCTTGCCGGGCTCTCCGAGAGGGAAGAAGGAATCGAACCCAGGTCAGCTGCATGCAAGGCAAACGCCCTACCTGCTATGCTATCGCGCCAGTCCTTCCTTCTATATATTAAAAAAAAAATCCTTTTCTATCATTCTGGTGCCATACAAATTTAACAGTATTTATTCCAAGTCCTTGATGAATGCCATGAGAATTTTGGTGAAGAAGACATTAGATAGTTATAGAATAAAATATACCTCCATTTTATTGTGTCTTTTTATGTTTCTTTCAATAGTGAATTATAGTTTTAACTGAATTTAAATAAAGGCAGATGGACTTCCTACTAGGTGATAAAAATGTAACTTTGGGGTTTACCTGTCCTACTAGGTAGACATCATTTCATAGGCAGATAGAAATCTATAAGATTTAATATACAACTTTGAGGATTAGACTTTAGGAAGTTGAACCAAAGTCCAAATAATCTTGACAAAATGAGAGAATTCTCAGAAAACTGGAAACATTGTTCCAACTTGTGGAAAATATAGGCATCCTTACACCTGAGTTCTATAGTTGGGATGGTATTTTTCCTTTATATATATATATGTATATATATATACACACCTATATTTATTGAAGTCCAATATTTACAATATGACTATTAGAACAGTTACATTAGAAAGATAAATAAGAACAAATCTGCCAACAATTAGTGGATAAAGAAATTGTGGTTTATATGCAAATAAAATTCTATACAGTGATAAGAAAAGATGGAACTTTGCCTATTCTTGCCATTTTGATTCACATTTGCCCTATATCAAGTGATAATAAACCTTGTATCCTATGCTTATTGTCCACCTGGCTTCTCATTTGGTGAAATATCTGGTCAGTTTCTCTTCTTATTTTTGAAGGGTATATGTGTACAAATTTTCATATATATATTATTTTTGTGAGCTCCTTATGTGTCTTGAATATCTTGCCCTTTGTAAGATATATGGTGTGAATATTTTCCCCTTTTCTGTAGTGGGATGGTATTTTTCCTACCCATCATCAGCATCCCCATCATCACTATCATGATGAAATATTGCCATTTGTTCAATTATGACCTCTGAGCTGGGTATCTTACACATTCTGATAATACAGTTAGGAACTCTGAAGAACTTCTAGAGAAGTACTCAAGTTTTTGAAACCTTCACTAATCTGCCTAAAGTTATGCAGCTAATTAATGACAGAGTGAGACTTTGCACCTATGAATATTTAACCCGTTACCCCCCCCCCCCTCCACACACACACAGACACACACACTCCAGCCAAGAGCTAGGCCTATCGCAGTACAACTGATACACTGCTGATAAATCCTGAGCTGTATCTTTTCACTGAAGGGATCAGTAGGCCTCCCACTATATACTTTAAATGCATTGCTTGTATCATTTGTGAATTGTATCTCAACAAAGCCATTATGAAAGAAAGAAAGAAAGAAAGAAAGAAAGAAAGAAAGAAAGAAAGAAAGAAAGAAGGAAGGAAGGAAGGAAGGAAGGAAGGAAGGAAGGAAGGAAGGAAGGAAGGAAGGAAGGAAGGAAGGAAGGAAGGAAGGAAGGAAAGAAAGAGAGAGAGAGAGAGAAGGAAGGAAGGAAGGAAGGAAGGAAGGAAGGAAGGAAGGAAGGAAGGAAGGAAGGAAGGAAGGAAGGAAGGAAGGAAGGAAGGAAGACAAAAAAAAAGAAAAGAAAACCACTATAGTTCTTTAGAGACTTGACTTGCAAGCAGATGATTCCTGTTTGATCCCCAGCACCCCATAAATCCCCTGAGTATTGCTATAGCAATCCCTGAGCACAGAATCAGGAATAAGCCCTAGGAGAAGTGCTGGGTGTAGCACAACACACACACACACACGAAAAAAGATAATTATATGTTGTTCCTTAAGAACTGCATACAGGGACCACAGCGATAGGGCATGTGTCTTATGCATGGCTGACACAGGTTTGAGCCCTGACATTCCTCCAAACCCACCAGGAGTGATCCCTGAGTGCAGAGCCCAAAACCCTGAGTACTTCTGGGTTTGACAACCCCCCACCCAAAAATAAAGAGAACCACATACAGGCTAATTAAGCACTTGATTTGTTTCTTATACTACAATTTGTAATACAATGGATAAAAGGCTATGTGCATGCTTGGCATGACATGGTCCTCCAAACACACAGGTGGGACCCTCGAGCAAGCATTGCCAGGAGTGGCCTCCCAAAAGAAAAAGAAAACACAAAACAAAATAATGGGTGATGCAATAAAGATGTTAAGGTAATTTAATTAAAAACAAATGAAAAAAAATTTTTTTTTGCTTTTTGGGTCACAACCAGTGATGCACAGGGGTTACTCCTGGCTTTGCACTCAGGAATTACACATGGCGGTGCTCACGGGACCATATGGGATGCTGGAAATTGAACCCGGGTTGGCCGCATGCAAGGCAAACACCCTACCTGCTGTGCTATCACTCCAGCCCCCAAAAACAAATGAAAAATTTTTTAAGAAAAAGAAATGAAAGCTGAAAGAGAAAACATGTTTGCATGTGTAATGTCCAAAGAGAGATTATCACACTAACAGTTTTATACACCTTAGTTCAACATATGATAAGATAGTTCAATAAAAAAAAAAAAGAATGAAGGGACTGGAGCCATAGCACAGTGGGTAGGGCATTTGCCTTGCATGCGGTCAACCCGGGTTGGATTCCCAGCATCCAATATGGTCCCCTGAGCACCGCCAGGAGTAATTCCTGAGTGCAGAGCCAGGAGTAAACACTGTGCATCGCCAGGTGTGACCCTCTCTCAACAAAAAATGAATGAAAATTTATTTAAGAAAAAGAAATGAAAACTAAAAGAGAAATCATTTTTGTGTGTGTAATGTCCAAAGAGAGGTTATCACAATAACCGTTTCCTTAGTTCAACATAAAGGTATGAGCTCATTTTGTAGCAGAGATTAATACCTTGTAAATTGTTCTAATCTATTTGCTCATACCTTCATCATTATGTGGGAACACTGTGCAAAACTTAGCAGGTAAACAGTATTAATCATAGCAAGGCTACTGTTCACTTAATAAGCTCATTAAGTTATCAGACCTTTGGAGCATTAGATGAAGTAACATTCTTTTCAGAAAATGTGATTTATTGACTTTCCAAAAACGTTTCATTTTCAATAAACGTCCCACTCAGGCACAGTCACTGCAGGCCCTCAAAATTCACCAGGGGAAATAAATGTTGTTTAATTAAATCTCTACATCCCAAGTAGAGCAGTGATTGATTCCATGGTATGAGTTAGAAAAATTCCTTCATTGAATAAATGAAAATATAATTTATTTTGCCAGATTAATGTCTTTAATATTCAGTCATTTTAATAAAATTTAGTTCACCACATTGTCCTGAGTTAAAACTTTTTAAAAAAAACTCTCGTTAAAGAGAGAGAAAGAAGGAAAATACCTTCCATAGAGATATCCAGGAGGGAAATTGGGGACGCTGGTGGTGGGAAATGTGCACTGTGGAGGGACAGGTGTTGGAACATTATATGACTGAAACCCAGTAGCGAACAGCTTTGTAACTGTTATAAATAAATAAATAAATATAAACCTCGTGTTTTGGAACTACAGATTTTTTTAAAATTTTACAGGAAGTTGGAGAGTCTTAGCAGTGCTCAAGGGGCGCTGAGGGCCACTGCTGGCAACACTCAACCCAGTCTCAAAAACCAAGCCATATCTCCACCTGCTCCATCCACGGGCACCAGCGCACATGTACAGGGATGCATGAGCAGGGGTGGAAGTCAGACCTCACACGTAAGAGGCATGTGCTCTGAACCTTTAAGCTCTCCGAACTACATCCCAGCCTTGGAACTGAAGACTGCGGGGAGGCGTCTCTCCGGGCAATATTCAGGAGGGTGGGTCAGTACAAGGGCTCTCTGCATGGAGCTGCTTAAGCCCTGAGGGATGGGATACCGCCGCCACGTGCAAGGCAAGCCTTCAGCCCCCGGACTCTCTCCAGTCAGCCCTGGGTACGAAGGAAAGTCACGTAACACTACCGCAAGTCACCAACGGGGCAAGTCACAATGTGGCTGCGTGTGCGTAGGCTGGAAACGTAGGAGTTGATGGCCATAGAACAGACTCACCTCATCGGAGTGCGCTAAGCCAACTTTCCAATGTTAGACATAAGCAAGGGGAGAGGAAACAATTATGGATTGACAGGGTCTTCCTTGAGTAGTATGTATTCACCTGGAGTTGTTGGAAATTAAGTGATTCTACTATAGATTCTGCTACAGAGTTCCGCCACCCCCCAGAACTCACGGCTGCTTCTCCCGGAAGGGAGCATAAAATGAGGCCCCCATAACCCTGCCACTGGACCCTGCACCAGCCTGTTTCCACTTGGAGTGTCCCAGAGGGGGGTGGGTGAGAGCCCTTCACCCCCAAGGGACCCAGTCCTGGCAGCAGACCTCCACTACCCAACCACCACCACGCTCCAGGCCACTTTTCACATGCTCTGGCCGAGCCTCACGCATGAGTGAACATATTCCTGGATTACACAGCCAGGAAGTCATGCAACACATCATCATAGAGGGATAGAGGGATATATATATGTGCATATATACATATACATATACATATAACATATATATATGCCTCTCGGAGAGCCCTGCAAGCTACCGAGAGTATCCCACTCACATGGCAGAGCCTGACAAGCTCCCGTGGCATACTCGATATGCCAAAAATAGTAACGATAGGTCTCATCCCCCTGACCCTGAAAGAGCCTCCAATTGTTGGGAAAGACGAGTAAGGAGAGGCTGCTAAAATCTCAGGGCTGGGGTGAATGTAGATGTTACTGATGTTAATGGTGCCCGCTTGAATGAATCAATGAACAACGAGATGACAGTGCTACAGTGACAGTGAACTAGAAATCAAATGCATGTAAATAAACTTCATTTTTTAGAGGTGCTTATCCAAAATTATGGTTCAAGATTTACTCATTATTGGATATCTAATCAGTTATTTGAGTCTGGTTGCAAACTCCTCAAGCAATTTTCCATCTTGAATTTTCTTACCAAGCTCCATAGTCTATCATAAATAAACCAAACAGTCTGTCGCACATAATACTGTGAGGTATCTTTGAGTAGGGGCAGGGGATGCCACGCCTGGTGGTGTTCAGGGCTACTCCTTTTTCTGTGCTCAGGAATCACTCTTATTTGGGCTCAGCTGACTATATCGGGGGCCAGGGATTGAACCTGGATCTGCTATGTGTGAGGCAGATGATTTATGCTACACCTGGAAAGAAGGAAAGAAGGGAGGAGGGAAGGAAGAGAAAGAAGTGAGGGGAGAGAAAGAGAGAGATATTGAAGGGAGAATATAGGCTTGTAAAGCAAGTCAAAATTTTTTTATTCTGGTTTCATTTGGGGGCCACACCTGGCAGTGCTCAGGACCTACTTCTGCCTCAGTGCTTAGGGATCATTCCTGGTAGGGTTTGGGGAACCATACATGGTGCCCGGGATTGAATGAAGAGCAGCCTCATGCAAAGCAAGCCCCACACCTGCTGCATTCTCTCTCTAGTCTCTTAGCTTAATATATTTTGATTATTTCTACCAATGGGTAGTGACTTCATATTATAAAACCCTATATCATAAGACCCTATATCATATCATATTATAAGACCCTATAATTCACAGCTATATCAAATTTTGGGTTTGTTTTCAGGCCACACCTGTGGTGCTTGGGGATCATTCCTGTAAGTGCTCAGGTTTGCTAAGGATTGAACCCAGGTCAGCCATGTGCAAAGCTAAGTGCCCTACCTGCTGTACTATCTCTCCAGTCCCCAGCCTTTACCATTTTAATTAAGTTTGATCCTCATTACAGAGTGGAAAGATATCATTAGGTCATCTCAGCTTATGAGAGCTCAGTAAGAATTAGAGGGCTGAATAGTCATGTCTCAGAACAAAAACATTGTTTAACAATAAAACTGAGATTCAAAAGTGGTTCTGGTATTTTTATTAAAACTCTTAATGACTGTCTACTGAGAAACTGGAAAAATTTGGTTTCCATTCTGGTATTCTGACCGTAAGTGTGACTCAGCTATTCTTTCCCTTTTGTTCTATTGTGTGTGCTACGCATAACTTTCCCTTGATTATTTCCTAAATAATATTTCTACAGAATAAATATTTGTTTGACTACCTTCTGATAATCTAGTGGGTTTGCCCTTACAGAGCTCTTATTCTGTACTTCCTCAGAAAATATTTTATAGATAATCTTCCATGACTTTGTGAGGGTACTGTGATAAACAACAAAAATAGTCTTAGAATATATTACGTGAATTTTCCCATGAGGAAATACCAGGCAAACCTTTATTGCAAGACCTTCTAGATTAACTAATGTATACTTCCTTTAAATAAATTTATTTTGTTCTGGGGGTTGGAGAAATAGCACAGCGGGTAGGGCATTTGCCGTATATGCAGCCAAACCAGGTTCGATTCCCAGCATCCCATATGGTCCCCCGAGCACCGCCAGGGGTAATTCCTGAGTGCAGAGCCAGGAGTAACCCCTGAGCATCACCAGGTGTGCCCCAAAAATGAAAGAAAAACAAATTTATTTTGTTTTTTCATAACTTGGGGGATCACACCCAATGGTGCTCAGGAGCTATTCCTTCCTTCCTTCCTTCCTTCCTTCCTTCCTTCCTTCCTTCCTTCCTTCCTTCCTTCCTTCCTTCCTTCCTTCCTTCCTTCCTTCCTTCCTTCCTTCCTTCCTCCCCTCCTTCCCTCCTTCCTTCTTTCCCTCCTTCCTTTCGATTTTTTGGATCACACACCAATTACTCAGGAGTTACTCCTGGCTCTTCACTCAGGAATTACTCCTGGCGGTGCTCAGGTGACCATATGGGATGCTGAGGATGGAACCGGGGTCGGCCACATGCAATAGCTCAGGAGCTATTTCTGGTTTTGTTTGGGTGTCACTCCTGGTGGTGTCTGGGGTAACCATGAGGTGCCAGTGTTCAAACCCAGGCTTCCCACATGCAAAACAAGTGCTCAATCCATTAAGCTATCTCTCTGGACTATCAAGCATACTTTTTAAAATGTCAATATCATTAAAGACAAAGAGAAACTAAATAAATCTTTCAGCATAAAGAAGACAAAAATAAATAAATATACCCTAAAATATATATACCCTTTTTGATCCTGGGCCAGAAAAAAAAATCCTACCAACCCCCTCTCTCCCATGACCTTCACTGTGTCTGTTCTTTCACGGACTGCATTAATGTCCCTGCTAGGGATGATAAACACTCTGCTTATTTGGGTGCTCTGGGGTCACTCCTGGCAGCATGTGGGGACTGACGATGAAACTCGCCCTTTATACAAAGTGTGCAGCTTTGCCCTTTGAGCTTGTCCTGGTCAAGTGTTACCTTATTTCAGCTTTATTAACTAACGTGTAAAGACCTGTTTCATGGGACCAAGGAAGTAGTACAAGAGTTAGGCACTTTCCTGGCACACAGCCAACTCCAGTTTGATTCTGGTTGCCATATATGGTCTCCTGAGCACAGATCCAGGAGTAGTCCCTGAGCACTGCTACTGTAGCCCAACCCCACTCCCCAAAAGGCTCATTTTGTGTTCTGAAAACTCACATAAACATGAGTCTTTTTTTTTAAAAAAAATTATTTATTTATTTATTTATTTTTGTGTTTTGGGGTAACACCTGGCAATGCACAGGGGTCACTCCTGGCTCTGCACTCAGGAATCACTCCTGACGGTGCTCGGGGGACCATATGGGATGCTGGGGATCGAACCCAGGTTAGCTGCGTGTAAGGTAAAGGCACTCCCCGCTGTGCTATCACTCCAGCCCCTAACATGAGTCTTGAAGAGATAGCTAATTACTATACTGATATTAATGCAAAACAATCAACATTTATATTTATAAGGTTATTTTACAACCAACTTGTCCTACATTAGACCATGTATCTTGTATCGTGTGTGTCTGTGTTTGGGGGCGGAGAGGGGAAAGGGCAGGCTGGGAATTAGACCCAAGGCCTCACACATGCAAAGCAACTGCTGCACCACTGAATTACCTCCCTGGCCTTCCATCATTCTTCTTACCTGATGTTCATTTTTTTTCTTTTAATAATTAGCATCCCAAGCCAAATCGCATGAATTATGAAAAATTGAATTGAATAGTTTGCCTAATATCATTATGATTTTTAATTCATAAATATTTTCATGTACTTTAGATTATTCTATGGACTGAAGCAATAGCACAGCAGGTAGGGCATTTGCCTTGGATGCGACCGCCCCGGGTTCGATTCCTCCATCCCTCTCAGAAAGCCCCGAAAGCTACTAAGAGTATCCTGCCCGCACCGAGGAGCCTGGCAAGCTACCCGTGTTGTATTCGATATGCCAAAAAAAGTAAGAAGTCTCACAATGGAGACGTTACTGGTGCCTGCTCAAGCAAATGGATGAACAACGGTACAACAGTGCTACGGTACTACAGTGCTATTCTAGATTATTCTATGTATAGTTGTATAAAGATATGCATTGTAATTTTCTTTTGCTATTTAAGTCTTCTCACACATTTCCCTGCCAGATGTTTTCTTCATTAAATGTTGATCTGGGAAAGTTGCAATACTTTTTAAAATTATCACATTGAGGGGCTGAAGCAATAGCACAGTGGGTAGGGCATTTGCCTTGCACTCAGCCTACCCGGGTTCGATTCCTCCATCCCTCTCAGAGAGCCTGGCAAGCTACCAAGAGTATCCCGCCTGCATGGCAGAGTCTGGCAGGCTACCCATGGTGAATTCGATATGCCAAAACCAGTAACAACACAATGGAGACATTACTGGTGCCCGCTTGAGCAAATCAATGAGCAATGGGATGACGGTGACAATGAGCCCGTAAGAAAAACAATGCCAATTAAACTACTGCATAATATTGTATTTTATCATTTAAAATTATGTTTTATTTGAATTGAATATATGTTTTATTAAAATTGAAACCTTCATTTTTAGACTTATTTAGCCATTTTTTACTATGTGTTATGTTTCCTTGAAAACAAAAGAAAAAATTAGAGAACAAAATTGATAAAGAAGGCCAAAGACAATACAAGAGGTAAGGTTTTGCTTGCAGCCAATCCCAGTTTAATCCCCTCCCCTAACTCTGGCACGGTTTTATGGGTCCCCCTGAGGACCAGAGGTCACTCCTGAGCCCACAGCCAGGAAAGGCCCATCAGCACATCCCCCTCATCCCCATTGATAGAGGAATTCTTATCAGGTACATCATAAAAAAGCAACTTACCTGATTCAGTGTTTGAATCCAAGACATCAACATCTTGTTTTCATATCCTCTTCCGGAGTATCAAGAAACAAGATGCAGGATTGCTTAGAAATGCTCCTTTGTTTTTTTCTGAGTCAACTTTATGAGCCACTGCCATCAGTCTGTAAGTTCTGATACTGGTATTTTTCTTTCTCAACTAAATTTAGCATTGCGTTATTTTCTCTCGATTTAATTACACGCTGCCTTGTATCTCGAAGCGGAGCGTTGGTGTTATAGTTCAGTAGGAGAGCACATCGTGCTGCTCCCTGAGTTGATTCCTGGTACTGTAAAAATGATAATAATAATAAGTAAATAAATAAGAGTAACAGATAGTTCCTAAACATTTGAGGTTGCTACCCAGTGCCTGTTGCCCCAGTCAAGTCACTCACTGTTACAAAGATCATGCCGTTATTCTAAGAGCTGTGGCACTGTCCTCCTGTCTTGAGTTGCATCATTGAGTGAATGATGAACCCTTGCACATACCTTAGTGCTAAAAAACTGCTGCATTCTTTTGTGACCTTCGTTTTCCATTTCCACAAAACATTTTAGTATTGCTCTGCAAGAAAAGAATTTTTCTCTTCACTGATGAGGAATATTTGCTTCGGTATCCTGAACAAACAAGTAAGATTCAGAAATTCATATGAATTTAGAGTACTGTTAAACTGATGATTTTTTCTCCCAGCAGCATCAGGGTTTTTTCAAGAGCATTTTCATAACACTGAAATATTTCTGATTGATAGATAGCACAGTGGGTAGGATGTTTGCCTTGCATACGGCCGACCTGGATTTGATTCTTTCGTCCCTCTTGGAGAGCCCGACAAGGTGCCGAGAGTATCCTGCCTGCAAGGCAGAATCTGGCAAGCTTCCTGTGGTGTATTTGATTTGCCAAAAACAGTAACAACAAGTCTCACAATGGAGACATTACTGGTGCCCGCTCGAGCAAATCGATGAACAACGGAGACAACAGTGCTACGGTGTTCTGTGGAGCCACTAAAAACCTTGGAGAGCTTGCCAGCAAAAACTGAGAAAAAATTGTGCGTGATTGGGGCTGGAGCACTAGTACAGTGGGTAGGGCATTTGCCTTGCATGCGGTCGACCCAGGTTCGATTCCCAGCATCCCATATGGTCCTCTGAGCACTGCCAGGGGTGATTCCTGAGTGCAGAGCCAGGAGTGACCCCTGTGCATTGCCAGGTGTGACCCATAAAGCAAAAAAGAAAAAAAAAGAAAAAAATTGTGCATGCAATCTGAGCCTCTTTGCTCCTTCTTAAATTAAGCTAATTTTCTCTTTTGTTTCTGATGTTTGTTTGCTTGTTTAGGGGCCACACCTGGCCATGCCCAGGGTTTACTCCTCACTCCATACTCCTCCGGAATCACTCCTGACCGTGCCCGGGGGAGGCCACATCCAAGGAAAATGCTGCGCCCAAATTACGCTAATTTTCACGTGTGTTCTTTGTCTTGGCTCTCTTAGATTTATCTACAGGGATTAAATTGTAGTCATCCCTGGTGATAACAAAGTCGGAAGTGTGTCCTGAGACTGGGGACAGAGCTGAGAGGACTGAAGCACAGGCCTGGCAGGTAGACGGCCTCAGAACCAACCCCCGGCACTGCCTGACCTTCTGAGCCCCGATGCATTTAGACCCTTGTGGCCCCAACATGACCAGGAAGGCCCCAAAGAAAACAAACATTAGAACAAAGAAAATGAAAGAAAATGCATTCTCTGTTGTCTGCTTTCATTCTTAACTTCCAACTATCCCCGCCCACTCCCACCCCCCATCCCCGCCAGAGAGACAGCACAGCGGGGACGGCATTTGCCGTGCACGTGGCCAACCCGGGTTAGATCTCCGACGTCCCATAATGTCCCCTGAGCAATGCCAGAAGTGATTCCTGAGCGCAAAGCCAGGAGTAACCCCTGAGCATCACTGGGTGTGACCCCCCCTAAAATAAAATCTATTTCTCCTTCCCAAGGAAACTATTTGACTGAGTCATAGTTGCCATTTTTTGCAACTCAACAATAATTAGCAGTCATTCACATCTTTTTTTTTTTCTTTAGTTTGTTTTATCTTTGATTTTTGGACCATACTCGGCTGTGTTTGGGGCTTAATCCTGGCTCCGAGCTCAGAGATCACTCTTGGAAGGGTTTTGGGGACTGTATGGGGTGCCAGTGATGGAACCCTGGTGGGCCATGTGTGAGCCAGGCACCTGACCCTCTGTTCTCTCTCTCAAGCCCCAGTCACTTCACATGTTTAAGGATTCACTTAACATTTGAATGTGAGCCCTGGATCTAAAAAATCTGTTTCTGGGGGAGCTCTTATGAAGAGATCATTTTCATTTATTTTTCAAACAAAACTTTGAGTATGTGGGAAGAGGAACCGCAAGGTGAAGGGGACACGCACTAGAATGTGCATCTTTCTCATTTCTACTTCCAACACAGCACCTATTAAGGGTGAAAATTTTATTTTTGAGCAGTGCTGATTAAGAGACAAGGCAAAAGCATTTGATTCCTCTTTGAGTGTCCCCCTAAACTTTCTCTTTAGGACGTGTAATCTCCCTAAGTTTTCTCCTTTCTTTAAGAAAATAAATAAACCCAATTATCCATTCTTTCAGAGAAACCATTTCCTATGCCTCTAATTATTTCCTTTACTTTCTTTGGGACTGTGTCCAAATTTTTTTTTCCTTTTGCACACGCAGGGTGATGATGTAATTTATTGTTCAAAGCTGGTTCCACTTTCAGCGTGACAAGAGGTGTGAAAATAATTAACAGTGTTAATTGATTTTACAGTTCAGTTTAATTGATGAATATAGGGTCCAATCTAGTTTTCCCTCCCAGTACACCAGTCTGTACTGTTACCTTATTCATATCACACTTTCCGAGTCTGTCTCTGATGCAAATAAGCGATGCTTCTGGACGCCTGGCTCTGATTAAGTATTGAAAAGGGTGTTTGGCCACATGACGCGGTCCCATTTGCAGCTCCAAACTCTTAAACCTTATTATGAATGTGTTATGCATAAGTTATAGCACATGATGATATTCCCAAACAGGAAAGGCAAAACAAGGATCCTTAGTAGCCATGAGGTAATACTCGGTAGTCTTCAACTGTTGCCTCGGGGGCAATTGTGTCTGCATATTTGATCCTTAGTTTAGTGCTAGACACACATTGCAACGGTAATTTACTATTCAAAGGAGATTTTTCAAAAGTTTTAGCTCGTTGCTAAGCAACAATTAGAAGGGAAGGAAAACAGGGAAATTTTTACTGGTTTTTTGTGTTTACTAGTTTCCAAAAAAAGTACTCTTAGTACAAATAGGACCTGTTTGACCATTTGTACTTGGAAAATTGAAAGTGTGACTTTTTTTTTTTACAATCAGAACTACATAAACCAGAATTATTCTTAAGCACAAAGAAATTCCATATGATTATATAAACATCTGTTTACATAAGACAGTTTATACTGCATCTAATTGTTTGATTAAACAAAATATCTGAAGAGGAAATCAAAATGGTTGGGGAAAATCTGCCTCAGTGATTCTTGCATTTTTCTCAAATAGTTTGGTAGCACAAAAATTGACCATTAGTGAGCTACTAAACTTCAAACATCAGTTTTATTATCTTATGAAATCATCTTATTTATACTAACAAAAAACTATCACATATATTACTAGTTTAGATTCAGGAGTTCATGGAATGTAGTAAATTCTTTCTCTGCCAGTTTAGCAAGTAGTTAAGATAATTTTTGAAATATAGGGGGGGTTGGCTCCAAAGTCCTATTCCTTATTTTTTTTTCTTTGCTTTTGCTTTTTGGGTCACACTCGGCAATGCACAGGGGTTACTCCTGGCTCTGCACTCAGGAATTACTCCTGGCAGTACTCAGAGGACCATATGGGATGCTGGGAATCAAACCCAGGTCGGCTGCGTGCAAGGCAAACGCCCTACCCGCTGTGCTATGGCTCCAGCCCCAAGTCCTATTACTTTTTTAATAAAGTATTCAGTCTTGTATTTCAGTTGCTATGTCATAAAGACCTAGAGTTTCTTAATCGAGACACCTAGCACTAAAACTAGAAGATATTGTTATCAAAAACAATTTAAAAAAATGTTTGACTAGGGAAACATTTGAGGAAGAATTTTAAAAAACGGTAGCTTTTTCTGAAATATATATTTGTCATTCATAGTATTTAAGCACCCAGGAAACTGAGAAGTAGACAATCTGTAGACTATTTTAAAATAGATGTTTGTGGGGCTGGAGAGATAGCACAGCGGGTAGGGCGTTTGCCTTGCACGCGGCCGACCCGGGTTCAAATCCCAGCATCCCATATGGTCCCCTGAGCACGGCCAGGGGTAATTCCTGAGTGCAGAGCCAGGAGTAACCCCTGTGCCTCGCCAGGTGTGACCCAAAAAGCAAAAAAAAAAAAAAACAATAAAATAGATGTTTGTTTTACATTCATTCTTGGATAGTCTACTTCACATTAATTGAGGAATAAAAAAACATGCATGAGTATTTCAAATATGTAAATTAGTATGCTATTGTGTGGCTTCTCTTGTAATGCATAGGAATTTAGCCCCCAAATCCAGAGAGAAGATTCCTCTTTTTATCTGGCTTCCTCTCTCATATATCCAGTTTTGGCTCTAACAAAAGTTCTCTTTGGTGGGTAAGGTTTTAAATCTCATGCAGTTTTAAATCTTTGAAATCATGTTTTGTATAACCCAACTTCCGGGCGCGAGGTATGGGTGGGTGGGGAGGAGCCCTCCCAGGCCGTGCTTACGGGCCACTTAAGCACGGCCACCCGGGTTTGATTCCCACGAACTGGGGGCCGCTCCTGACAGTGCTCCCTCAGCTGGCCTTGATGGTCCAGCCGTGCATGGATGTGGGGCTGCAGTGGCTGGCCCCCCAGCTGGGGACTCCATAGCTGTGTCCAGCATGGCTCAAAGGAGTCCCAAGCAAGCAGAATATGTGCTCCTGATCCCTGGTTATCTCTCGGTCCTTTTTTATTTTCTCTCCTTTTGGGGGTTTGGAGGTGAGTGAGGTGATCCCAAGTAATGCTCAGGAGATCCCAGCCCAGCCATCGCTCACGTTTAACCAGACCCATGGTTCAGTGCAAAGGTGGAAGATGCTATGCTGTTGTGTCCGCACTGTCCTGGCCACATCCGGCGGTGCTCAGGGTCCCCCAGGGTGGCACCTTGCAACGCTGGGTGGTGGGGGGAGGGGACCACGTGAAGGAGGAACGGAAACTAGATGTAGCACATACTAACATGCGTCTGAACTGCGTCTGAACTGCTGTGTTCTCTCCAGCCCCTCATCCACTTTTTTGAACAGAATTGAAAATAACATGTCTGAAAAATTCTCTTTTCAGGATCGGGGATGTGGGCCAAGTGATGGGGCACGTGCCCTGCATGGGCGACCCGGGGTCTGGCCCCTGCCCACACAACCCTTGAGCACAGGTCGGTCCCCCCAAATTATTGCTTATATGAAAAACGTTTCTAGCAGCTGTCAACTCCCTATCCCGTAAAAGGTACTTGGACTCATGGACTCACCACGTCTGTCTGGGTTTCTCCCTCTCTGCTCTGCTCATGAGCTCATCTACCAAGAGCTTCACTGCAGCAATTCTCATTTTCTCCTCTGCTACCAATTTTCATTTGTTCCTAAACATCATACAACAGAAATTGCTCCTCTTCCTCCTCCTCCTCCCCCTTTCCTTATATGGAAATATAGAAATGGGATGTAGCTGCAAAAGAAGCATAATAATGTCTAAGTTAACATTTTTCTTTTAAATTATTTATGTACCATAAGTTAAAATGCCTTTATTCATTATTAACATGTTGTTAAATCTTATGCAAATGATTTAACACTGATTGCTGCAATGAATTTGCACCTATTTCTTCTTAAAAAAAAAATGGGGTCAGAGAGTACCGGATGTAAGGTGGCTGCCTTGCAAGTTGCCCTCTCCAGTTTCGTTCCAGGCACCGCAGAAGGTTCCCCTGAGCATCACCAGGGGTCACTCCTAAGCACAGATCCAAGAATAGTCCATGAGAACCACTATCTGACCCAATCCCGCTCCCCCAAATATACTAAGCCCCTCTCTCACATCTCCTATTTATTGTTTATATTTACTTGATACCATTATAGCATCTTCCTGAAAAATTAAAAAAAAATCTTCATGGGTCAGGATTATAAATGAATCCCAAATAAGATAAATCCAGCCCTGCTCAGGAATCACTTCAGCTGCTGAGATCAGTCGTGGGAGCCTCGCCCTGCCCTCAGGGGATTGTGGACGGCTGTCTTGGGGTTTTTACCCTGGGAACCACAGACCGTGGTACCTTCCAAGCCATCAAAGGTTCTCAAAATTCTCCGGTGGGAGTAAACCACAGACTGAGAGGGAGTTTGCAGTTATTCAAACCACAGTTGGGAGTAGCTTTTCAGACTGGGTTAGAGCAGGGGGGGCAGGAGGAGGGGTGTCTCTTTTCCATGATTGATTTCAGCCGGGTTTAAGTACGAGGGAAAGAAGGTCTCTGGAACGCCCTCATAAGTGGTGCCTTCACTGGAACAAACCGGCAGCAAGAAACGCCCCATGACCATGGTTGGGTCAACTGCAATGGGAGCCATTCTCCTAGCTTTAATTGAAACAACTGGTATCTTTTGACCAGATTTGCTTCTGCAGTTTCTCACTGGGCCAGTTTGCTGGAGATCCGTATATTTGCCATCAACCCTGTTATCACTCTCCCCTTTTAGAGCCTGTCAGCAACATCAATGAGAATTTTTTTCTTTTTAGTTGAATCACTGTGAGACACACAGTTACAAAGCTGCTCATGGTCGGGTTCCAGACATACAATGTTTCAATACCCATCCCTCCACAAGTGCGTATTTCCCACCACCAGTGTCCTAGTTTCCCTCCCGCCACCCCCACCCCTGCCTGCCTCTGGGGCTCCAACCCCTAATTCATGTCTAATATGAAAATAAAGCATATTGAATTCTTAGAAGATGAAGGACCAAAGGACAGACAACAGTGAGATTCAGACTGTCTTTTCTTCCCGTTTGCTTTTTGTGTTTTTAAAAATTATTTTAAATTTAAATTTAAAGTTTTTTCAAACCGTCTTTTCTTTGGGTACTTCTCATCTGGTTTTGTGTATCCTATGAGCCAAACAGTAAAAAATAAAATCCTCCTGGTACTCTTTCTTTTAGGATTAAATTGCAGAGTTCTACTTTTAATCCTTGACTACTTCAGACAGTGGTGCCAAGTTCACTGAAAGTTGCATGTTCTAGAGTTAGGCCCCTCATCTCTTTGGAGATCAATTATGTATGAGCAAATTTGTACTAAGTCACTCTGAATCATTCCACAGTAAATATTTTATGGATTGGAGGCTATGATGAATTACCTTCTTACTTTGAAAAACAAATCTACTTTGTCTTGGTTTTGAGGATGGCAGATTTAAAAAAGAACACTTTTACTTTTGATGAACCTGTGTCAGATCATCAGAAACCTCAGCAAAAGCAATTGGCTTCCGCTATATCCAATACGGTACACAAAAAATTCGAGGAGGTAGAAGAGCACTGGGAAAACTTGGTTTTGTGTGTAGTTGAAAATAAAATATATGCTATTTTCAATGGGTTCCCCCCCAAAAGGAAAAGAAATCCATGTGTACACCTACCATAATGAAAATTAAACAAAACCAATGGGGGGAAAAAATTAGGAGTAGGTAGAGGAAAAAGAAAGATAATCCACAAAGGGAAGATAAATAACTATATTTTGTTTTTTTTTTTAAATTCTTTTATTTCTTTTATTTATTCTTTTTTCCCCCTTAATTAAAAAAACCATATTTTGACAGTTAATTTCTCATAGCAGTAGTGGAAGCAGGGAATGGTTAAGTATCTTTGAAGACCTTGTAGAGTGCAAGAGCGCCTAGGAAGGAATTCTCACCTCCTGCGGTGGTGATTTGGTCATAGCACCTTAATAAGTGTTTCTTAACCACAGAAACACTGTGTGCTCCGCTACCTTGTAGCACAATAATGGATATTAATTCCCAAGCACTCAAGGTCATAAGTCTAATTTTGTTCTCAACTGATACCCACTTCTTTTTTTATGGCGGGGAGTGGGGGGGGGGGAGTGTACGAAGGTCTTACTCCTGGTTCTGGCTCTACACTGGGAGATCACTCCTGCCAGACTTGTGCAACTCTATGTGGTTCCAGTGAGCTGCATCAGCTGCATGCAAGGCTGGACCATTTGTTGTACTATTCCTCTGGCTCAACATTCATTTTTTAACTATTTTTTTAACTGACCGTTTACATATCATAACTATCTCTGGGATTATATAAATACACTACTCTGACACCTAGTAACCTTTATATTTTGCACACGTTGATAGTCCTATATCAAAGCAAAAAGCCTCTGAATAAACAAAATGCATTTATGAATAAAATATACTAGGGCTAATATATTTGAACTATTCACTGTTCAAACTAAATTGTGAATAGATTTTTTTACTTAAACATATAAAGAGCAAAAACTTTGACCCTATTAATGTCAAACTAGTAATTACTAAATATCTATCCATGGGCAACTCCGGACAAGCATACACACACATTAACATGAAGCTAAATGTTTTAAAATATGAAATTGTTTAAAAACTCAACTGTCGGGGCTGGAGCGATAGCACAGCGGGTAGGGCGTTTGCCTTGCATGCGGCCAACCCGGGTTCGATTCCCAGCATCCCATATGGTCCCCTGAGTACCGCCAGGAGAGATTCCTGAGTGCAGAGCCAGGGGTAACCCCTGTGCAGAGCCAGGTGTGACCTGAAAAGCAAAAAAACAAACAAACAAACAAAAAAAAACCTGTCAACTGTCATGAGTTGGCAGTGTGACTGCAATACAAACTTTCACATTGTGCTCAACAAGTTTCAAATTTTTTTGTTATAAAGCATTCATTTATTGTATCTAGAAAATACCTATCTTATACCTAGATAGACAGATATTATATTATATTTATTTATTTATTTATTTATTTATTTATTTATTTATTTATTTTTGTTTCTGGGTCACACCCAGCGATGCACACACCCTGGCTCATGCACTCAGGAATCACTCTTGGCGGTGCTCGGAGGACCATATGGGATGCTGGGAATCAAACCCAGGTCAGCTGCGTGCAAGGCAAACGCCCTACCCGTTGTGCTATCTCTCCAGCCCCTCCCACTGATCTTTTTAAGAGACCTCTTTAGAGTCTGGTTTATTCCAAATTAGAATAATCAAAGAAGAAATCTTCCACACTGGCAAAGCAGGGAAAGAATTCAGAAATTCACCTAGGGTTGTACCATAAAAAACAAAACAAAACAAAAAACCTGTTAGTATAGAAAAGAGCTGTTTACTTTTTTACTTCCTGGATTTTTTAAAAAGAATTAAATTCGTGAACAGTAAGAGCCCTCCCCCCCCAGGTTCCCCCAAGGGGACAATTAAATGAAAACAGTGGGAGCCCAGTCTTGACTTGGAGAAGTACAATATTCTGAAGTATAAAGGAGTGCTTTTGAAAAGAGAGGTGAGAAAACCTTTGTTCCTGTTGAATGGTAACATTGTGGCTAACATCCAGGAGACCTTAGCTAGAAGACACCGTGGGGTTTCGAAAGGCTTAGATTTGGAAGTCAACCAAAGTGTGTTTTGATTGATGGTGAAAAGTAACTGTGATTATCCAGTTAATGGTCAGCTTGAGCTGTGAAGAGGACTGAGCATAAAGTCCTCTGCATAGACACTAAAGAAGAATCCCGGGACTGAGAAGAAGCATTTTTTCATTCACTGAAGGAAATCTGTGCATCTGCTTTATGTGTTCATGGCATTTCACATGCAGCATGTGATGTTTGAGAGCTGCCAAAAGAACCAAACACCAATTTAAAGAAAAGTAGGAGCGGGGCTTGTGTAAGGTATATAGCTGGCAAGAATTTTGAGTGTTCGCGTATATAAAGTACATATATATAGCATATATATGTATATATTTAAATTATACCAGGTATATTAGTGTATATTTGTATATTTTTATATATACAGTAATATAAAGGGAAAAAGCACCCTAGTGAATTGGTTGTTACTGAGAATGCTGTCTGGTGGCGCTGGCAGGGGAAAACAAACTGTCCAAGGTGACTAATGATGGAACTAGTACAGAGCGAGGCTATCCAAAATATTAGAGTTTTAAGAGTCCTTTATATATTCTTGATATTGTATGTAAGATACCTGATCTGCAAATATTTTCTCCCATTCTGTAGATTTCTCCTTCCTTCCTTCCTTCCTTCCTTCCTTCCTTCCTTCCTTCCTTCCTTCCTTCCTCCCTTCCTTCCTTCCTTCCTTCCTTCCTTCCTTCCTTCCTTCCTTCCTTCTTCTCCCCCCTTCTCTCTTCCTTCCTTGCTTCCTCTTCCCCCAAAAATCAACCCAGGGTACATGCAAGGCAAGATTTCTATCTGAGCTACATCCCTAGCCCCATATTTTTCCCTTCTACTTTCTATAATTTAACTCTTATATTTGTGTCATTGGTTTATTCTGAGTACATTTTTTGTATATAAAGGAGGGATGTAAATGCCTTTATTATGTAAATATTATGTAAATATCCTATTATCCTTACTTCAATTGATGAAAAGACCATTTTTGGCTCACTTGATGAACATGTATGGACTTCCATTATATTTCATTGGTCTATAAGTGTATTATTAGGCTAAACCATACTGATATTACTATCACTTTTCTAATACATTTCAAAATTTCATTTTCAGATTATTCATTCTTACTGTGCAGAAATGTAATTGACTTTCACATCTTGATTTTATATCCTTCAACTTAATTTACTTGCTTTGCTGTTTTTATCTAGTGATTTAGAATAATGCCTTTCACATTTCTTTTAAAGCTAGTGATTTTCTTGTCATCAGCTCATTTTTATCTAGAAAGCTCATGAGGATCCCCTCAAATATGAAACTTTGCCTAGCAAATAATTTTTTTTTCCCTTTTGGGTCACACCCAGTGACGCACAGGGGTTACCCCTGGCTCATGCACTGAGGAATTACTCCTGGCAGTGCTCAGGGACCATATGGGACGCAGGGAATCAAACCTGGGTCGGCCATGTGCAAGGCAAATGATGTACCTGCTGTGCTATTGCTCCAGCCCCGCTACCCCTCTTTTTATTCCTAGCACTATACCTTGGCACATATCCACTCAAACTGATGTAGGCAGGTAGATAGGGAAAGGCCCTTGGCAATGAAACAGATGAACAAAGTCTCTGGGAAAGAGAAACCTGAGACTGACCCACCTTGTGGATACAGAAAACAGACCTGATAAGACCTTCAGTGACCCTGATGAGGTTGGACCCCTCCCCACGAAGTTCCTCAATTCCCTAGACCTCTCCCTTAATCTGATTAAAATGTGATCCAGCCTAAAGAAGACCGTCACCACTCCCAATCTCCCTGGTAACCTCCTTAGCAATGGGCTTTTACCTGGAAAGAAGCCCCACGTGGGAGCAGGTTGGAGAAACCCTATAAAGGCCACCTTGAACAAAGGAAGTGCGCGCATATGCTGCCTGAGCCCATGTGCTGCTTGTGCCCACGTGGCACATGTGGTGCCCGAGCACATGTGTCGCCTGCATCTTCCCCCTTGAGATCATGTCCAGTGCTAGGATGTGTGTAAAGCTCTCTCCATCCTTGGAGGAGCCCACGTTCTTTCTTGAGCATGTTACTCCTGCTGTTTTTCTTTTCCACTTATCCCTTCCTCCTTCCCTCAGAAACCTCTGAATAAAATCTATTACTTCACTGTCTGCTCCTGAGATTCTTTTCCGAGAGCGAAGACAAGAACCCAGTAACTCTGGGTCCCGGGTGGTAGAGGCGGCTGGGGAAGAAAGTGACCGTCTTTCTCCTTCACGGAAGTCATCCGTGGGGCCCACCGACATCAAAACAACCCTTTTATGCCCGAATTTACTCTGTAAAGGCAGCTGTGTCAGAAAGGGAGATTGGAGAAGTGCATATCTGGAACTCTTTCCAAAGCTGCTCTTCTGTTTTCTTGTCCCTTGGACTGGCTCTCTGAGGAGTCCCCGGCATCACAGCACGTCCCCCTTCACTCACCTGCAGCGGTCACTCTTCTTCCATAAGGCCTCCAACATTCTGCTGTTCCTCCGCTCTTACAATTAGCAGCTGCTCAAGTCCCAGGAATAAAAATTCTTTCACCTGTGCTACATAATTTCTGAGAATTAGCTACTTGCACAAAATTTGTTCATAAACTTCTCCAGCTTCTCCAGAGAAGGCAAGCCTTGCACATGGTTGCCTCAGGCACAATCTTTTGTGCTCCCAAGCACTGCCAGGTGTAATCCCTGAGTGCACACCCGGGAGTAAGCCTTGAACACTACCAGGTACGATCCCTAAACAAACAAACAAACAAACAAAAAACAAAAAGAAAGAAAGAAAAAAAACCCAAAAATTCTCCAAGAAAATTCTCCAAGCCTCCTATACCATCAATGTTGATCTCGATCCATTACTCTCATGGGTCCACTGAGTATAACTGGTGTTCTGGATGGCTTGGCCCCACACTCACCTGCATTCTAGGAAGCATGGCTCAGGAGACAAATGGTTTCCAAAAATGAATCTCCAACTTTTTTTCCCCCCCAAAAAATATAAAAATATTCACATCATAAGCTACATCACCATTACTCCAAACAACCTTTTCACACTTTATCCTCTTTAGCTCTCTCCTACATTTCAAATAGCCTGAACCTAAACTTTGACCATCCTTCTCCCCAGCTCCGGTTTCTTCTCTCTTTGCTTTACCATTTTGCTCTGTACTACTCTAGCAAGCAAGTCCGAGACGAAAACAAAGAACCAACTCACTCCCCTCTAAGTACCACATCAGGCCTCTAGGGTATCTACAGGCTCTGATAACTTCCTGTCCACCCTTAAGCTCAAAAGAGATGAATATCTTGACTTTTACTTTCAGCATGATTCCATTTTTAGGTATTAAAAAATTGTGGTGCTAGAATCATGTGTGTGTGTACATGCAACGCTTGTGCTGTTCTCTCACCCGTGCTACATCAGTGGTCCAGATTTTATTTTAAATTATGACTCCATTTCTTTCAAGAATTTTCTGGAGAACAATGTTACTGTTTGATAAAAGGAAAGCAATATCCCGATTTTGTATTATTTCTAGTGTTTAATGTCAGGGCTTTTGGTATTGTTAGAAAAATCTTTTTTCTTTTTCTTTGTGGGTCATACCCAGAGATGCTCAGGGGTTACTTCTGACTCTGCACTCAGGAATTACTTCTGGCGGTCTTTGGGGGACTTTAGGGGATGCCAGGGATCGAACCCGGGTCAGCCGCGTGCAAGGCAAACGCCCTAGCCACTGAACTGTCACTCCAGTCCCTAGAACAATCTTAAAAAGGGAAAAGATACTGTCAATTTCAGGGATTTTCTAGGAATTTATGGCAGAATTTAATCCACAAATCTCTTCATTCAAAATCTACACACTCATTTGCAACATGACTTTATTGCCCCTCCCATCCAAAGGGAGAGTCTATTTTATCAACCCCCTTGACCTTGGGGATTACCTGGGATTAGCTTTGGTTTGTTTGTTTGCTTGTTTGTTTTTCCGCTTTTTAGGTCACACCCAGCAATGCACAGGGGTTACTCCTGGCTCTGCACTCAGGAATTACCCCTGGCTCTGCTCAGGGGACCATATGGGATGCTGGGAATCAAACCCGCTGCTCAGGGGACCATATGGGATGCTGGGAATCAAACCCGGGTCGGCCGCGTGCAAGGCAAACGCCCTACCCACTGTGCTATTGCTCCAGCTCCAGCTGGGATTAGCTTTGGAAAATGGGACCTTGACAATTTTAATAGGTATATCTGGATAAAAGGTTGCATACAGGGGACTATTCTCATGTTCTTCTTGCAACTTTCAAACCAATAAGTCCAGGCTAGCCTAGGGGATGACGAGAGATGTGGCCTAATCATTCCCATCACCCAGCTAACAGCCTGCAACTGCTAGGCAACTGAGTAAGGCAGTCTTAGATCATTTAGCCTCTAGCTGACCCATCAGCTGACAATGTATGTAAAAGCCAACCAGACAGAACAACCAAGCCAGCCAAACTAATCATGCGCTAATTAAGCTCCTTTCAGGCTATACAATTAGGGGGAGGCATGTTATGCAGCAAAAGCTAACTGGAAGAGCATTAATTTTGATCATTTTTCATTACTCGTTTACTGGATGTCTACTGGGTATCGATATACTGGGTGTCTAACTGATATAGGCACATATATTCAAAACCAAGGCATGGTTTCTGTTTGGAGGCATCTATGGCATAGAGATAATCAGCAAACAGATGATGACAATAATGAATACTGAAGGAAAGAATACAACCAATTTTTATGAACGAGGGACACAGGGACTGGAGATATAGTACAGGGATTAATTCACTAATTAATTAGTGCACTTGTCTTGCACTTCGGTTTGATTTCCTGGCACTGCATATGGTCTACCAAGCACTGCCAGAAGGGATCCCTGAGCACAACATCAAGAATAAGCCCAGAGCACCGTCAGGTTTGACTAAAAAAAAAAGGGGGGGGGAGACATAGATGATGGTGTCTCATTGGCTTGGGCTTGCACGGTCTAGGGGGTAGAAGGTAGTATCTGAACTGAGTCCTCACCATAGTCACTGTCACTGTCATCCTGTTGTTCGGTTTGCTCAAGCGGGCGCCAGTAATGTCTCCATTAGTCCCTGCCGTGTGCTAGTGTAGCCCACTGGCGTATTGGGGGGCTCATTCAGGGTCCTCACCATAGAACTGAAATTTATTAGGCACAGTTGGAAAAAGCAGAAGTCATAGCATACATAAAGACAGGGAGAAATAAAAAAAAAAGGCAATGTTTGGGTAATGGTAAAGAAATGAATCCTGAAAGGAATAAAAGGTGATGACTGGGCCAGGGATGTAGAACATTTGCTCTTCATGTATGAGGTCCTGGCTCTGATCCCCAAAACCTTAGGGGGAAATGGTGATGATTAAGAAAATCCAGGTCCAATAAGCTATTTGTAAGCAGCTCCAATTAATAATGAAATATCAAAATCATATCCTAACGTGAAATATCACAATAAGCTTGAGTATAAAATGTCACCTGTCCTTCCTCCCATCCTTGGGGCCCTGGTGTAACATGCAAACAAAGCTACGTGGCATATTATACGTCTCATTTGCATCCTCACTCTCACTTTGCTCATTTAATTATGCTTATTGTTGTTCCAGTCAGGAGTACTGCACACGCCTTAAACAACAAACACATCCCTAATTATATGAAAAGTCAAGCAATTTACAAAGCAATTTAACTTGCAACATTCATTTGAATCAACAATTTTCTAAAGTCAACTCTTTAGAAATTGCCTTCTTCCCCAAAGTCGTAAAGTTAATAGTGGTTTTGGTTTGGGTTTTTTTTATCGGGCCACACCCAGTGATACTCAGGGATCACTCTTGGTAGGGCTCAGAGGAGCAGATGTAGTGTCAGGAACTGAACCCAGGTCGGCAGTGTGCTAGGCTAGTGCCTTCCTTACCTGCTGTACAGTTGCTCTGGCCCCAAACCTAATTGTTAAATAATCACATCCTTCAAGGCTAAAATTAGGTATATTTTCAAAATACTAAAGAGCTCTTTAAAAAGTGTCTGGGAATAGTTAAAAGAACTTCCACTGAAAGTGCATCATTTTTTAAATCTTTCCTTCCTAAATTTGCCCATGGAGCTGATACAATTAGCAGGCACAAGGGCAATAGCAGTAGCGGCAGGGACAAGGGAAAGAGGAAAGGGAAAGGAGAGGAAGGAAAAGTAGCAATTCCCTATGGACGATGGGTAAGCACAGCTTTCAGAATCATGCCCACGGTGTGCTCAGCGAATGCTAGGTAAATGAACACCGTGACAGATGCAGCTACTCCCCCAATCGCTAAAGTACCTATCACTCAGATTCAAATGCATCTCCCCCAAGACAAAAAGAATAGGAAACGTATGTACATCAGTTCAATTTTATTTAGTCTCATGTTCATTGTTATCTGTCCTTTAAAAGAAACAAAGTATAAAACTATAAAAAAAACCCTGAAGTTGATACAAAATTTTTTAAAGCATGATTTTAAAAACATCTTTAGAAAGAGATTAAGATGTGCATTCTAGAATCATAATAAAACAAAAAAAGATTTAAAAAATGAACATTGACAATGTAAGTCACTTCCTCTTGTATTAAATATAAGAAAATTGTGAATTACACCTTATTTCTGCTATTGACAGCAGTGATTCTGTGAAGGGATTTAGGCTTTTCATTAGAACTTTATAAATGTCACATCAGTAATGCTGCAAATTGACTCTCATTATCTTGAGCATTTCACAAGCCTGAAGCATTCTTTTTCACGTTGGTAATGACTGCTAGCCACCCTCCCTCCTATTGTAAGTTATGGTAAAATATGCAAACCATAAATTTACTACTTTAAAGTATCCAGTATTTTCACAATGTTGTACAATCATCATCACTGTCTTATTCTATGGGTTTTTTTTTTTTTAATTTTCATTCCAAGAAAACCAGTACCCATTAAGCAGTCACTTTCCACGATTCTCTTTCTCCAGCACCTGCATGACACGAATCTGATTTTTCTGTAGACTGGTGTATGCTGGATTATTTCATACAAATGGAATTATACAGTATGTGTCCCTTTTTTACCTATCTTTTTCTTACTTAGAATATTTTTTAAGAAAACATCATGTCATTCTGCATTCATGGAAAAGCCACTATCAACATAAATCATAAGAAAGGAAAATATGTTGGAAGTTTATTGACATCTGAGGTAAGAGGGTGAATCAGTGCAAATACCTTGCAGAATGCAAGTCAAGTTTTCAGGACAAATTGATACTTAAACATTGGTTAAATAAACAACTCTAACATTTTAATGCAGCAAAAACATTTAGAATTTAAGTCCCCTAATTTTTTAAGCATTCAAAGCAATTTATTTTGCATTAGAGGTTTGTCACAAAGCAACTGAATATAGAGCGGAAATCAATAACCTTTGCTTCAAATCCTTGAGAAATATTTTTATGAAAATACTACTTTATCTGGCTGATATAGGTAAATAATCATTGGGCAATATTACTTTTGAATAGGAGTGCTATTACAGTTTCCATATGTGATTTAATATTATATCGTTTAATATCAAATAATATGAATAAACCTGAGTGCTAAAATTTCAGTTTTACAATAAATACTACAAATCTGTGAACTGTGAGACTTTAAAAGAACCTGAATAAGTTATCTTATCAAATCTAAACCTACTAACCTGAACTACTAAACATAAGCTACTTGGCAGTACACGCTTAGGAAAATTATATGTACTGAAACTTCATTCTCTGATCACCTGTCAGAAAACTGAAGTCATGGGATAAACATTGACAATATGGAAAGGTGTGACATGAAAAAAAAAAATCTTGACAAAGGGCATAACCTCCTTTAAATTATCATCCTTGCAGGCAATAATAAATCATCTCTATTCAACTACTGGATAATAATGTAGCAATTAATGATATTCTATGACCAGAAGTTGTAGAAACACTACGTAGCTCTAGTCAGTTCTTCTGCCAAAGAAAATTAATATTACTTATCAAATTACCTGTTTAAGAATAATATTCTTTAGCTGGGGGAGGAGGTGTATGGTACAACTAGCAATTTATATTAAGGAAAAAAGTAAAAATTAAATGTGATGTATTTGCTTAAATGTGATGTATTTGCTTTCACTGGCTAAGAACTATTTAACCTTTTTCAAATTGGGAGCATTTACAGAAATAGTTCTATGACTTCCAAACACATACACTAATCTTACCAATACTACTTATGTACTGAAGAATCAGTTCCTATCATATTTACATGCTAATGGGATTAATGATTGATTTGGGAGTGCTCAAATTTTAATTGGTGTTAGTAAGAAAAAAATCCCAGCATATCTTTCTATTCCACATATCATTTGACTTCGAAAAATTTTTAATTATAAAGACAGATGCTTTAGTACAGCAAGCATTAAAATGATTCATAAGTTTTACTGTACTTTCAAAGTGCATAAATTGAACTTTTCATTTTGTAGTGTTAATAATTCTATATTACTGATAATACAGAAACCCAGTCATTAAGTCATTTCCCACATAATACATAGAAATATTAACTATCATGAATACACTTTGTAATGTTCTAAGGTTAAAAAAATAAGCACCCCAAGATGTGTTATCTCCATGAAAACTCAAGATGTGTTAACATCTACTTGGCCAACTTCTGAAGATGACACATGTAAATAAACTTATGTATAAATAACACATTTATAAAATTTTATCAATCACAGAAGCAATAAAACATAATAAAGTGGCAAAAGACCCTAGTTTGGGGAGAAATTTCAGAGCAACATATCATACTGTTCATTTCTACATTTTGGTATAACCTAGTAATACTTTACAGTACACTAGGAATCAAATTTTATATGTAACAATATTTTCCAAAGTTATTTCATACACTTAAATGTATCTTCTCTTTCTGCATTTGTAATATGACAGAAGGGTAAACTGGCCATTTCTCTCAAATACACCATACATTGATGAATACCTAAGCTTTGAGGACCTATTTCTTCATTCATACAATGAAAATATGAAAGGCTCTCTTGTTTGCATCTTTATTTTTTAAATGAAAGAAAATACTTGCATAAAAAGTGAATGTGAAGAGAACTAGCCTTCCTCTTGTCTTATTTAGAAAGTTCAGTAATGTTGGCCTTATAAATTTTGTTTTGGAAATCAGACTTAGACGAAATCCTAACAAACCCATCACTGAGTTATTTTAAGTACAGTAAACAAGTCACAAATGGGTTTTGTGGTTTTTTAAAAGAATATATAACTAATTCTTGCATCTTGACCTCATCAGCTGAATAAGTAAGACTGCCTAGAACAGAATTTAAATAAGCAAACATGTATTAGAATTCTTTCCAACAAAAGTATTTTTTTGGTACAGCCTTTTAAAAGAAAAAGGGTCAACTGTTTTTTTTGGTTTTTTTTTAACCACAATTTTACACTCCCAACTTTGCAGGTTCTAATCACATCACCTTCCAATGTGTTATTATGCAAGAAACAATTGTTTTAATGTTTGCATAATAACTCCTTTCAAAAAATAACCCCTTTTTTTCAGTTTGAAGTGCAAAATGCCAAAAGCTACATTCAAAATGCCAGATTAAAAATCTATTACCAATGATATAAATTGCTGTATCTTCGAAGAACAGGAATGTTTTATTGAAATGCCATCTTCAACTATAATAAAATCTATTAGGGAGAATAATAAGAATGACATTGACAACACAGGGTAGCACAGAATCAAAGGCCAAAATAATTCTATATTACTGATAATCCAGAAACCCAACCATTAATATCTCTTACTGATAGGATTGAGAGTATTTCTACAAATATTTCCATGGAATTCAATCCAATATTCATCTACTTCTACTCTTAGCTTTCTCTAGAAATCTACTATGTTCACATGACTTTGCAACCACTAAACAAGAATGCAAATAATGGCTAAGCTAAATGCTAATGAGCAATAAAAATCTCACAATTTAACGTGAACCAAACACTACTAAAATACTAGTAACAAATTTAAAATACTAGTGAATACAAGTCCTGTTTAAATGTTGAATAACCACAGTACCCAATATATTCTGTATAAGGCTATAAAATTGAGAAACACAAGTTACAATTAATAAATTACTATTGACTTTGGATTACAGATGTATTTACATACACACATAAATCCATTCCAAAGTTCTCAAAGTGCGTATATCAGGATGACATGGAGGTGATCTAACCTTTGTTAGATCACTGGCTGGTTTCCATAGGAGGCTCTGGTTCATTAGGTCTGGGGAAAGGTCTAAAATTTGCATTTCTACAAATTCCCTAATGACTACTTCAGAGGTTAATTACTACTACTAAGAACCAGTACTTTAAGCATCTGATTGTTTCAAAAGTCAATTAGAGAGAGACAGATTCAAGCTAGCAGGAACTTGAGAGAGCGATAAAGAATAAAATAAATTTAAGTATGTTTCTTTATCCTGATATGGACCCTTTTCCTTGCTGCTTAACACAGACTAAGGATTCAACAAACTCTTCCCAAATGACAACTTACTTGATCAACCAAAGTCTCTTCATGCTTAGAGGACTGATTTGATCATTTCCAATTTTTACAAAAGCAGTATTTCCAGAAACTTTTTTACTGTTTCAATATCCTTAAAAGATCAATATTCAATATTGATAAATTAAAATTCAATATCCTTACTTTAAGAAGACCTTTAAAGGGATAGAGAAAGCAAACATAGTTAAAAAATTTAAAAAAAAAAATTAAACGCTGACCAGTAAAACAAGGGTGGACAATGATAATCAACAAGAAACTGCTACAACATGCAAAAAATTCACAATACAAAACAATATGACTATTTTGAAATTTGTCAAACCAGTATTACAATTTTATTTAAATGAAAGCTTTTCTTTTTAAGTTACTGAGCCATATAAAGAGAAATATTAATTTTATTTGAATTTGGACAAATGTTGCACAACAAAACATTTTTTTAACAAAATTGATGGTGGCATAACAGAGATGTGTAAAAGAAATGTAAGGTGGTAAAATATTAAATATCTCATGATCCAGTGTGCAAACAAGACCTGAACTAGAAAATAAAGCACTAAAAAAAAAAAAAACACAACCATGAAACATTGATGCTTGTGCTATCCTAACCATAGGCACATTCTTCAGCAAAACTTTAGAAGACAAAGTGGTATGTTACAGTGATATCTTTGTAGTTGTATCTTTACGAAGATATCTAACATCTTATGCTTTACTTTTGCACAGAAATAAATAGATTGTGTGTATATTCAGTTTCATAATTGGAAACTTGCAAGCATGAGTTTACTAACAGGTGAGACAAAACAACTGATGAGTCTTCAATGTCTTATACTTTGACAATAATAAGAACTAAACCCAATCCAAGTCTAAATAGTTCGAAATTTGTCTCTTCCTGGCCTGGCTGCCATCTATGGGAATCAAGAACCCCCTAATTCTGGAGCACTTTCAGGGGCAAGTATAGGAAGAAAGTCAAGTTTTTAACACGTAACTTGTCAAAAAGTCAGATTACAAGATGTCAGAAATTATCTTGAAATAAGTATTAAATACACAAACCCATTTTATGATTTTTAGAAACTGATATTCATTCTTTGCATTTCTTCTTTTTCAGTCCCCTGGTGTAGGTGACTGAATTTCAAGTCTTAAACCATGTACGAGTCAAGCGCTCTACCACTGAGCTATTTGTAAATAAATAATCCACAGCCTTACTCTTCCTTACTGAACATATCAGGTTAATAATAGTAGAAATCAAATTTTAAACTGTAACAAAATCAGTACAGGTCTTTGTTTCTGTCCTATTTAGACTTTTTGACAAAGTCAATGTGTTTTGGTACAGAAGTCTGGGAAATTAACCTAGAAATATTTTAAAGAGATTGTCGACAAAGAATAGGTTTCTGCTTTTCACAATTGTCATCTCAAAATGGTATCAAATTTCACATTTTAAAAGTCTTAAAACATAACTTTTAAACCCCAGATGACAAAAAATTTAAAGCTTATGAAAAACTTTATCCCTTTTGCATTCTGAATATTTGAAGTTTATTCACACATTATGCCGAGTTCATGCTTAAAATGAGGTATTGTTTTCTTCTCTCCAAATACCAGGTACCTAGCGAATACCATGAACAGGTCCAAATTAAATTCGCAGGACTTTTGTTTTTACCTTAACTATTATTTAACACATTACTATGAGTCTTTGGATGTAGAATCTGATCAAAAACAAAGCTGCCAAAGGTCACACCTGTATTAGAGTGTAAGTACTAAAGCAAAAATACTGTTATTAAAAACCTTGATAAGTAACATTACCAAATAGTAATTATGATTCTAATATTATGAAAGCAGAGTAAGGGAAGCACTAGAAAATGAAAATGTAAAACTTTATAATGATCTTATGTTAGTGCTTAAGTGCTTAAAAAACTGAAAAGTTTTTATCTGAAAAACCAAGGCTGAAAAAAATCTGAATCAAAGTTTTGCTGTTTGAATGTCTGGGTTACAACCCACAGAAAAGAAGAAACGAGTGTTTGGTCAGGATCATGTTAGTTCAAGAAGCAAAATATTTAAGAACCAAAATACGCACACCAGTAGAAATACTAATTCTAAAAATCATGTAGCTAAAAATTAAATCACCCTGTCCAGCAATTTCACACATTTCAAACATTAAGGCAACTTTTTTCCAACTAAACAGTAACTTTATAAAAATATACGTCACTTCAAAACATTATGTACATTGTGACAATAAATTTAGCTAGTTGTAATATTTAATACATTAATAAAGTGTTTCATATTACAAAGAAAATTATACTAGGTGTTTGCATGTGCAAGTGGAGTTACAGTTTTTAAAGTACAGGTTTCAAAACCGATCGAAGTGAACGTCCTTCTTTAGTGAGCTCTCGCGTCACACACATACAGGGCAGTGGAATTGCTTCCTCCCGTTTCTCTACAATATTGTAACTGCACTTCTTCAAGTGATCGGCCATACTGAGGATGTCAGCAAACTTCCATTCATTAACAGAACAAAACGCAGTACTGAATCGCCATACCTAAAAGAAAAGTCTACTTCAGATTTAAACAAGTCAATTTACTAGAACTAAAAACATAAAAACACTTCTTGCTCTAACGATATACATTCGTCCTTTTAGAGAAATATCCAAAGTAACATTTCAGTTAGCTAGAAAGTTGAATGTAGTACATCCATTTGGTTACAAACCTATTCATCAAACATTTATAAATTCTTTCTATGACATCATGAATTCAATAAATGTAATAACCAAAAAAGATAAAACATTAAACTCCAATCTGCCTTACTAAACAACTAAAACCGGAATCATAGCCTCATGAAGTCAGAGCGACTTCCTCAAATATATGCTGTATATTATTCTTTCACTGTATCCAAAGGTCTATGCAGGATCGTGAGGTGACAACTCAAGTATTATTTTTTTCTCTAAGATTTTCTCCCAATACTATTATGTGAAATTCACTAACTAAAATACTCTAAAATATTATGCCAAGGCAATTTATCTTTCCACTGTAAGTATTATAGGTAATATTCAAGGACACAGGGGCCTCAACTTATTTAAAACAATTTTAAAATTCTGTATACAGGGGCTGGAGAGATAGCACAGCGAGTAGGGCGTTTGCCTTGCACGCGGCCGACCCGGGTTCAAATCCCAGCATCCCCTATGGTCCCCTGAGCACAGCCAGGGGTAATTCCTGAGTGCAGAGCCAGGAGTCACCCCTGTGCGTTGCCAGGTGTGACCCAAAAAGCAAAAAAAAAGAAAAAAAAATTCTGTATACAGAATTTACAACAGAGCTTCTGTAAATGGAATGTTACCTGACTCCATAATATTCTCCTGTCAACTGTATTTGGGTATCTGCCAGAAATATGTGGGTTACTTACCCCTCGTGTTCATTTCCCCAGCGTTAAGCCCTTAGCACTATCAATTTATCTGTCCAGCAAACACTATCGTGACCCATCCCCTCATCATTACAATTCCAAATATAAAACTACCTGAACACAGGTAGTAAGTGTGCAAGGACTAGGATGACCTTGGCAACAAGCCTGAATGATACACGACAGGAGCCCCAACTCCTCTACAGAATGAGAATACTGCAGACACGGAAACAACAGGCGCTCTAGGAAGTAGTAGTGGCGTGCAGAAGCCAACGCTGTTCACAGAGGGATCGCTTGTTGCCCTCCTTCAGGTTATACTATCCTGGTCGGAGCCATTTCCCGAGAGTCAGGGAGGGAACAGAGGGGAGCTACAACAGACTTGACAAAACTCAATCGCTTCCCTTACGATTCCCTGCTCTCATGAACCTATGGGAAGAATTAGTTCTTTTATCTTTTAGTTCAAATGATCAATGGTGGCAGTTAGGCTGCCTCCATCCATCACGTCACACAACGATGAACCTGAAACAGAAACAAGCTCAGGAAAAGCAGGAGGAAATGGATGGCTCCCACCTTCTGCTGATGTTTCCTAACTGGGCCAATTTTCACTCGTACACCCATCAAGTCTTCATTGAGAGACTACTATATGGCAGGCTTACTAGGAAGTAGTTATTTTGGTTCCCAGAAAGCTCTGCAGCTTAAGGAACTTAATTACTGAAGAAAAGTGACAGTTCTTTAGTTAATTTCAAAACAGCACAGTGAGTACTTTTGCAGGGGTATAGGGTGGATGTATATAATAGCACCACACAGCTACAGTGCAGTGCACAACCTTACAGGCTTAGGTGGGGAGTATGCCAAAAAGCTTTCTTGGGGGCCAGGGCAATAGTACAGTGGGCAGGGTGCTTCATTTTGAAGTGTTTAAGCACATGGCCAACGTGGGTTTGATCCCCGGCATCCTCTGTGATCATCCCAAGCACAGGAGGAAGCCCTGAGCACTACTGGGAGTGACTCCAAAACAAATTCTAAAAGCTTTCTTGAAGAGCTGAAGAGTGAACAGGTGATGAAGATTCTAAGCTCCAGAGACCTCCTCCCTAGGCCTGAATTATGCTCTAATGCCTTGTGATACTCTCAACCATAAAACAAGGACAATCAACTAAGTAAGTTAATGAGGGCAAAGTTCTTGGGAACTGCTGGCTATTATATTTCTAGCATCAAATGCATGCATCAAAGAAACAAAGGTAACAAACAACAGTCAACTGTAAAGAAATCACTGCGGGTGGGACTATAAAGCAACCAGCAGTAACTGAGAGTGAAAATAAAAACAATGTACCATGACCAGTCTGGAATAATTCATTTAAAGATCTGTTTCTACCTCCAAGGTATTGTCAATGATCTGACTTCACTGGCAAAGACAATGAAAACAAAAACAAAGGGGGAAGATATAAAGCTGAAAAGGTTTTGAATGGCAAAAGAAAGCTGAGGCTGAAATTAAAAACTTCCTGAATGGGAGAAAATATTTGCACACCAAACATAAAGGATTAATATAACATCCAAGATATAGAAAGACTTCATAAAGCTCAACAACAAAAACCTCACAAACAGGGGAAGGAAGTAAGACACCTTTTTAGAAAGGACCTGGGGTCGACTAGTAAAAAATGTTCACTGCCATTACTACGAGAGAAATGCAAATCAAAACAAGGAGCTATCAACACACACCAGTTGGAGTGGCATATATTTAAAAGAAGGCTGGAAACAGAGTTGGCAGGAATGAGACGAACATTCTCTTAAAGCAAACGGTACTGAGATTCCTCGAGAAAGGAATCTCAATACCATATGACCCAGTGATTACATTTCTTTAATCAAAGTTATCTGTAATATCTTCTAATTTTTATTGATCCGTCTAATAGAAGCTCAACAAAAGTAGTTAGAGGAGTAAAACAGGGGAGCCAAATTTGTTCCCCAAATACTGAAAAAGCACCTAGAGCTTTCCAGCTTAGGTGCCAAATTAAACAACATATCCTTCTAATATGCTATAAACCCAGAGTCCCCACCAACATTATCTCATCCTATTCTCTTATGATTTCACTTCTTAATGCATTTCCACATCTATCCATTTACACTATCATCCAAATATATTTATTATAGTTTTCTCTTTCTCTCAGTTCTACCTGCAACAACCAAGTTCTAAGCAACAACTAAGTTCTAAAACACTGTTGAGAAAGAAGAGAAACTGCCAATTATAAATAATTTTAAAAGATTCTTCTTGCTTCTTTCACTATCCTATGGAGAGAGGGAAGAGGAGGTGAGGAAGAGGGAGAGAGAGGGACAGAAGAGAGGAAAAAGGGGAGGGGGAGGGAGGAGGAGGAGAAGGCAGGAGAGGGAGAGAGGGAGGGTAAGGAAGAGAGAGAGGGAGAGAGAGAGAGGAGGAAGAGGGAGAGGGAGGGAGGGAGGGAGAGGAGGAAGAGGGAGAGCGAGAGGGAGGGAGGGAGAGGGAGGGAGAAGGAGATACGTGTATATATATGTGTGTGTGTGTGCGTATATATATGAGAGAGAGAGAGAGAGAGAGAGAAGTATCTAGAAGTATCTGCCATAAGAGCAGTGAGGGAAACTGAGGACACCGGTGCTGGGAAATGTACACTGGTGGAGGATGGGTGCTGGAACACTGTATAACTGAAACCTAATCATGAACAGCTTTGTAAGGGTCTATTTCAATATATATAAAAAAAGATAAAAACAAACAAAAATACTAAAGGGAGTTGTTAGAGACTTGAAAGGGTAGCAAAAATGCACGAATGAAGAAACAGTCTCCTTAGCTTTACCAAGTTAGAATTTAGTTCTAAGATGTCTGCAATGAATGTGATTAAGAGAATTCTCACTATGCTACATGTCCGTGCATTCTCATCGTTTTAAGAAGAACCTGCTGTCATCCTGTGTCTGTTCTGCTGGGGGCCGTGCCCTGTGCAGCTCCAGCAGCTACTCCCAACTCAGTGCACCAGAGAATGACCCTGGATCACATGCAGAGCCAGAGATCAGGCAGGTATGGGCTGCATGCAAGGCAAGTGACTTGGGCCTGTCCTCTCTCTGGCTCCTACTAAGTTTGAAGGTGGTCCAATTTTAAACAAGATATTATTATGTCAGTGACATTAATAACTAGTATGTCAAATAAAGGGCATATACAGTTAAGATTAAGCTAGCCCGGGCCAGAGCGGTAGTGCAGCTGGTAGGGTGCTAGCCTTGCACACAGCCGGCTGGCTCCTATCCCCAGCACCACATATGGTCCCCGAAGCGCGGCCAGGAGAGATCCTGAGTGCAGAGCCAAAAGTCCCGAGTGTGCCCCAACTCTCCCCGAGTCCCCCCCACTCCCACCCCCCCCCCCCACACACACACAAAGATTTAACTACCAACCTTCTCTTTAATCTGCCATGATGAGTTTCCTTCTGGAGATTTCTTTTTCCCCCACTGCAGTATGACCATTCCCCGAGACTGAAGCAGACTGCCGCACACCTCCCTCATGAGCCTGGACACACATGAGAGCTGGCATAAGCTGAACCCATCCAGAAAGCCTGCAATATGCTGCAGGACTTCGAAAGGAAGACTGCTCAGGTGGTCAGTACGTAACCCCAACACACAGTTTCTAGCAGGCTCCACTAATACTGTAGAAACACACGGCTGGACTCCAAATGACCTCAGCTGGCGGTCATGTATAATCTTCGCTCCTTGTGTTGAAGGACAAAATCTGCGCTGGGAATAGGTACAACCATAGTATGCTAAAGGACACCTCTGTTCCATCCAACCATTGAGTCCGGCATGAATGTCACCATGTACATTCTTAAAATGCGATGAAAATTCTTTCCTTCTAAATAACTGTCCGCAAACAAATGTAAACATTGAACGTTGCTTGGGCTGGTACCGAGCGACACATTCCAATACTAAATCCAGCCCAAGTGTCTGAAAAGGACTTGGATTTGAAAGTTGTGGGTTGGCATGATCACAAGCTGAAGCCGAAGCTATTTCCCCTACCATTGTGTTTGTAACTAGTATTGCAGATGGAAGGGAGAAAGTCTGTGTCCCAAAGTCAATGTGATAACCATCAACCACGCGGCTATCAGATATGCCCCTCCCACCTGGAGAATCTCCAAGACAAAACAGTAACGCTGCTGTGATGAGGTCTATTCCTTGGAGGCCCATTGGGTCCTCAGCGACTTCCAAATCTGATGTATCAACTGCTTTATCTTCCTTTGGCTTCGACCATAGTGAATTAGAAATAAATTTGAAGGAAGGCGTATGACTGATAGGTAAGGCATCTAAATTTCTCAAGTCTCCTAAGCCTATTTTTCGCCAATACAATTCCCCTTCATCCTCTTCGCTGGGCAGGAGGATATGCTGAACTGTGCCATTGGGTAAAGTGTTGGGCGGTATAACTTCCCGAAGCTGCACTGCTTCTGAGAGTGCGCCAGGAGGATCTGCAATGCCATCTGATGCTACACATTCTCCATTTGTCAAGGTACTTTGTTTTGAATCCCCGTGCAAGTCCTCATCCTGGTCTAGGACACGTGTACATATGTTTCCCGAAGGAAAGCCATTACAAAGAGCAGAAGTTCCATATGAATTGCTATTCGAGTCACATAATAAATCACTTGAACCATTCTGTTCGGATTGGGCATTCAGACTTGTGTCATGGTCAATTCCACCCACTGCTCCAATTTCATCCTCATCAAGCCCGTCTTGGTCTTTTGAATTTCTATTCTGTAAGTTTTCTCCAGCATTCTGTTCCTCATCCATTTCCTTTGGGGAAGCACGGAGATTTGTACTTAACAGGCCAATGTCTCTTGTGGCAGTATTCAGAATATCTAAGGCAGCAGCCAAACTTCTAGTTGTTTCTACAGTAGCTTGATAAAGTGCACCATAAGATTCTTCATCAACAGATACCAAACCATTGGCATGTGCTATTTCTGGAACACTTGATTTTACGGAGATTTGTTCTCTGGGACCTGAAACTTTGTCAGTAGCTTTTGACATCATGGTGGCAACTTTGAGAGACTCTAAGAGCATCCGTTGGTCTTGAAGGGCCAAGGCCATGTCTAATTGTGCTACTTCATCAACATCTCTACTGAGATTCTCATAGGATTTCCGGTCTGCGTAGCTAACGGGCCACCGGTTCCACTCCATCGTACAGCACACCACACTGGCAGGACACGTTTCCAGATGTTCAGCAACTTTATTTCGAGCCATTGTAAATGGACATCCAAAGTCACTATTTAAGCAAGGCACACGTTCAAACGGGCATAAAAGTCGATGTTCTTCAGCTTTACAAGAATGAAAAACGGCTCCACAAACCAATGAACAACCAATCAAGTCACAAGAAATGCCAGGCTCTGGTCTAGTCATGCACCTTCTGCTGACACAATTCACACAGTGTGAATGCTGCTGCTCCTCCTCCATAATGGCCAGATCTAATTGTTGAAATGGGAAAAACAGAGTAAATTAGAAAAGTCAATTAAAGAAAACTATTTGCTAACATCAGGTTATGATGTAGAGTGGTTTATTTTAGGTTAAATTATACAAATTCTATAGTTTATAATACACGTAACAGGCTGGAGCAATCGCAAAGCAGTACGTCATTCGCCTTGCACGCAGCTGACCTGGGTTCGATTCTTCCGCCCCTCTCGGAGAGCCCGGCAAGCTACCGAGAGTATCTTGCCCACATGGCAGAGCCTGGCAACCTACCCGTGGCATATTTGATATGCCAAAAACACTCACAACAGGTCTCAAAATGGAGACGTTACTGGTGCCCGCTCAAGCAAATCGATGAGCAACGGAATGACAGTGCTACAATAATACATGTGACAATTACATCTTAGAAAAACCTTAGAGACAATGGAAACAAAGAACATGAAAGCTGGAATTGAGTAGGAAACATGCCATTTGAGGGAGCTGGGGTCAGGACAGCGAGAGGGAAATGTCTCTTGCGGAGGGAAGTATTCAACACGGGGAGGTGGTGATGTGAATGGTGGTAAAGTGTTCCGTATGGAACCCTAGAAGCAATGGTACTGTAAACCATGTGAAGAAAACATATTAAAGAAAGCTCCCCTCGCAGAAGCAGGCTGGTGGGTGGGAGGGAGGCGAACGGGGATGCAAGGGGAAGGCACTGGTGAAGGAAGTGGACACTGGTGAAGGGACTGATGTTGAAAACACCGTATGTCTAAACCCAGTAACGAATAACTGTGTAACGTCACAGTGACCAAATTTAAATTAAAAAAATTTTTTAGGGACTGGAGTGATAGTACAGCGGGTAGGGCGTCTGCCTTGCACGTGGCAGACCCGGGTTCAATTCCTAGCATCCCATATGGTCCCCCGAGCACCGCAGGGAGTGATTCCTGAGTGCATGAGCCAGGAGTAACCCCTGTGCATCGCCGGATGTGACCCAAAAAGCAAAAGAAAAAAAAATTTAAAGTGAAAAAAAGAACTATAACACTTCAAGATAATTCAGTACATTACATAGATGTAAAAATGCAACAAAGTTTCATTTTTATATACCACATAACAATGTGCCTACATGAGTAAAGTTTCATTACATTTTAGTGTACTCGGCAGCACATAAATCAATGCTGAAAACAAGGTAATGCATATATAACTTTTAGATTTAGGATAAAGCTATATAAAATATTAAAGAAAATTCATCAAGTTCATCAAGCCTAAGGGAAAATCATCTTGGGGCCGGAAGCAACAGTAAGGCAGGTAGGGTGCTGCCCCGCAGACAACCTGGATTCAATCCCTGAGTGCCCGGGAGTAATCCCTGAGCACCACCATGTATGGGTGTCCCCACCCCCCCCACCCCTGCCGCCCCTCGAAAAAAACAAACAAAGAATCTAAATTTCATGGTACATTTAAGCAAAACCGAAAAGGGGATGGGGTAGTTTGTTCACATAGACACAGAATTCCAGGGAAGTGCGGCATTTTTTTTTTCTGAAAAGGGGATGACAGGCCAAACGTTTTTGAATTTCATAAATATTTAAGATTTCTACTATTTGTCTCTCCAACATATATGCCTTAATAAATTTTACCACAAACCAACTGTCTTAAAACACACACACACACACACACACACACACACACACACACACACACACACACACACACACATACACACACACACACACACACATACTTTACCCAGAAAGGATGTCCCTGCAAATGCCTCACCTCTGAAGGCTAGTTTCCACTCACTCACTAAATGCCTACCCCTCATTTAAGTATTTAGTACCAGGTACTGTGTTTTGGTCTGGCAACATAAACATTACTAAGACATGCTGCCTTCTTTTCATGGAGCTACAGCAAGTCAAAGGCAATAAAAACATCACATTACCATGTGATCAATATGACAGCTTTCAGGGGAAATATAAAAGATCTTCTATCCTCTCTTATACACTCCAGTCCTTTAATCTAATTAAAAAGTGCTACTGAGATCCTCAATGCTAAGTGAAAATAGTATTTTTCCTCTATCTTCCTGGGTTCTCCCCTATTTCAGGTTATTCTTTAGCTTTTCTTCTAATACTCTTCTTCAGAGATCTGTGTAATTTCTTCCTCATTTTTTATACATTTCCCTTGGGTGCTGTGAACTTCTCAAAAGCTTCTGAAAATTCTCCTAAGCCTCCTTATTTGATTCCTCTTGTAACTTCAGATCTCTACAGCCAATTACATGGGTAGACAATAACACTAATACAATAGTTGGTGTATTTTTCTATAAATTCTACTCTGGTTGTAGTTAGCTAATGTAAGCTAATCACACCCCAAAATACAACTTCTCCTTTGCATTTTCTCTATTACAGACTTGAATTTCCTCGAACTGAAATAACAGGCATTCATTTTTGACAGAGTTTCTGGTTTAAGTAGTCTTAAGTTGGTATCATGACATTTAATGACATGGGGAATGGAGGGAAACAGGGACACATTTACCAACCAAACCGCATTTTTAATTATGTTTAAAAATTACAGGTTTGAGTTCAATACTAAGAATGTTAATGGTCATACATTTTATAGCTAGGAGCAAAACCAGTAATTAAAAATAGACATGCTAAAATACTCAGAAGAAATGACAGACTATTGATGACAAACACTTATAAATTAAGCAGATGCTCAGAGGACCTTTAACAAGAATTAAGGCAAATTTTACTGAGTGATCAAATCTGAAAACAGCTGTAGCTCTCTTGTTTTGTAACAACTAGACTGAATCTCATGCTGACTGTTATGGAGAGAAACCTAAAAAATCCAAGCAGTTTCAATGAAAGTGACCAATGCTCTTAGATCTTGTAGGTACAATTTATGTTACATGCACCGAACATGATACCAGGCAGAAAACACACACACACACACACACACACACACACACACACACACACCCCACCCCACCCCCAACTTCATTCAAGAGTGTTTAAAATAGAAACTGTTAAGAACTGGGGTAAGCAAAGCAACGGTAACTCTAAAGGGTAGAACGCTCTCAAACCTCAAAATAATATCTTCCACACTATTCCACTCTGAATACAATAGAACGTTCATTAAAAGGCATCCACAACATTTATTATTATAGCAGACTTAGAGAGAAGGAACATATTTTATCCCTGTGCCTATTTTATCCTTCTTAACACATACCATGCCACTTCATGCTCCTAACAACCCAGAGGACAGACTGAGGAAGACCTGGTCATCTCTGTGGCAGCGAGAATTGAAGTTGGAATCTGAATCATGCAGCACGTGAACAGTAAGGCACATTTATTACTTTAAAAAGTTTAAGGAAATAAGGCAGCACGTCAGGAACTGGTGATCCAATTTTAAGATGTTATTTGAGGAATGAATATTACACAACTTTGCTACAGTTTACTCCAACACTTAATCACCCCTGTGGTCAAGACAGCCTTTTTAGCCCTTTCTAATTATAATAGCACACTGTATGCTTTGAATATGTGTTTTAAGTTACTTTAAAAACTAAGTTACATTGTTACATTTCCAAGGACCCATATAAATATAAGAAGCAACAATAGCAACAATTGAACAATTCCAAACACAGCTATATAAATAAGAAATCAAATATAATTTCATTTTATGGCTGAATATACTAAGAGGAGGGAAGAAAAGAGCACTAAGCAACCAGAGTATTCTGGAGAGAGAACCTTCAGTTATCAGAATTTAAAACTCTCAGATTCATCATTTCTAACCAAGATCAATACTGTCAAATTAAATATGCCTCCATATTTCACAACTGCTCATAAATCCTGTTGAATGGATTTAAAACATCAATCCCAGATTTGTCAGTTGAACAGTTACAGACAGCAGGCCCGGCTGAAAACACTGATAAAATGAAGGCTTCAAGTTTAAGAAGAACTAAATATAAAGACCCTTCATAGGATTCCTGTAAAACTGTCTGGAAAATTAATCTTAACATCCTAAATAGCATTCAATTCTATTCAAGTTATACCTAAGTTGAATGAGGAGGAAAGTTTGACTAGATTGGAAAATATCTGTAATTAAATGCTTTATTTTCATTTCAATTTTCTAACAAAAAAATCTTTGCCAACTTACAGTCGATGGCAGCCAAGCAATCTATAAAAATACTTTTATGTAATTAAAAAATCCATTTTTTTCAAATAAGGAGATATTGCACAAAATACATAAGGAGGTAACTGTTGCACTGCACTGCAGCACTGTCCTCCTTTTGTTCATTGATTTGCTCGAGAAGTAACTGTATAACTTTAAAATACAAAAAGTCAAGTCACATGGGGAGAAGGCCGGGAGGCCTCACCCACGATGCTGCAGGAGAATGCAGTGCCACGGAAGGACCAAGAACCCAGGGCCTCGAAAGCAAGACATGCAGTCTACCCCGAGGGCCACTGCCCGGAGCCCAGTACAGTTCTGAAAGTCTGCCTCTGCAGCCCCAAACACACACACACCTTTTACTACCTATTTCCATTCGGACTGCTGGGGGAAACTGCACTCAAGTGTTAAAATTTTAAAAAGAAAGGCAGAGAAGGAATAACTAAATGCAAGTGTCAGATGCCAGAGGAGGTATACAGTGAGGAAAAGCTCAAAGTCCAAAGTGGAATAAACACGGTGCTTAACATGAGTTGACGCGTATTAGAGCAGACAGCTATTTAGACAAGAAAAAGTCGCTTCCATTTAAGGCTGAACTGAAACTTCAGCCTTGTTAAAGCAGTTAACCTTCATTACAAATAATACACAAGTGAGACGTGAAATTTAGTAATCCGTTAAAAGCTCCTGAGCAAGCCCCATCCTTTGGGTACCTGTGAAACACACAGGGCTTTATTCTGAATTCGAACACTTGCTGACTGATTTACTGACTGGCTGTGTTCTGCTTTAAGATCACAATAAATCTACAGCCTCAGAAGAACATCCCATGTCTCTGGTTTGAAGAACAGGGGAGAGGGGAGGGAATCAAGCACACGGCTTCCTGATGAGCACAAAATAGTTAAGTGAATTACAATGCACAAGTGCTTTTGTTAAACTCTGGTTCTGACTTTTAAATTTTATGAGATTATAAGGAAACTTTTCATTGTTATGGTTCCGGTAATGATAGGACCAAAACATACATGTAACATTTCTAAATATGGTCATGAGTAGCTTATTCCAAACTAAAAGTGCTACTTGTCATGTTCTTCACTGAACAAGCAAATGAAAATACTGCAGATGTACGTAAAAACCGAAATAATATTAATAAATATTTAATCCTCAGACCAGAACCTACTTCAATTAATACCAACAAAAACAACCCGCCCAGGGCCAGAGAGAGAGCACAGTGGGCTACAGGGCATGCTCGGCGCGCTAGAGGTCCAGGTTTCGTGCCTGGCACCAAGTGGTTCTCCATGCAACCAGGAGCAACCCCAGATATCCTGGAGGACACCCTAAACAGTGCCAGGTGGGGTCTTCCCAAACCCCAAAGTACACATAATAACAGTAACCCACCCAATGGCCGAACCCGGCTTAGTCTAAGGGGCAGGTCAGGAAAATCCGCTCAACAGGCTGAGTGCAAAGACTGCAAGTCCAAACCCCAGAACCACAGGGTCCCTGGACACAGCCAGACGTGGCTCCCAAAGCAGGAAAAACCCAACAACAAAATGGGCAGCGATCGCTAGTGGACGGCGAGAACGGCCTTCCCAGGAATCTAAGCTCTGTGACCTTATGGCAATTACTCTACCAAGAAAACAATCTAGAACTCTCAAAGACTGTTTATAATTATGTAAGTCCATCTGACTACAAACAGGCAGTCCTGGAAAAAAAGGGACACAGTTTACACAGCCACATTTAGGCATATACATTTTTTGATATCGGTCATTTAAACTTATAAAGTTTACTGAAATCAAATGAAAACAAATGCTAACATTACCACTGTTGGGAGGGGGGGATATCCTTTTAGAAAAGATTTTTACAGACTGATTCTAATCGAGGCATGTTTAACTACACTCAGCTTTCTAACAGTCCCAGGCCAGTCTCATCTACTTCATTAAGTTAACTCTGAAATCAAAGCATATTTTATATATCCTTTTGGTAGAAGGCTAAAATCCAAAAAATACTACAAACACGAAGTCATTCAATAAACTGTCATTAGAAATTCAGGGAAAAGATTTATCCAAAACGAAGCAGCACAAGGCTAACTGCATAAAAAGGTCACAGATGAGAATACTGTATACTGAAGACAGCAGTACCTATGTATTTAGCAACACCTAGTTTTGGTCACCTAAAAGTATCAATATATTTTCTCCAAAAACATGCACTATTCCTCTTTAATAGTATATTTCCTTAAAGACAATTTGTATCTTTTAAAATGTCTCAAAACTAGACCGAAGCGCCGGAATGACATTAAAAATATCTTGTACACTCGGAATGCATGAGAAGTTTACCTATATTGGAAAACTTCCTCTGTGATAACACGGGCAAACGCCCACCCACGAGCATTTCAAAAATCACCCCCCAAAAAGGCTTATGTCATCGCCCTGAAGTACCAGATAAAAGCAACCCGGAGATTGAAAAAGTTACCCAAACACCCTGTTATCCCACCCAATTAAATGTCTAGAGTAAGAAACTGTGACTAAGCATAAAGGAGAGTGATTCAGCAAAGGCACCCACTGAAACCTCTCCGAAAAGTCCCGAAGGTGTTTTAAGGCTCTCCTCCTCCTCTCTCCCTCTGGCCTGGTCAACAACCCGGGCAGCGTGGGGGAAACCCTGCACAAACCCAGGCAGATGCAAAAATCAGCGGAGCGCACTTCCCCCCCCCCCCCCAGCCCCCCTAGCCCCTCCAGGGCCCCACGGCTGGCTGGACACGGGGCAAAGGGAAAGTTTTAGAAAGTTCGGCGGCTGGGGTTTTATTTATTTATTTTTTCCCCCTCCCCTCCCACTTTCTTTTTCTTTCTTTTTTTTTTTTTGCATGCAGGGAGTTTTATGTTAATCTACACCGATAACAGAATGTCCATAAATAACTTGAGCTTGGCTCCGAGTCAAGCGGGCAATTATGGAATAAAAGGTCAATTCCTTCCCAAGCATCTTTTTTATCTGGGCCTTACGACACGGCCTGGGAAAGGGAAAACAAGCCGCGAGCGCGCGGGGGACCGGGGACTCGCGCTCGGGTAAACAACGCCGGCCGCCCCCGAGACCTGCGCGGCCCCGGGGTTCCCTCCAGGCCCCGCCCCGCCCCCCAAAAAACCAAACAAGCAACAAAGTAATAATAATAATAATAATAAAATCTGGAAGTTTCCCTTTAATGATGTCCCAGGCGAAGAGCCCTGGAGCCCCGCACTTCCATGAATGGAAAAGTTACCAACTTCGCCCATCCCGTGCAGCCCGGGGCCGCGGCGTCCCCGTCGCCTTAACCCGTTTGGCCCCGGGGAGCCCCGAGTTTCTGGGGAAACAACAATAACAATAATAATGATGATAATAAAAAGCCCAAGAGGAGTCTGGTATATTTTTTGGGGGGGTGGGTGGGAGAAGTACTTGGCGGGGTGCAACTGGGGGGGTGGGGTGCGGGGTTCCCAAGTTCAACTCCTGCTCCCCACGCCCGGCCTGGTGATGCCGCGCCACGACGCGGCGGGGCAGGGTGACCCGGGGGTCGCGTCCGGGGCGCCATTTGCTGACCGCCTCCCCGCTGGCCCGGGAGGGAGCATCGCGGCCAACGCCCCCCCCCAACCCCGGGTCGGCGGAGCATCGCGCCCGGGCCCCCTTCCGCCCCCCGACCCCACCCCGGGGGTCCCCCGCGAGGCGCCGACCTGCTCCGCCCGGGCTCGGGCCCGCCGCCCCCGGCCCCGGCCCCGGCACGGGCGCCGCTCAGGCCGCGCCGGCCTCCCGTGCGCGCCGCCCGACACTCACCGGCGGGCGCGGCCCCGGCGCGGCCCCGGCCCGGACTGCCCTGGCCGCCGTGCCCGCTCGTTTCCAGCTGCCCCGGCGCCACCAGCGTCCGCCGCGCCTCTCCTGCCCGGCCCGGTCGCCGCCTTTTCTTTTCTCTTCTCCTCCGCCTCCTCCGCCTCCTCCGCCTCCTCCGCCTCCTCCTCCCCCTCCCGCCCGCCGGCCTCCACCCCCCGCGGCCGCCCCTCGCGCGCGCAGCCCCGCCCCGGCCCGCTCTGCCCCGCCCACCCGGCCGGCCGGCCCGCGGCGGGGACGCGCACGCACCGCGGGGCTCGGCGGGGACGCGCACGCACCGCGGGGCTCGGCGGGGACGCGCACGCACGCACGCACGTTGGGCCCGGCGGCGGCGGCGGCGGCGGCGCGCGCGCGCACACCGCTCTTGGATCGGCGCGCCGAGAGCCAGTGCCGGGTCTGGGAAAACTAACTTGAGGCTCTCGCCTGCGTGCTCCGCAGTTCCCTCCCAGCGGGCCGGCCTCCGCGTCTCGGGCTCGGTTTTGGAACTGTGTGTCCCTGGGAGGACTCCTGGAGAGAGGAAACGGGCCCGTGCCGAATAAATGTTTTATCTCCCGAAGTTGTACAGTGGAGCCCCGCCTCTTGCTGAGCTGGGTGCTACCAAGAGCTTCGGTTCTGGGGCGGGACACTGCTGCTTTTTTTTCTTTTTTTGCATTTTGGGTCCCACCCGGAGATGCACAGGAGTTACTCCTGGTTTATGCTCTCAGGAATTAACTCCTGGCGGTGCTCAGGGGACCCTATGGGATGCTGGAAATCGAACCCGGTGCAAGGCAAACGCCCTACCCCGCTGTGCTATTGCTCCAGCCCCCATGGGACGCTGCTTTTTATCTGAAGATCGCAGGCCTCTTCCAGTTGGCCAGCCCGGGGTGCCAGCCGGTGACCGTGCCCGGGACGCTGAGGACCCTGCATCCCGCTGGAGGGACCGAGCGCAGCCGCGGATTCGGGGAGGCGGGGGGGGGGGAGCAGGAGCATCCCCCACCCGGGTCACTGCCTTGTGGCTGTCGGCTCTCCGTCGGCGTAGAAGAAGGGGGGTGGGGGCTTGCAGTTATTTTTGCACTTGATGGAAGAAGTATCCCAGGGCCAAATCCAGGTGTCCCGGCTACTCCGCCAAGCCTCGGTTCAAAGCCAAGAACCCAAGAAACCGGGATTCAGAGAGCCCGGTGGGAGTAGATGACCTTCATCCCCGCACGGGCCCCCCTCACCTTGGTGCGGGTCTATTGGAGCTTGACCCAAGGAAAAACGGTGATAAAGAGAAGATCATCTGGCCTCTAGGGCCGGAGTGATAGTACAGGGTGTAGAGCATTTGCCTTGTAAGCAGCGATCCAGGTTCCCAACCCAAGTTCAAGTCCCCAAGCACCGCCAGGGGTGAGCATCATCGCTGGGCGTGACCCAAATCTGGCCTCTAGGTGGGATCCAGTTGGGAAAACACTTATTTGTTTTTTTAGGTTGTGGTTACATTTTAACCAACAGCCTCTATCTGGGATAGAGCCCATTGATTTGTTCTCTTGCAGAGATGTAACTTTCAGATTTTTTTACATTTGGAAGGTCTGTATGTCATTTCTCTGTGTGCGATGCAAGATCGTTTTTATTGAAACTTCTTTAGAAAGATGTGAGGAGAGAGAAGTGTGTGTTGGAGAGAGAGCACCAGCTTCTCCAGAGTGGAAATAGGCAAGTGAAACATCGAGAGGAGCAAGCGAGAGTGTTCAATGCAGAACATGGGCTTGAAGAGCCAGCCTAGAAGTAGTTTTTTATCAGCTGGAGAAAGGACCCAGGACTGCAGTTCAGGAGTAGAGCTCATGATTCCCTTGTCTCTCGGGATAGGCCTCAAGCACTGGCCTCCCTTAAAAAAAAAGAAAGTGAAGAGGGAATTTAGATCATTAGCTTTTTATTGTGCTGAGAAAGAAAAAGTGTGTGGCTCATATCCGTGCCTCATTCCACAAATGAAAGGTTTCAACAGCAGTTTTTAGCAAAGTGTCAGAGATGGTACATTTTGAGGTGAAAAGGAAAGAGAATGTTGCTATGTTTGACCTACTTCTTAAAGAAGAGGGCTGTGAGTCTGCACAAAATACACGCTGTGGGCCCTCTCAAATGTAGACAAGACATAAGCCTGAGTCTTTTTATAAAGCCGTTCTCCAGTGGGAGAAGATACAAGAATCATAATAAACTAGTACCTCCAAATAAAAGCACAGAGTCTAGACAGCTGCCTACAGCGAAAGAGCAGGGGCCGGAAGGATACAGGCGATTGGGTGTTTGCCGAGGGGTTCAGTCACCAGCATCCCATATGATGGTTCTCCGAGCACCTCCTGGAGTAATTCCAGAGTAATTGCAGAGCCAGGAATAACCCTGAGCATCTCCAGGTGTGACCCCAAAAGCCAAATAATAATAGTGAAAGAGAAGATATCAGAGAAAGCAATTTCACTGATAAGGAAAGCACATTCAACCACCAAACCGTTCTTCCTTTTGTTCAGTAACAGGCAAATAGTATTAAATTCAAGTAGATTTTCTTTGCCAGTTAGACCAGCCTGCACTCAGGTAGCCCAGGGATCTAGGCAAAAAATAAGTGAAAACTAAAGTTTAAGTCATTTGCTAATTAAGGAAAGCTCCACTGGCCAGACAAGTGTGAGATGGTAGTGGCTGCGGAACAGCAGCTGTGAAATCATGGGACAAATCAGAATTACCAGCTGGGACTGTGGTAGGAAATACCATTCTGTGTGTGTGTGTGTGTGTGTGTGTGTGTGTGTGTGTGTGTGTGTTTAAATGATATTCTCCTAAGGCACTGCAGAGAAGGAACCTGTTTGAATCACCTAATTGCCAGGGTTTAGAATCTAATAACTGTAATTATATATCCTATATAAATTTATTTGAAGTATGAAGACTATGACAATTAACATACAATTATATGGTAATTTCGAAACAGCCTGCCAAAGGTTGTGTGCATAACCTCAAGTCAGCTTCTCTGTTTTATATAAATAATCAAGAGAATATGAACAAAAGCAGCCTGGAATGTTGAAAATGTAAAAGACTCAGCTTTTGTTCCAATACACCACGGACTTATTATAGGGCTTTGTTAAAATTATCATGCACATCTCAGTGTTTTATAGTTGATTTAATACATTGCCTAGCAAGTAGAATTAATATCCATCAACCAACTATAATTGTATTCTTTCTTTCTTTCTTTCTTTCTTTCTTTCTTTCTTTCTTTCTTTCTTTCTTTCTTTCTTTCTTTCTTTCTTTCTTTCTTTCTTTCTTTCTCTCTCTTTCATTCTCTCTTTCTTTCTCTCTCTCTTTCTTTCTTTCTTTCTTTCTTTCTTTCTTTCTTTCTTTCTTTCTTTCTTTCTTTCTTTCTTTCTTTCTTTCTTTCTTTCTTTCTTTCTTGCTTTCTTTCTTGCTTTCTTGCTTTTTTGCCTTCTTGCTTTTTGGGTCACACCTGTCAATGCTCAGGGGTTTCTCCTGGCTTTGCACTCAGGAATTACTCCTGGCGGTGCTCAGGGGACCATATGGGATTCTGGGCATTTGCCTTGCACCTGGGTTGGCCAAGTGCAAGGCAAATGCTCTACCTGCTGTACTAACGCTCCAGGCCCAGTTCTTAAAGAAGATTGTTGAGTGTCTTAAAGGCATTGTACCATTTTGGATCGCTACTTCTAGCTAAAACTAGTTTGTGCACAAGCAAACGAGCAGCTAACCTCTAAGATAGGAATCACTGTAGCACTGTCATCCCATTGCTCATCGATTTGCTCGAAATGTCTCCATTGTGAGACTTGTTACTCTTTTTGGCATATCCAATATGCCACGGGTAGCTTGTCAGGCTCTGCATGCAGGCAGGATACTCTCAGTAGCTTGCCGGGATTTCTGAGAGGGATGAAGGAATCAAACCAGGGTTGGCCGCATGCAAGGCAAATGCCCTACCTGCTGTGCTATCTCTCCGGCCCAAGATAGGAATAACAAAGTAGTTTTTTTTTTTTTTTTCGTGAGTCAGTTGTTTATAAATGTATCTTGTAATGTTGCTAGCACTTTGGGGATGAATTTAATTTTTATGCATATTATTCAAAACATTTTATATTGGTTAAATATGTTGGAAAAACCCCTGGTTCACCCTTTCATGAATTCTCTTCATTTCCCAGGCCTGCTGTACTTTATGTTTGATTGCACTGAGTATAGTTCCATGTCTGCATCTAAATGCCTTGCAAGTCACAGGGTGTCAAAGGAAATTTGAAAATCAGACAAATGCTTTCTCACTAAGTTCTTACTTAGTGCTGGTCAATAGCTGTTGTGAATTCAGTACGAAGGCAATGGTATTACATATCTCTTAATAATTTTAAATTTCTGGAAATCTAGATAATTACAAAGTTGTTGCTTAGTGCTGGTCAATAGCTGTTGTGAATTCAGAATGAAGGTAGTAATGTTACATATTCCTTAATATTTTTTAACTTCTGGAAATTTAGATAATTACAATGAAGTCACTCTAGTTATTTTCAAGGTTTTTGAAAATCTGTGTGATTGTAGGAGGGATTCAACAATTACAAAAGAACATCTACCTCTACAGTATCCTTACACTAGTGGATTTATCCCCAGAATGATAAAGTAGAAATAGCCTAGTTCCTAGTTATTTGAGGAATTCCCCCCAAAAAATGAGATCCATATTTTTATGAGAGAGACCTGGAGAGTATTCACTGTCCTTTTCACCACGTGAGGTTATGGTGACCCTGACTTTCATCAGTCATCATGATCTTAGACTTCCATGCTTCTATTTCTGTTGTTTTTAATAAAAAATAATTTAACAAATATTTAAACAATTAAAAATAGTTCTGTTGTTTTTAAGCTAACCAGTCTGTGGCATTTTGTTATAGCAGCCTAAAAGTGCCAAGATTATATGTTATTATATGTTACTTAATACCCCCCTCTCTCTATATATATATATACATATATATATATATATATATTGCAAATTCTAAGATGGTCTCCAACAACCCAAGTCTCCTCAGATGCTCACTGTTGTGTAATCTTCTCATCTTGAGTGTATTCAAAAGCTGTGGCTTGCTTCTTGCTTCTACCCTATAATAGGTCATAGGTGCTGCTATATGTCTTCTACGGTTAGATTATTATATTATTTTATTATATTATTATCGACTGTGAGTTCTTTTTTTATGGCAGCCTCCCTCTTGCTAGCAGTGATAAAACAAATCAACATTTTGGGAAGGCCATGTGGCATGCAACTGAGGGTTTTCACTGGACAACAGCCAGATAGTGATTGAGACGCACCCCGCCTTCCCCCGAGAAAGAATCCCAAACAATTGAATCCTGCCAACAACCTTGTATGAAGGAATGGAAGCAGAACCCTTCCTTGTCAGACCTGAGACGGAAGCAGATTCTAGCAGTGGTCTGGGAAGATGGCTCTTAATTCAGCTATGAAATATACATACCATTTATTCCATCTATAGATTCTGGTGAAAGATGAATCATCCACACAACAATCCTAAGTCTGCACCCATTTTTTTCCCACATGAGTTGCACATTCTGGTATAATTAAAACTTTATTAGGTACAATGCTGCCGTCATCCTCTTCAATTTGCTTTGATGTTCCAGGACAAATTTGTTCTATCTAGACTTTTATTGAGTTTTTAGACACAAAGGAAGACACAAAGTTTATTGCCCTTGATATTCTCTTCACGGAAATCATGAAGCAAGATTCACTGGCATTTTCTGCCCCAGTAGGCATTATGACTTTCATATCACCCATATTTTCTAAGTAAGAAAGACAGTAAAATCAGTTTCAGAGCCAGGACCCAAGTCTATGACCTGACTCCCACACACTATTACTTAATTAACGAGATATTGAGAACAAACACACTCATCTGAAAACTAAATTAACCCTAAGTTGAGTTGCAGTTCACTTCTAAGATGCTTGATTTCATTTCCAGCCTGAAATGGAAAAATGGAAAACAGGCTCATGAAGGCCATTCATTATAGCCTGTGTCTTCACAACCCAAATGTCTTCTCTTTGGATACTTAGTCTTCCCCAGGTCTGTCTCAGAGGTTCCAAAGTTTAGCAAGCAGTCTACACCCCAATTCTGCTCACCCTCTTCTCAACACATCTCATGCAGAGAAATATTATAAAAAATATATGCTTCTGTGTCTTTCCTTCCTTAGTTGAGGTCACACAGTTATGTTCCTTGAAGAAACAAAATTGACTCTATAACTTTTAGTTGATTCCCAAATTTTGTTAAATGCACACAGTGTTTGTTAAAAAAAAATTCTCTTGGGTTTAGAGAGATAGAACAGGGGTTAAAGCAAGTTGCCTTGCACACAGTGACCCAAGTTTGAAACTCAGTCTGCCAAACAGCATTAGGAATAGCAGCACAAAGCATCCTGGACTTGACCTAACATATCAAGAAATATAGGTATTTTGGGTTTATGGAGGGGTAGGTAGTGGTTCTGGCGGTTGGTTGAAAAGGGGTGGGTAGGGATCTAAGGAAAAGGGATCTGCTCAAGAAAGTCTACTTTAGGGGCTGGAGCAGTAGCACAGAGGGTAGGGCATTTGCCTTGCATGCGGCTGACCTGGGTTCGATTCCCAGCATCCCATATGGTCCCTAGAGGACTGTCAGGAGTAATTCCTGAGTGCAGAGCCAGGAGTAACTCCTGTGCATCGCCAGGTGTGACCCAAAAGGCCAAAAAAAAAGTCTACTTTATTTCCTATGACCCCTCTGCAGCATAAGCCCACCTGGGAATACCCTAGTAACTTCTAACCTCAGTCGACTTGACTTAAGCAAGAGTAGATCTCCTGCACCACAAGACCCACATGCCATGTCAGAAGAATATTCTTCATTTTGATCCTTTGCTCTAACTTTCACTTTTAAATGGTAGTGTTTTGGATATCAGTTTGATTTTGTTAGCTTCATTAGCTGTGGCAAGTTAATCTTTTCCTCTTTCCAAAGCAAGTACAATCCGCTTTTATTATTGTAATGGAACTAAACTAATTTTAAGTGGCTAGTACCTAACATATTTCTAATACATACAAATTATTTTGCTTTTTGTTTTCTTTTTGCTGTTGTTGCTTGCTTATTGTGTTGCTGCCCCTCATGATCCAAGACCAGTAAGGTTCAGGGACCATGTGGTGCCAGGGATCAAATTCAAGGACATGTCAAGCATATACTCCTTTATCTGAGGCATATCCTGAGCCCACATAGAGTTCTTTTTTTTATAGATAATTACTATATATTTATTATCATCCTCACTAGTTATTTGGGTTATTCCTAGTTAGCATGTAGAGAGATAGAGAGATGTTGCTTCTAAGTCAGCTAGGATTCACAGCAAAGAGATGGAAGGAGACCTGGGCTCCGCTAATGCTTGTATTTGTCTTCTTTCAGGAATAAAATGAGCAACTACTTTGGATCCTAGGGCAAAACAGTCTTTCACTTTGCAAGTGAAGACACATGGTCGTGGGAGGCCAATGTGTCTCTCTGGGTAGAGTCAGCACAGCTGGCACTAGCAGACTTGCTGTCAAACACTCATCCTACTTGGAGGCAGAACCTGCCCTTAGAAAGAAAGAGCAGCCGACCATGTGGACCAATACATCCCTTTTCAGGGCATTTAGAATATCTTCTTTCTGGGTTTGCATAGCCCCACAATTCTGAATGAGGAGATGCAGTCTTCCCTACTTCTGTGTAGTTGCTGTACTTGGTAACCGGCTAATAACAAATCAAGTCTCCTGATGTAAAAGTGAAATTATACGTTCACAGTGTAAGAGTTTAGAACTTAGAGTACAGGGGCTAGGAAGATAGCACAGGGTTTAGGGGAGAAAACACTCAAGTCAGGTTCGGTCTCCAGCTTTGAATGCCCCACACCCATGCTCAGTTTTATTTTAGGGTGTAGCACCAGAGGCCCCTGAGCACCACTGGGAGGTCCCTGGCATTGCAGAACTCAAGTAACGCTGCATCCTTCTGCCTTTGCATCAAACCCCAGACTCCCTAAACACCACATGGGAGGGCACAAAACAAAACAAAACTTCCAGTCTCAGTAACTGGAGAGAAGACAAAAGGGGATAGAGAGTTAATGGGGCCTTTGGTGATGAAAGCAGATTTCTGAATCTAATCAGGCTTAAGTTTACATAGAAAAAGGAAAATGAGGGTTACAATGAGGGACAAACAGGATCACAAAGAAATAGGACAATGAGATTCAGAGAATGAGAAGTATGTGAGGTAGTGAGGGGATAAGTTAACCCTAGCGAGGGAAATATGTAGAACTGTAGCACTGTCATCCTGTTATTCATTGATTTGCTCGAGCGGGCACCAGTAATGTCTCCATTGTGAGACTTGTTACTGTTTTTGGCATATCAAATACGCCATGGGTAGCTTGCCAGGCTCTGCTGTGCGGGCAGGATACTCTCAGTAGCTTGCCAGGCTCTCCGAGAGGGACAGAGGAATCGAACCCGGGTCGGCCGCATGCAAGGCAAATGTCCTACCCGCTGTGCTATCGCTCACATTTGGACATAAGGCACTTGAACTTTACAAGAACATGCCACATTGGTCAATCCGAGTTGCTTACTGATCCAATCTGCAGTTGACCCCCATTCATAACAGTTCAATATTAAATGGATAATAATAAGATAGAGCCAGAGAACTAGAGAGACCAAATCTACTGTATTTAAAGTAATTCAGAAACAATCCAGGCGAAGGGGGAGAGCAGTGTAATTGGAGTCAGAATCTAAAATACAACGGCTTTAGGAAAGCCTGGTCAGGGGGACGGGCAGGACCAAGGCCAAGTCTCCAGGGCTGCGAATTCTGAGACTGTGCTTTGCTTTGACCTCTTCCAGCCCGTTTGCCTCTGGCTGCATGACCTGGGCTCCTAAGCCAACTCTTTCTGGCTTGGCTGGTGTTGCTGGCTGCCTCCAGCTCTGGCCCAAGCCCGTCTGGCAATGATCCACCGGTTTGCCTGTGAGTCCTCCCTGACTATCTTGGGAATGAAAAACAGAGGCATATTAAGAGCCTGAAGACCGCATACACTGGAGGATTTCTTACTAAGATAATCAAGTCCAGTACCATAAAATTATTATGAACTTTGCATTAAGATGTATGTGTCTACTATCTTCTATTGCATTACTGTCACTACCATCTGTCTTATCTCTGTTAATACCTATGTGTCATCTCTGTGTGCCTAGCTTCCCCTTTGAATACAATTGCGTTTTCAAGAGTTTGAAGTAAGATTGCATGAAATAAAATTCGAGGTATAGGTATATTCAGACTAAATAAGTGAGAAAGATATTTAGAACCATAAACCAAGGAACCTATCTAATAACAATATAATAGAAATGCACAGAAGTCTGTGAGTTGTACTGGATATATTAAATATATTTTTTAAGTTAATGTAAGAGTATTCTGTGAATCTGTATTGAAAATGACTTTGACATTTAGGACTTCATTTAGGGATATCAAGCCAGAACTAGCTTAGCAGTGAAGTGAGTGTCTCGAAGAGCAAACTGCGGTCAGATATGATGGATTTTTTAGTGAAGATGCCAGCAGGTGTGTGCCTAACCATTTGGGAATTTAAAATCTACTCATGCTGTAGTTTCTGTACTTGCCTTCTCTATTAAAGAATTATTTTCTGATAATATTTTTATTTTACTGTTGAGTGAGGAAGTTTTGTTTTTTAAAAAGTTTCACTATTTTAACGGCTTGATGTAAGTGGAACCATGACGTATCTCACTTATTTGCTAAGAATAATGCCATCCACATACATTCATACTATTGCAAGTGGCAGAGTTTTATTTTTGTAAGGTTGAATAGTATTCAACTATTGAATAAATGTAACTACCATATTTTCTTTACCCAGTCATCTGTCAGTACACATTAGGCTGTTTCCATCTCTCGGCTTACATAAACAACGCTGCAGTGAACATAGAAATGTAGATGTTTCTTAGAGATATTCATTTAATTATTTTGGTTGTATATCCTGAAGTGATTGCCAGGGGTTGGTGGGCAGGGAAAAGGGGTACTATTGTTCAATTTCCATTCTACAAAATTGATAAATTTTTTATATCTGTTTATACAAATACTGTAACTGTAGTTAACAGTATGACATGCTTATAGTTTTATTAAGAAAGGTAGATCTTAAGCTAAAAGGTTTTCATATATGTACACACACACACACACACACACCCTTAATTTCCATCTAGGCAATGATAATCTATGTATTTCCTCATGGTAAGGAGTAATACTCAGTACTTAGGCAGTAAGATCATAGCGAGGATCACAAAAAAAAAGTGAATTAAATTACTGCTCAAAAGGACTTCAATACTTAATAAAATATTCTTTTAAAAAATGTATATGTATATATGAGATATCCAGAAGAGAAATTGAATACTTAAATAACCAATAGACACATAGCTTTGTGGAATTCTCCTCCCTCACTTCAAGTAATGGTCCGATAACAACAGAAAATGCATTTTCTTCTTTTTTTTCTTTTTTGCTGTTTGGGTCACACCCGATGGTGCACAGCGGTTACTCCTGGCTTTACACTCAGGAATTACTCCTGGCGGTGCTTGGGGGACCATATGGGATGCTGGGAAGCTGGGAATCGAACATAGGTCAGCCGCTTGCTGTACTGTCACTCCAGCCCACTTATTTTTCTTTAACAATTTGTCCATTCCAACACTTTTCTTTCCTCAGAGACCAGAGAACTGTATTCTTTTTTTTTTTTTTTTTTGCTTTTCGGGGTCACACCTGGTGATGCACAGAGGTCACTCCTGATTCATGCACTCAGGAATTACCCCTGGCGGTGCTCAGGGGACCTTATGGGATGCTGGGATTTGAACCCGGGTTGGCTGCGTGCAAGGCAAATGCCCTACCCATTGTGGGCTATCACTCCAGCCCCGAGAACTGTATTCTTAACATAGAAGAGTCACTAACTATTTATCAGGGAATACTCCTCCCTCCACCCCCCAATTCACGAGACTGTTAATAATAAAGTTACAAGCATGTTAAAATTCTCTGACTATCTCTACTTCCAGGAAGACTTGAGAGCACTCTAGGGATGAACAAATCAAACCGACCTGTTTCAATCAGGCATTTCTTGTTTGTCTTGGCAAGAGTATGTAGTATGTGTGAGATAGTACTATCCTCTGACGGAATTGAGATGTAAAACTTGGGACTGGTAAGTGATCATATTTCTGGACATGGAGAAAACCTAGTTTAGTGTGAGAAAAAGTTGGCACAGGTCAGAAAGGCAGCAAATGAGAGAGATTGTAAGAGAGAAAAGGCAACACAAGTTTCTGATCTAATGCTTCTTATGACCCAAATGAATCTTAGTTTTTCCCATGGTTTGGATGTACACTCTATCATCAGAATTTGTAAAAAAAAAACTAATTATTTTACTATTTTATTTCTTTTTTATTTGATATTTTAAATTTTATCTCGGGTATTTTTTTTTCAGTTTCAAACAGAATACATTTTATTTCCTTTTCTTGGTCAATTGTACTGTTCCAGTAACAACGGAATACTGCAAAATTTCATGGAAGTGACTAGAGCCAGTATCTTTGACTTCTTTCCATTTAAGAGGAAAACAAACTGTAGCACTGTAGCACTGTCATCCCATTGTTCATCGATTTGCTCAAGCGGGCACCAGTAACGTCACCACTGTGAGACTTGTTGTTACTGTTTTTGACATACCGAATATGCCACGGGTAGCTTGCCAAGCTCTGCCATGCAGGCGGGATACTGAAGAGATCTGAGTAGAAGTCGTGGATAACCTTTTCCATTGCCCTTCTGGAAGATGTGTTAGATCCATCAGGATGTCGGAGGGCAGTTATCTTGGTGTAATAATTGGTGAAGGACAGGCGGGCATTGAGAATACTTTTCCCAGCTTCTGCTGCATCAGCCAGCACTGCTGCTCTTCTCTCTTTGAGGTCTTCCTTTATCACTTCTCTGCACAGCTTTGCAAGCTCAGACGTTAGCTTGTGACTGCCTGAGGCTCGCAACAAACCACGTTGGCAAATGAGCTTGAGAGTTTCCAAAGACAGGCGTCTGTTTGTGGATTTCTCTCTCGGCGTTCCTCGCATAGTCATGGAGGTGCTGAACTAGTTGGTCGTGTTCCTTGTTGATATTGTCAATGACGGCATCTTCCCATATTGCCGTAATAGTGCCAAAGAGCTCCGCGTTGGTGGTCATTCTGGGAGTTCTCTTAAACTTTGCAGCCCTTTGTTCCCGCTCCGTGAAGTAGAATTTCTCACGAAGGAGACGGTGGCCTGATCTCGTTTGAAATTTTGGGACAACAGCGACATCAGTCAGGCAAAACTGTTGATTGAATATGATGTGGTCAATTTCGTTGTGGAACTGTCCAGCACGAGACTCCCATGTCCAACGTTTAGATACGACCTTCTGGAACTGCGAGTTACCATGCATGGTCTTGGTCAACATGATGAACTCAGACTATCTCTCACTCTGTTCTTTCCATTCCAGGCCATGGGTCCCAATGTGGAGTTCTTCAGGCGACCTTCTCAGTCCTATCTCTGTGTTAAAATCACCAACAATGACCTTGTAGAAGGTGTGGTCTTCTTTATAGAACTTCTCCAGCTCCATGTAGAACTTCTCAATTTCTTCTTCATCATAGTTGGATGTTGGTGCATAGATGACGAAGATAGAAACTGCCAACAATGAGCCACATCTATTCAAGTGTAAGCATCCTATTCAGGTTGTTAGGCATTCAAGTGGGTCAATGTTCATGGCCAAGTTTGCATTGACGAGGACACCGACATCACTGATCCCTCTACTGTCACATGTTCTGAGAAAGAGTTCTTCTCCAGTGTCGAAAATGGCATGATGTGTTCGATGCCTTCTCCTCTCAGTCAATGCAATGATATCACACTTGATCTTCTGCATTGGCACCATCAGGTCCTCGATGGATGCTTCCGATGCCAGTGTACGTGTGTTTAAAGTACAGATAGTCATTTTAGTCCTTCTTTGTTTTTGGCAGCCTAGTTTGGCCCTGAGATTTTAGTAGCCTCTCCTTCTCAACACTGCCATATTGGGGGCTCTTCCAGGGTCATGGGAATGATGCCCATTGTTGTTACTGTTTTTGGCATATTGAGTATTACACAGGTAGCTTACCAACTCTGCGATGCAGGTGGCATGTTGTAATGATCTACATGCTGACAAACACGCCACATACCTTGTGCATGGACGTGCTGATCATGTACAGAAAGTACTGGCCAGATCAACACAGTTGATACAAGGAGTCTAGCCCTTACCTGCCTGCATCTCTGGGCAGCACCCGTTGGTTCGCTCTTTGCTGTTTGGTACCGTTGCCACCCCCTCTCCATGTTGAGGTGGTGAACCATCGAGGGGAACAAAAAAGATATAGAGACACGATAAGTAGCACTTTTCCAGGTTGTTCTACTTTTTATGTCTATGTTAAATAACAGAATTCTACATGTCTGGATGGAACAGAGTAGAAAGAACCTTGATTTTATAACATGTGTATAGAGAGCCATGACCTTAGCTTTACAACTTTCACAGTTTCTTAGTCTCTCTCTATTACCTCCTAGATAATATCTCACAGTATTATTGGGGAAAATATGTGAAAGCCTCCAGCTCAATATCTCTCAGTTCAAAGTAACTCAGAGCAATTATCACTGTTGGCTCCCTATAAAAATACTGAGAGGACTAGAGCAAGAGCTTAGCAGGCTGAGCACATGGTGCCCCAAACACCACCACCAGTGATCCTGAGCACAGAATTGAGAGTTCCTCCTGGGAATCATTGGGTGTGGTCCTCCAGAAGAAAAAAATACCCTTTTAAGAGTTTTAATAATTTGCCTTCAACTTTCATTTTGATACACAAAAAGAAGTTGTATGTATCCAAATCTCTTGCAAATTACAATTTATTTAATTCGCTTTAGGTAAATAATCTCTTTTGTTTTGTTTTGCGGGGAGACCACACTTAGTGTTGCTTAGATGGCTTCTTCCAGTGGTGCTCAAGGGACAAAACGGTGCCAGGAGCCAAGCTAAGGACATGAGATATGCAAAGCAAGTGCTCTACGACCAAGCCACATCCCTGGCTCAATAGGAATATTCTTACAATAGATGATTCTATAGTTTTTTTTCCCAAAGAAAAATGAAGTCTTTATGCATGGCTGATTTTCTTTTTAATTTAACAAGAACAGCGATGCCAACTGCTCTTGTTTACCCTCCCCTCTTCTTCTCTCTCCAACTCTACCAGAGAATAGAGCCAAGTTCAGCTGCATAAAACTAGGTTATTACTCAACCCTTTAATTATTTAACATTATTATTGTATTCGTTCAGTGATCATATTGTACGGGTATCTTTTATTTAAATGAGCATTCTCAAATTCACCCTGGAAATAGATAGCAAGATAGGAACAATGGAAGCAATAAATGCCCCTCCGATTTTAGCAAGCTTCTTGACTCAACTGAAGCTGGTATAGGAGTTATAGCTGTCCTTGTGTTTGCTGATTAGGCAATGACCCTTCATGTATCAGCTTTACAGTGATGCTTCTGTTCTCACTCTGGATAAGCTCTATGAGAAATGCACTTGTTTTTCAGACTCTGCAGTCAATGAGCTTCAATCCATGTTCTTGCCATTCTATGAAGAACAGATATGAGATCAACATTTTTTAAATTTAATTAAAGGTATCCACTTTTGAGGGCAGCACAGGTCAAGGAAGGCTGTAGCTAGGTTAGTGGACACCTAAAAGATATTTAGAGAATTTGTATTTTTCATGAATTGGAGCAATAGCACAGTGGGTATGGCGTTTGCCTTGCACGCAGCTGACCCAGATTCGATTCCTCCATCCCTCTCTGAGAGCCCGGCAAGTTACTGAGAGTATCCCATCCATACGGCAGAATCTGGCAAGCTACCAGTGGCATATTCTATATACCAAAAACAGTAACAAGTCTCACAATGGAGACACTACTGGTACCCGCTCGAGCAAATTGATGAACAACAGGACGACAGTGCTACAGTGCTACAGTATTTTTCATATTGACTGAGATTGTCAAACTATTCTTTCTGAAGAATGTATGAAGTTTTATTCTATTTCTTCAGGGAAATCTGAATAGCCTGAGATTGTGTGGTATGTATGTGAGATGATATGTAGCCCTCTGAATTTTACTGAACTGCTTTTATAATATGCTGCAAAAAAATAAATATGAAGGGAAGTGGTTTAAGTAGAAAATAATTTTTAATTTATTTATTTGAAAACTAGTTATACTATGGAATAGTTAACTACAAGTATGTACATATTGTATTCTTTTCTTTAGGTTAAAAGTGAGCTTACACAATGGAATACTATGCTGCTTTTAGGAAAAATGAAGTCATGAAATTTGCTTATAAATGGATGGAGCTGGAGAGTATCAGGTTGAATAAAACGAGTCAGAAGGAGAGGGCCAGATATGGAATAACTGCAATCCTTTGTGAGATTGCAGTTTTTAAAAAAAGTATGATACTAAAGTCCAAGGCCAGGAAAAACTGGGGCCAGAAAGATTGGTCAATTATTGGAAATTTGCCACAAATGTGTGTGGGGCGATGGGCAGTTAGAATAGAGAAAGGGTCAGTATGACAAAAATAGTTAGAAATGATCACTCTGGACAAGAACTGAGTGTTGAAAGTAGGTAAAGGGTTATACATGACAACCTTTCAGTAGCTGTATTGCAAACCATAATTCCCCAAAGGGAGGAGAGAGAGTGAGTGAGTGAGAGAGAGAGAGAAAGAGAGAGAGAGAGAGAGAGAGAGAGAGAGAGAAAGAGAGAGAGAAAAACGAAAAGTACCTGTTACAAACGGGGGGGGGGTGTGGAAGGGTGCCGTAGGAAAACTGAGGACATTTGTGGTGGAAAATGCACACTGGTGAAGGGATGGGTGTTGAAACATTATATGACTGAAACCTAATCAGTAACAACTTTGTAACTATATATCTCACTGTGATTCAAAAATAAAAATAGAAATAAAAGTGGGTTTATAACAGGGGCCGGCAAGCAAGTTTAGAGGGTAAATTTCTTGCCTTGCACTTAGCTGACCCAGTTTCAATCCTTGGCACTCCCTGTGATCCTTTGAACCTACCAGGAATGATCCCTGAATGCGGAGCTAGGAATAGCCACGAGCTCAGCCAAGTGGGGCCAAACCCTTGCTCCCCTCAATAAATCAAAGTTGATCATATGCTTTTCTCCTCACTATAATTAAAAATATGGTTCTGGTTTAAAAGATCTTATGTTTGAGTTGTGACTATTAGTATCTTGGTTGAAACAGCAGAATAGATTCACTGGCATAATCGGCAGTACATTAGGAACTCATTTCCCAAGATTCTCATCTACATCCTTGAATTCAGTTCCCCTCTATTTAGGGAAGCAAACAAATGAAGGACGCAAGATGGGAATACAGAGCAATATTTTTTTTTCTGGACCATTGCTGCGATGGGCAGCTTATATTCTAAACCTGACTGAGGTATCACAATTGTTTTTATTTTCCCAACCCTTCACCACTGCATGTCATGAAACAAGAAAGAGAGGCCACTTGATTTCTCCTTTAGATCTTCCTCCAACCCTTCACTCACCAGTTTTTAAATAACTTTCATTTTACTTAAACATGAGTTGCTCTTTGATTTTCCTTAAACATGAGTTGCATGTATTATTCCAGTCCCCTTCATTGGTGCCAGAATTTTCCTCAATTTTCAAGGAGCCTTGTCTTCCTATGTGACCAGTGCCTACGTGACCACTGTTCATAGGGGGACAAGACTTCAAGTAAGGTAGAAATCTAGAACTGAGACCAGAGAAATAGTACAGTGTGTAAGATACTTTCCTTGAAAGTGCTCAACCTGGGGTCCATCCCTGGCACTGTACATATGGTACCCACAAGCCCTGCCAGTAGTAATATCTGAGCAGAGAGACAGAAGGAAGCCCTGTGCACAGTTAGATGTGGTCCAAACAATAACAACAACAAAAACTAGAAGTGGGCAATATAACATATCACTAAAGTTTTAACATGCATTGTTTAGACTTTTGATAAATTGTAATTCTATTAACACTTATAAGGCACTTTTGTTTGTCCTTGTATATTAATGATCTCAATAGTACTTTCAGATAAATAATTTTTAGGGTGATCATATATCTTACCATCCATACCAAGACTCTTTTAAGAGTTAATAAAAGGGGAGTGTGGAGATGTAGTTCAGTGACAAAGCACATGCCATGCATCAGAGGCCCTGGGTTCAAATCCTTGACATCCCTCCTCCCTGCAGCGCCTCCACTCCCCGGTTAATAATTTACTCAGCAAGAATACAGTGATTATGCATTAACTGTTACTGATCTTCCCATTGTCAGTCAAATTTCTTTTAATTCATTTTTTAAATAAGTTATAAATTATTGAGGACCTGCTTTGGGGACAGGCCTGGGTGGTGGTGGGAAAATTTGAAATAATGGTGGTGGGACTGGTGTTGGAATAGTAAATGTAATAAATTATTGTAAACAACTTCAAAAATTAAATTAAAAACAAAGGGAAAAATTCTTTTAATACCATAAGCTGCTTTCTGAATGGGAAAGGATTGTGGTTCTTCTGTGTCTAGGAACCCAACTGTATTTTGTTCAAAACTGATCAGCTAAGAGATAAAAACAATAATCAAAGCCTGCATATATAAAATCCCATACAACATGGCGTACACAGGCACAGACTCTGTTTCTGATGCAGAAGCCAGTTTCTGATGAAACTCAAGAAGAGGGAAACAGGGGGTTGGAGCGATAGTACAGTGGGTAGGGCGTTTGCCTTGCAAGCAGGCAACATGGGTTCAATCCACGGCATCCCATATGTCCCCCAAGCACTGCCAGGAGTAACTCCTGAGTGTAAAGCCAGGAGTAACCCCTGAGCATCGCTGGGTGTGACCCAAAAAAAAGAAAGAAAAAAAAGAAGAGGGAAACACCTAACTCAGTGGATCTAGTGGAGAAGGATGGGGAGATGGGAAGACCCACCATGACAAACTCCATCTCCTGGGGACAGCCCATCTCCTAGCTCCAGGAGCCACTTAGCATTTAGGAAGAGTCTTCAGTATGGTCCAATCAAATTTGAAGATGGCACAAAATGAGTTAGGACAAAATTCTCTTTCATTTGAGAGAAGCATATTTTATCACACTTTCAGAAAGAATGGAAGATTGAAGAGGCTACCATGGAATCAAACAGCTATGAGACTGGGATTCAACCTCAAAGATGCTGGTAATGTCAGTATTTCCCAGCACAGAATAAAAGATGAACTGTTTCCTCTTTTAATCTCTGGTTTCTTTCACAATCTTGGTGTTTAGGGGACGGTTTAATTGGTTAACTTGTGACATGCCATATATATATGTATATATATATATATATATATCCTGCTCTGTAAGGCATTTTGTATAAGAACTGATACTGTGCCAAATTTCACAAACTCCCTCTCTTCTCTCTCCCCTCACCCTCTTTCTCTCCTTCCTAAATTCTAGCATGACATATTTGTTGTAATTTTTTGCTCTCCTGCTGCTCCTCAATGTTATCTACAAGAATAATAGATTAAAAGTAATGATTTAACAGGAATAGGAGAAAAGTTTCCCTTCTAAATATGATTGTCAATATCTTATGAAATGCATTACATCTAAAATATTTTTGAATGATCCTAGTAATTTTCAGCAATAAAAGTGATATTTGGGTGTCTTGTCTAGCAAAACATAAACAAACCCATGAATTCTGACAAAAAAGTGAAGCTATGAGTGGGGCAACCTAGGGGAGGAGGAACATATAGACGTATCCAATAGCCTGTAGATGCGTGGCATCATACATTTGAAGAAGTGTAAACGTGTACTTATAAAACATCCAGTATTGTAAATATTTGTTAACTGTAAATAAATAAAGAGGGGCTGGAGCAATAGTAGAGCAAGTAGAACACTTGCCTTGTACTCTGCAGACCTGGGTTCCATCTCTGGCATCCCAGTGACTTCCAGAGCCTGCCAGGGTATAGCCCCAAAGCAAAAACAAAAACACACAAAAAAGGAAACAAATCCTTAGTGCTCCTACATTTTTGGGCTTAACCTACTCTGCACCAAATTGTGCTATTTGTAAGAAAAGAAAGTTAAAAAGCATCTCAGTAGCAAAAGATCAGAAGTAAAATGGTGAGCGTGTACAGACACATGTTATTATTTATTATGTATAGTAGAACTCTGTTGGCAGAGAGACAATTTTCTAAAAGCATTGCAACTTATTCTTCACATATATGGGAAGTATTGTATGAAAGATATTAATGGATTTTGGCCATCAATTTTTCTTTCTTATATTTGCCTGTAAAGAAGACATCTGCAATTAATTAACTATGTATTTGTTTGGCTTTTCCCCCTTTTATTTATTTATATATTGGCTTTTTGGGTCACAGCTGGCGATGCACAGGGGTTTCTCCTGGCTCTGCACTGAGGAATTACTTTTGGCGGTGCTCAGGGGACCATATGGGATGCTGGGAATCAAATCCGGGTCAGCCGCGTGCAAGGCAAACACCCTACCTGCTGTACTATCGCTATAGCCCTCCCCTTCTATTTTATTGGCACCTCACTGATTCTAACATTATATGGGTTTCAGGTGCAATCACTGAAAATCAACATGAACAATTCCTTTTTCATGACCTGTTCCCCCACCCCAGCTCCAGAAGCCTTCTGGTCCTCCCTCTTTTCTTCTGGAAACCACTAATTCTATAGTTCAAATGCTCATTGTTATTTGATTTAGTTCATATGTTTGTTATGTATGATTTAAATGAAATCATAGTGTTTGTTTTTATCCATCTGGCATAATTCACTTAGCGTAACATCCCTAGGTCCATCTATGTTTTTGTAAATGGCAGAATTTCGTCTTTATAGCTGAACCATCTGACATAATGTGTCTTGTATTTCAATATTTGGGGGCACCCAGAAGTACTCAGGATCTATCCCTGGCTCTAGTCTCAGGGAACCAAACAGGGTCAGGGATTGAACCCAGGTCCCTGGCAACCAAATTAGGCCCTCAACACATTGAACTGTCTATCTGGCCCTGTGTTTGCACTGTAGCTCTGTAGCACTGTCATCCCATTGTTCATCAATTTGCTCTAGCGGGCACCAGTAATTTTTAAAAAATCTTTATTGGTTGAAGTATTGTTATTGATAAAACTGTTAATAGTAGTTTCATGTGTACATAATTCCAAGATCAAATTCATCACCTGAATTATGTTTTTTATTCCGTACATTTTTCTCTTGATGAATCAACCCACTTCCCACTCTCTATCTTCAATGTTCAAGGAGATGTGTGTCTAGATTAGATTAGTCAAGAGTATTTCAATGTCCTGCATGGTTTGATAAGTTCGCGGATAGTAAGCAACCCAAACTAGGTTATAGATTATTATTCTGATAGTAAATAAGAGAGTACTCACTTTTACTGAGATCCACAGTAATAATAATGGAGTCAAGACTAATGGAAGCTTCTCAATGCAAAGAGCCTGACTAAGAACGAGGGTAACAAAAAGTAAGACCCTTCTAGAGATGGAGAAAACAGCTTGATTAAAATCACCTAACCTCCTGAATCTGTTCATAGCACTAGATGCTGTTCACAGTAACTGGACACCTCACCTCATGGACTATAAAGTTACTTTAGATAACAAAATCTCTCCTTCTTGTGTGTTTTCTTAAAGTGCTTATGATAGATTTCTGCCTTAACTTTGAGATATATTTTAAATGTCCATTCATTTCTCATTGGCATGCAGTGTCAAACTGAAAGTTTTGTTCTGAGACAGGGTATAGTTTCCATTTTTGCATACTCAACCCTTTTTGAGTAGGAAGTTTATCAATTTGCCAGTAGCAAAGCTGTGATATATTTTAACTATGATACAGAGTAGTGACCAACATAAGAAAACACAGTAGATCTGGACTTGGTTTTTGTATGTTTTCTTATTCATTATATTCAATAGTGCTTTTCCTCCTAACTCAAGGGCACCTAGAAGAAATTGAGACAATAAAGCCATGGATTATTCCTAATCAAAAATTTGAAGTCCTGCTAAATGCCACATACTAACTACAAAGCCCAAGGTCTTGTTTCTTCATAGGTGAAAGTAAGGTCCTTGGGACAGAAAAGCATAAATGCAAAGATCCAGAGTTTATGTTTATTTCACATTACATGAAAAGCTCTTTTATGGGGGTTCGTTGGTAGTTGGACTCTTCTTTTAATCTTCTGCTTTCACTAATTTTTGAGGGGAGGTTGGAAATATTTCAGAAATAGTTATTCAGGGAAGGGGTAGTTCAGTACAGAATTAGAATGCTGGGGCTCGGGAGATAGTACAGTGGGTAAGCCTTGCATACGGCCAGCCTGGATTTAATACCCAGTACCAAAAATAGTTCCCTAAGCACTGCCAGAATTGAGCGCTTAGAACACAGTCAGGAGTAAGCCCTGTGGTACATCTGCATTTATGAGGTGGCCCCCAAATAAAAGCATAACAAAACTTTTCCGAGAATAAAATCTTGGGACTGGAGCTATAGTATAGTGGGTAGAGTACTTGCCTTGCATACAGCCAACCTGGGTTCAATCCCCAGCACCCCATTAAGTCCCCTCAAGCCTGCCAGGAGGGATTCCTGAGCACAGCTGAGTGTGACCCCCAAACCCAAACCAAACCCAAACCAACCCACCCCCCAAAAAGTTGATCTTGTGAATAATTTCTGTGTTGTAAATAAACCAGCAGTTTTTTGTTTGTTTTGTTTGGGGGCCATACCTGGCAATGCTCAGTGGTTACTCCTGGCTCTATACCCAGGAATCACTCGTGGGTTGATTGGGAGACCATATTGGTTGCCGGGGATTGAACCCGGGCCTCAGCTGTGTGCAAGTCAAGTGCTATCTTAGTCCCCTACATAGGGGGTTTCACCACCACTGAATCCAAATCCTTTCTATTCCCTTTGAATCCAGACATACCACTGCTTTGATTTTTTTTTTCCTTTGGTTTTTAGGTCACACCCGGTGATGCACAGGGGTTACTCCTGGCTCATGCATTCAGGAATTACTCTTGGCAGTGCTTGGGGGACCATATGAGATGCTGGGAATCGAACCCGGGTCGGCCGCGTGCAAGGCAAACGCCCTACCCACTGTGCTATCGCTCCAGCCCCAACCACTGCTTTGATTCTTAAACTGTGGGTTACAACTCCAAATGGAGTTGCAGTTACTGAATACAGGGTCATAAATGATATCTGGGCCATAAAAAAGTGCATACACTACAACCAAGATTGAATTCAAAGTCAGCCACCTGAAGAATCCAACATGTTCTTGGCCGCACTCACTGTTTGGCATTTCTTGGGTGAAAAGGGGTCGTGAGTGGAAAAAGTTTAAGGAGGCCTGGGTGAGTGTGTGTCACACCTGGTGTCCAGTTACTCGTGTGGCTAGGACAGTCCAGTCATCACATTACTCAACAGCATTACAGGCTTTGTTCCGAACCTTGCCAAGCTGTTGTGACTATGCAATTTACACTCCCGGGGAAATTTTGTTTGTCATTCTTACTCATTTCATTTGCCCATGAAGGTTGTTGTTATAACTTGAATTCTCGGGATTGAATACCTTTAAAAATAGAAGCAAGAATCCCAGGGTCCTAATTCTGTCGAATGAGTCACATTTTTATTTCTGCCAACGACCCTCTAGGGAATCAGTCTAAGGTCTAAATCCTGCAAGAGCTATGGACGTATTTCCTAATGGGTCGGGCAGCAGGGCGTGGAGATCTGTGGCTTAGGAACAACTTGTGAGTTGCAGCGTGGCCGGCAGGACACCTGCTCTCAACATTCCTCCCCTAACCACCTAACATTTCAGCATCACGGGGACAGTCCCCCGGACAAAATAGAGAGCTCATTTATTCAACAAGTGTTAAATGGAGTTCTATGAGCTCAATTTCTCTTATAGAAATGACATACCCTTGGGGCCAAAGTGATCATACAGCAGGGAGGGCACTTGCCTGCTTGGGTCCTGATTTCCCATATGGTCCCTGCACATGCACCACCAGGAGTCATTCCTGAGTGTACAGCCAGGAGTAAGCCCCGAGTCCCGCCTGGTGTGGCCCAAAAGGCAACCAAAGAAAAACCAACCAAACAAATGAACCAAAAAAGAAATGGCATACACCTAAGGCCAGAGCTAGCTAATTTAATGCACTTAGCTAGCTTCGTCGGCTGAGTTGTATGCTCTGCTTGCAAGAGGCCTGGCTTTGGTCCTTGGCATTGCATGATCCCTGCGCATGCAGGTGTGCAAAGACACACACCCTCATTTTTTAAATTTATTTTTTATTTTTTCATTTATTCTTTTATTGAATTACCATGTGAAAGTTACAAAGCTTTCAGGCTTAAGTCTCAGTTACACAATGCTCAAACACCCATCCCTTCACTAGTGCACATATTCTACCACCAAGAATCACAGTATACCTCCCCCCCACCCCCCCATCTCCCCAGCCCCCCACCCCGCCTGTGTAACTGATAAATATCACTTTACTTTCACTTTACTTTGATTACATTCAATATTTCAACAAACAACTCACTATTATTGTTTGGAATTTCTCCCCCCTAAAGTCGGACCTGCTGAAAAGGAAGCATTTGATAATTTGTTTTCCATTGCTGAGAATGAAGAGATATGAGTCAAGCGGCCGCACTAGCAGCCACACAGTTTTGGATTTCTGTATTTTAGTATTTTAGTAACTAAGTCCAGAGAAATATCTGCCAGAAATTGCTCATTGCAAGCTTGTACCTCTCAGCTACTTTATATTCCACATATGAGTGCAGTCTTTCTGTCTCTTTCTTTCTGACTCATTTCACTCAACATGATACTTTCCATGTTGATCCATTTATATGCAAATTTCATGACTTCATGTTTTCTGACAGCTACATAGTATTCCATTGTGTAGATGTACCAGAGTTTCTTTAACCAGTCATCTATTTTCGGGCACTCTGTTTTTTTCCAGATTGTGGCTATTGTAAACAGTACTGCAATGAACATAGAAATGCAGATGTCATTTCTACTATACCTTTTTGCCTCTCTGGGATATATTCCCAGGAGAGACACACACCCTCTTAAATGACATGTACTTTCAAAGTATGTTTGTTGTGGGGAATAAATGAAAATCCAATAACATATGTGGAATATGTAATTCTGATTTAGAAATTCAGGCTCAACAAATGTACCCTATCTTTATGATATGGGTTCCACTTGCTTCTCCAATCTGACTGTTGCCATTATCTGTTCTCCATTCTTCAAACTTTACATTTAAACCTAAATTTGGCCTGCTGTTTTTTACCCCAAAAGTCTTACAAATATTATTTTTTTCCTCTCCCTAACCCTTCCCCAAAGTCAGGCTAGTCCCCACTTATTGCTCATATTCAAGTTCAAACTCTGCTTTCTTAATGTTCCCTAACTGAAATTACTTTTTCCTATTGCTGACTTAGCATTTTGTATTTATGTTGGTTTTCTTATTTTTCTCTTCCCTAATTGGTTTTGAATAATTTGACAACAATCTTGGCTTTATATGAAGGTTACCACAGCTGGTTTCAAATAGGATACTTATGGATCTAAACTTTTGACTAAAAGAAATAAGTATTATATGAAAAAGTGCAAATTTGGTGCAAACTTTCCAAATCCTCAACACTTTCTTATATAATTCTCTGACTCAGGTGAATAATTTAACTTGAAAATAAGGAATGTAACTGAGTAGATGCCATATTGATTATGACAATAATGTGTTTTTCAGATGAGAAAAAGAACACCTGAATTTAGTTTTGAACATTGAAAATGCCTGGGCTCATAGATCTTTTATAGTCAAAAGAAAATTCATACAACATTTGTATGGATTTCCATTTATTCTGTTATGGAAAAAACGTCTGATTTGAGTTGCCATAGAACTAGATTAATCACACGCAGTCTGTTGCAGTGACAAATAGCAATCTATTATTTCCTTCACTTTATGAATTTGGAGAAAAGAGTCCTAGTAGTAACTGAACTTCCATCTTAGAAAGATTGTTCCACGACAAACCAACTTTTGTAGTAAAAATAAGTGAAAGATGGACAAAACGTATTTCTCTTATTATGTCAATCTAGTCCTGGATGGAACTAAGCCCATGCTTCCATGGGCCAGATTCCTATTTCTAAATTTGGAGAAGACTTAATTGTATTAGTTTAGGTCTCCTGGGAAGCAGGTAATAAAATACAGTGAGAAGGGCAAGAAATGTGTTGGGAGTAATTTTTGTTTGTTTGTTTGTTTGTTTTAGATGTTTTATGTTTTGTTTTGTTTTTATGCAGATCTTTTTTTGCAGTGTGTGTGTGTGTGTGTGTGTGTGTGTGTGTGTGTGTGTGTGTGTGCACGTGCACATGGGGGAGGCAGGGGACACATTCAGTGATGCTCTGGCTAGACTCCTGGCTCTAAACTCAGGAATCACTCCTGGCAGTGCTTGGGGGACTGTAAGGGATGATGCCAGGGATCAAACCCAGGTCAGCCATGTGCAAGGTAAGCGCCCTACCTACTGTACTATCTATCGCTCTGGCCCCAAAATGCCTTGGGAATAATTTTAGTGAAAAATAAAGAAAACAGAAGCAGGCCAAAAATGTCTCAGGTTTGATGAGCAAATAGGTCTGTGTCTTGTAAAAGGAGAGTGGGAAGGATGATGGGAAGCAGCACTCCGACAACAGCGTAATGGAGAAAATCCTGACCAGTCCAGAAAGAGTGGAGATGGACGGAGTGACTTCTACAGAGGGGAGAGATGGTAAGGGGCGACTCCATGGCCAAGTGTGGGCTGGGAACTCTTGGGGTCCCTAGAATTGAGGCTGCTGCTAACGGCTTCCTCCAGTAAAGAGTAAGTTCTTTGTTTCTTGGGGGTATACCTTGGCTGGCCTAGTAAGAGTGACGTATATCAAATTTGGCACTTAAAACTCCTTTAAAAACACAGTTTTTTTGTTTGTTTTTTGCTTTTTGGGTCACACCTGGCCATGCACAGGGGTTACTCCTGGCTCTGCACTCAGGAATCATCACTGACGGTGCCCAAGGGATCATATGGGATGCTGGGAATTAAACCCAGGTCAGCCGCGTGCAAGACAAATGCCCTACCTGCTGTGCTAGTACTCCAGCTCCTTAAAAGTATGTTTTAATATTTATCTATGCTCACAAACTATGGGAAGGCCTGAACTTTGACATAATATCAAAGAAAAGGTTATTGGGCTCCTAAACTCATTATGCTTGTAAAATCCTATTTGAGCATTGCGATGGGTCACAGCTTTCTCCTATGATAGATCATGAGGTCTATATAAGACACAAAGTCTTATTGTTCAGCTAACAGAAACGTAGGAGCAGACTATAAAAGAACAATATAAACTAACCTAACCCGTGGGTAACTGGAACAAAGCTGGGATTATTGCAAAAAGTGTCTGATGTCATGGCAAGGATAGTTCCTGCTCCTTTGGGATTTGGTGATATCCGTTTGAATTCTTGTATATCTGCCTGCAGCTCTCTGCGGGTTGCTCCATTCATCCGCTCTCTTTGAAACTGCTCAATGGAGATGCTCCTTTTACATTAGATGTTTTCTAAACCTAAGAATATAGGAACAATCAAAGAGTAAGGGGACCAGGGGACCAAGGGAGCATTTCAAGAGAGCATTTCAAGAAGGAAGGAAACATTTATAAGGCACGGGGAAGGAGCCTACCAGGCAGAGAGAAAACAATAACAAATAGGCCTTGGGCACCATGGAAATCCAGAAAGTAACTATTTGTCTAGTGTGATTGCTAGAATAATTAAAAAATTGCAATGCTGCATGAGGTATTACTGGAAAAATGTTGCTGATAATATTTTTCCAATTTTTGTTTAGCCACTGTGATTTACAATGTTATTACTAATAGGTTCAGGAATACAATGTTCTAACTCCACATCCACTACTAGAGCATCAGAATCCCTCCACAATGTCTCAAGATCCCCTTTGATTGTCTCACCCCACCCTCCTGGCAAGCTCGGTTCTGTAGTTCATTCTCCCTGTTCTGTTTGTGACATTGGCCATTTCATTATACTCCTCGTATGAGGGATCATTTGTATTTGTCATTCTTTGTCTGACTGACTTCATCAGCGTGATTCCTGTCACCATGACACACACACACACTCACGCACGCTCACACACACAAACACACACACAAACACTCACCCTTCATCCACTCTTGGTCAACTTGGGTTGTTTTCAAATATTTGCTACTGTGGGCAGTGCTGTTATTAGCATAGAAGTGCAAATTTCTTTTTGAAATATTTTGGTGCTCTTGGGGTAGGCTTCAAGAAGTGGGACCAATAGGCCATATGGAAGTTTGATTCTTAAGTTTTTGAGAAATTTCCATCTCATTTTCCATAGAGGCTAAAGCAGACAATCTTCCCACCAACAGTAAATGAGGATTCCCTTCTCACTACATCCCTTCCAGCACTGGTTGTTCCAGTATTCTTTCTTATATGTGTCCATCTCACTGGTGTGTTATAGCTCACAGTTCTGTTTTGAATTTCCCTGATAATAAGTGATGAAGAGCACCTTTTCATCCACATATTGGCATGTCTTCTTTGAGGAAGTGCCTACTCAGTTCTTCCCACTTTTTTAATTGAATCACCATGAGAAACACTTATAAAGTTTTCACGTATAACATTGAGTTTCAGTCATACAATGATCAAACACCCATTCCTCTACCAATGTACATTTTCCACCACCAATGTCCCTACCTCTTATTCTCTCTCTCTACTTATGGGCATTATGGTTTTCAATACAGATAATGAGAGGTCATCATGATTGGTCCTTTATCTATTTTCAGCACACATCTCCCATTCCGAGGGATCCCTTCAACCATCACTGACTTAGTGATCCCTTCTCTATCCCAGCTGCCCTCTTCCCCAGCTCATAAGGCAGGCTTCCAACCACAGAGCAATCGTCCTGGCCCTGTCACTACTGTCCTTGGGTGTTAATCTCATATTATGACATTTTATATTCCACAAATGAGTGCAATCATTCTATATCTGTCCCTCTCATTTTGACTCACTTCACTTAGTCTGATACTCTTAGTCTGATACTCTTAATTTATAAGCAAATTTCATGACTTAATCTTTCCTAATGTCTGCATAGTATTCCATTGTGTAGATGTACCAAAGTTTCTTTAACCAATCTTCTGTTCTCTAGCACTAGGGTTGTTTTCAGATTCTAGCTATTGTGGACAGTTCTGCAATGAACATACAGGTGTAGATGCCATTTCTGCTGTGCTTTTTTGCACCCTCGGGAAATATTTCCAGAAGTAGCATTGCAGGGTCATATGAAAACTCAATTTCTAGTTTTTGAAAGAACTAGGACTGGAGCGACAGCATAGCGGGCAAGGCGTTTGTAGAACGGGGTTCGATTCCTCCGTCCCTCTCAGAGAGCCTGGCAAGCTACCAAGGGTTTCCCACCCGCACAGCAAAGCCTGGGAAGCTACCTGTGGCATATTCAATATGCCAAAAACAGTAACAAGTCTCACAATGGAGATGTTACTGGTGCTTGATAGAGCAAATCGATGAGCAATGGAATGACAGTGCTACAGTGTTACAGTGCCCACATCGTTATCAAAAAAGGCTGGACCAGTTGGAATTCCACCAACAATGAGAGTCCCTTTCTCCCCACATCCGTGCCAGCACTGGTTGTTCTTGTTCTTTTTGATATGTGTCAGTCTCCGTGGTGTGAGATGATATCTCATCGTTGTTTTGATTTGCATCTCCCTGTTGATTAGCGATGTGAACATTTTTTTCTGTGTCTTTTGGCCATTTGTATTTCTTTTTTTGAGTAAGTTTCTGTTCATTTCTTCTCCCCGTTTTTTGATGCGGTTGGAGGTTTTTTCTTATACAATTCTACCAGTGTCTGGTATATCCTGGATATTAGTCCTTTATAAGATGGGTATTGGTAAATATTTTTCCCATTCCGTGGACTCTCTCTGTATTTTGGTCACTGTTTCTTTTGAGATGCAGAAGTTTCTTAGTTTAATGCATCCCATTTGTTTATGTTTGTTTCCACTTGATTGGTCAGTGGTTTTTCATCCTTAAAGATGCTTTCAGCTTCAATATCATAGAAAGGTTCTGCCTACGTTTTCCTCCATGTACCTTATGGATTCACGCTTCTTGCTTTGTGACATAAGACAAATTCCTGAGGGTGATTGCCCAGAGCTCATCTCTTTATTTCCTTATTCATACTTAATTATCTTTCAGTTCTGGGTCTTAATTGAAAGACTTTGCTTTTATTTCTAAGAACATTTATTATTGTTTACTTAAGAAAAGTCTAAAAAACCAAAGAGAATCTTTAAAAGGGTAACAAATTTTTTAAAAATAAAACTTTTTAAATATATAAAATAAAATAAAAATAAATAAAATTTTATTTTAAAAAATTTTAAAAAATTAGACTATAGCTGCATCTCCTTATTTCCTCATCCATACCCTATCAGCTTTTGGTTCTGGGTCTTGATTGAAAGTCTTTGCATTTATTTCTAAGGACATTTATTATTGTATACTTAAGAAAAATCTGAAAACCAAAAAAAATCTTTAAAGGGGTAATGGATTTTTGTAAAACAAAATAATTAGACCAGAGAGATCGTAGATGATCATAGTGATCAAGGTTAAGGCATTAATCTTGCATGCAGTAAACCCTGTTTGTGTTGGGCTTTGTTTATTGTAGTCTGAGCACTGCCAGGAATGATCCCTGAGCACTTCTAGGGGTCACTCCTTAATACAAAGCCAGAAATAGTCCATGAGTACCACTGGTTGTGGCCCCAAGCCCAAATATAAATAAAATGAAATAATAAAAGTTAAAAGAAGACAGTTACAATAGAGAAAAAAACCCCACATTATTAAGTGTAAAGCTCTTGTAAATAGGTTGCTTTTTGCTATTTGGTGGCAAGAGAGGTTCTTTTGCATTTGAACAAGATTTTGCTTATGAATAAGACCCAAAAAGGCTTGGGGAAGAAAGGCAAGTTTAAAAAAATTAAAAGCACAGCATTCTTTCCAAGTGAAAAGCCCAAAGGGACCAAGGTTAGATGATGTCCTAGATTTCTAGGACACTGAAATGATTATTTGTTTTTTTTTTTTTGCACTGCTCCATTTTTATTTTTAGGTCATTAATGACAGGCAAGCGTGAATTCCACTTTATTTTTATTGTTAATGTCCATTTGAAAAAAACTCCCTGTGAACCTAAGTCAACAGAAAATTTAAGACACAAACTCAGTTTGCAGTTGTGTCTCCTTTCTTATTTCTCACAGAACACAGTCAAAAGTAGCAGCTCATAGAACCACAAACGGTCACACTTTGGCAAGTAAACTGCTAGTCTGATGACAACGATAACTAAAAATTCTCTGGACAATTATCTGTAGTGCAAGCCATAATACCCATAAGGAGAGAGAGAGTAAGAGGAAAATTTCTGCCATGGAGGCAGGGGGAGGGGTGGGAGGGATACTGGGGACAGGAGTGGTGGAAAATGTACACTGGTGAAGGGATGGATGTTCGACCATTGTATGACTGAAACTTAAACATGAAATTTTTGTAAAAAAGTAAAATAAAATAAAATGCAAGAAAATTATCTAGACAAAAAACGAGTTCTGTAAATGATAACTTACATGATATGATAACATGATAGTTAGACATGATAACTCTTCAGTACTTGCATTTCAAACCACAGTTCCTAAAAGGAGGTGGAGAGAGACAGAGGGAGGGAGAGGGAGAGAGAGAGAGAGGACACAGGCTGAGGGGGTGGTGAGTGGAGGGAAACTGGGTATATTACTTTGGTGGTGGGAAATGTACACTGGTGAAGGGATGGATGTTGGAACATCATATGACTGAAACCCAGTCATGACCAACCTGCTGTGCTATTGCTCCAGCCCCTAATTCGTTGAATTCTTTAAATTTTTGATTCCCACCCTGCCATAGTGGCAGTGTGGGGTGGGGGGAGACGGGACTGGGGAGGGCGGGAGAGATGCTGGGTTTACTGGTGGTGGGGAATGGGCACTGGTGAAGGGATGGGTTCTTGAACTTTGTACGGGGAAAACACGAGCACAAAAATGTATAAAACTGTAACTGTACCCTCACGTTGATTCACTAATTAAAAATAAATAATTAAAAAAATTTTTTTGATTCCCTGGGAGCTATTTATTTTACAAATGTAAGTAACTATGGCCCTATACACTTTGTTTCATCTGACATGCATTTTAATGACCATCCAAGTGAAAGATGGTTTTGTTTTTATTTGCAACTCACCTTAACATTCTTTTATTCTATATAAATGTCTGCTCTTTTTGTGAGTTAGCTCTAAGCTCTGTTTACTTCCCTCACCAAATGGGTTAAGACTAATCCATGTTCTTCTTTTCTTTTTTTTTTCTTTTTGGGTATCACTGTATCACTGTCATCACTGTTGTCCCATTAATCATTGATTTGCTCAAGCGGGCACCAGTAACATCTCCATTCGTCCTAGCCCTGAGATTTTAGAAGCCTCCCTTGACTCAGTCTTCTCAGTGGTGCCGCATTGGAGGCTCTTTTAGGGTAAGGGGAATGAGACCCATCATTGTTACTGGTTTTGGCAAATCAATTACGCCATGGAGAGCTTGCCAGGCTCTGCCATGCGGGCAGGATGCTCTCGGCACCTTGCCGGGTTCTCTGAGAGGAAAAACTATGCTACAAACAAACAAATAAAATAAGCAGCTAGTACTCTTGGGTGTGGCAGTATCACTTAAATGATAAGTGATATATATATGTGTGTGTGTGTGTATGTGTGTGTGTGTGTGTGTGTAGCACTGTTGTCCCATTGTTCATCGATTTGCTCGAGTGGGCACCAGTAACGACTCCATTGTGAGACTTGTTGTTAACTGTTTTTGACATATCGAATACACCAGGGGTAGCTTGCCAGGCTTTGCCATGCAGGTGGGATACTCTCAGTAGCTTGCCGGGCTCTCTGAGAGGGACTGAGGAATAGAACCCGGGTTGGCTGCATATATATATATATATGCATGCATATATATGCATACATATATATATACCCAGAACAAATCATATTCATTTTATTTTGTTTTGTTTTGTTTTGGGGGGAGGAGGGGAGGAGGATCCACACTCAGTGGTGCTCAGGACTTACTCTTGGCTCTTTCCTACTCAGGAACCACTCATGATGAGTCTTAGGGAATCCCAAAGGGTGCTGGCGATGAAACCTGGGTCAGTCATGTGCAAGACAAGTGACCTACCCATTGTATAATCTCTCCAGACCACAAATCCTATCTTAGACTAAAGCCTAAAGTTTAAAATAACCATGCATACTAATTCCACTATCTTCCCGGCTTGTTTTATAAGATCCACCTTCCCTCTAGACTGGAGCGATAGCACAGCGGGTAGGGTGTTTGCCTTGCACGCGGCCGACCCAGGTTCGATTCCTCCATCCCTCTTGGGTAGCCCAGCAAGCTACCGAGAGTATCCCGCCCACACGGCAGAGCCTGGCAAGCTACCCGTGGCTATAGCACTGTAGCACTGTCTTCCCATTGTTCATCGATTTGCTCGAGTGGGCACTAGTAACGCCTCCATTGTGAGACTTGTTGTTACTGTTACTGGCATATCAAATACCCCATGGGTAGCTTGTCAGACTCTGCCATGTGGGCGAGATACTCTCGGTAGCTTGCCGGGCTCTCCGAGAGGGACACCTTCCCTCTAATCTGCTTATACTTTAGCTGTATCTACCCCAAAACACTGAACAACAGCAGAGAAATTTGTTTTATTTTTCAACCCGCTATAAGTACAAATGTCACCTGCATTCAATTTCTTCCATTAGAGTCTTATATAGAATGCTCAGGAGTAGCTACTTTTACAATGGACAAAAGGGGTCGGCCCTAAATCAATCCATCAACTGATCAGCACTAAGAGCCTGGAACTATCCTAGGAACTCGTAATTCAAAACCAACGAGGAGCAAGCTTATCTTCCAGTGCAGAGGCCAGACTCGGGGAGGGAGGAAACAAGAGCAGAAAAGAAGCTGGACAGGGAGTGGGACTGGCCCTGGCATGCCGGGGAGGCCAGCCCGAGACCCACTGCCCTGAGGAGATGCCCACAGGGACAGTACAGGCGCGTCCTTTTCCCACAAGGACTGAGTGTGTGGACACAGCCGAGCGGGAGGGGAAGGAGAGGGCAGGGCAGAGCCTGTCCCGAGGCCTCTGCAGAGAACCAGGTGAGAGAAACTGGTGCCCTGGGTAGGGCCACGGCAGTGGGGTCGGGCCTGAAAGGCACAGAATCAGCGTGATTTAGAGACGGAGTAAAGGAGAGGGCCGCCTGGCCTGACTCTGGAGCCAGAACAAGGGAAAACAAGAATACAGGTGTGGGTCCTGACTCCCAGAGACAGAGAAGGAGACTGGGGCAGAATCCAAAAGGATGTCCACTGGGCACTCGCTGGGGGTTAAAACTTCACCTAGGCCATTACCTAAGCTGAGTGTGAAGGAGCTCACAGATGACACCATCTGGGGCATCACAGGCAGGATTTGAAAACCATACACATGGGGGCCCCTCTCCAAGAGCCCGGCAAGCTACTGAGTATCCCGCCTGCACGGCAGAGCCTGGCAAGCTCCCCATGGCGTATCCGATATGCCAAAAACAGTAACAAGTCTCACATGGAGATATTACTGGTGCCCGCTTGAGCAAATCGATGAGCAACGGGATGACAGTGACGGTGACAGTAACACATGGGGGAGATAGTACAGTGAAAAGCAACATGGATGACCAACCTAAAGATGCAAGTCATGTGAAGAAAAGCCGGCCCCTGCGCCAGGCTGTTTCAATCGGGAGACGCCCCATAGGGGGATGGGTGAGACCCCTCTCCACCCCAAGGGACCCAGCCCAGCAGCTGAAAACCTCCAGAACTCAACTGCCGGCACGCTCACGGCCACTGTCCACACGCTCGGCTGAGCCTCACCCACAAGTGAACATATTCCTGGACACTTCATACCACACACCCTACCCATGCGCCAAGAGTACCGCACCACATTTGACGGGGTTCGAAGTAGGAGGCAACCCATCTTAGAGGAAAAAAAAATTTTTTTTTTTTTTACAGACTTATAGAAGTGCTTAATGCCCCCTGGGTGAAATACAACAATCTTCACACTCTTTCCCCTAAGGACACTTTTTTGTAGCATTTTCAGCGATTTTTCACCATAAACAATACAAAATATATTATTTCAGTTCTGCTTTGGGGCAGGGATTGGGGTTCAGGATAGAAACACCAGAAATGTGGAAATGGGCAGGTGTCATGGTGGTGAGGTTGGTGCTTGAATATTAAACATAATCAAATATTGTGAACTACTTTATGAAATTTAAAAAAAAATTTTAAGAAATACGATATGGTGCAAAAGCTTAAAAAAAACAGGTCAACCAAAAGGGACTGGTCACTTCAATGGAATGCCAATTATCTCTGAACTTTTCTTGTTGGGGGGGGCGAAGGGGGACAGGAAGCAGAGGGTGAGGGCCACACCCAGTGGTAATCAGCACCGACTCCCCGCTCTGAGCTCAGGGGTCACCCCTTGGCAGTGCTGGGGGGGATCCTCACGTGCCAGACGAGCACCAGGACCCCTGCCCTCTCCAGCCCCTGGAGCTTTCTTAAGGCTCCTTTGAAACAAGAAGTTTTAAAAGAACAAGGACTAAGTCCACTCCTCTTAGCACTGTGCCATAAACACACTGAAGCTGAGCTCACAGTGAGTAACGAATCAGCACTCTCTAAGAACCAAGCGCCTCGCCATCAACAACTTCCCCATTAGTACAGGGGTCACAAGTGTCCCCAAGTGAGTGGCCTGTGGGTGACACCTCCTCCTTCCCCGTCAATAGCCAGATCATTGATTTTTCTAACAAATACTGAAAATTCAATTGGTCCACCATGAATTTCTTTTTTGGGTCCCACCTGGAAATGTGCTCAGGGGTTACTCCTGGCCCTGTACTCAGGAGTTACTCCTGGCAGTGCTTGGGGGACCATATGAGATTCTGGGGATCGAACCTGGGTCTGCTGGTGCAAGGCAAATGCCCTATCCACTGTGCTATCCTTCCAGCCCTTCCATATTCATTTTTATAGCTGCATTAAAAGTCATAATTTTACCTTTATAAAATAGCTTTTAACATTTTGTTTTCTCTTTCGGTAATGGAGCAAAATGTCTCCTGCTTTTTCCTCCCTGAGTTGTGGAGATTGAAAGATCCTTAACAGGACTGAAATGAACTTAAAGGGCTGAAAAAATGACTTACCTACTTTGTCTTCCTAGTTTTGTAATGAGAGCTAGAACGTAAAGTGTACTCTGTTATAAAATACTACAGTACTAGGAGGTATTATTACCATCGGGCATTATGGGCCGCATAAGAGTCAGCCATCCCTGACCTCATTTTGAAGTGACCTGAGGGTTCGTCTTAGGTAGCATGCAAGGAGCAAAGGTACAAGCTCACGTGCTGAACAAACGGGGTCACGGATACACCCAGCAGTCTTGGATTTCAGCGAAGAGGCCACAAGAGATGGAAAAGGTTTAAAGGAGACTCTGAGACTTGCCTCTTCCTTTCTGAGCCCTTTGCCACGGGGGAATGAACGGTCAAGGTCCTTTCTGTACCCAAATATCAGCTGGTCTAGTACACCATTATTTGTCACTCCCCCTGGCCTTTGCTTGTGCAGATTGTGGCAGGAGAATGACCAGGGAGAGGCAAAAAACAGGATTTCCGATCAGAGCAATAGTACTGTGGGCAGGCATCTGCCTTGTACATGGTCAGTCTGGGTTCGATCCCTGGCATCCTCTATGTTCCCCTCAAGACCACCAAGAGTGATCCCCAAGCTCCAGAGTTCAGGAATAAGCTCTGAGCACCACCGGGTGTAGCCCCCAAACTAAAACAGAGAGAGGGAGAGAGAGAGAGACAGAGACAGAGAGAGACAGAAAGAGAGGGAGGGAAGGAAAGAGAGAGGATTTCTGGCATACAGAATCATACGTAGAAGATAAAAGATAAAGTTTTGTTAAAGCATTTAAAGGTTGCCAACACCTATACTCTGAATCTTCTCCTACTTTCTACATTATTTCAGTTCCAGGCTAGAGAGAGAATTCATTGAGTAAGGAGCTTGTTTTGCACACAGTTTACTTGGGCATCCAGTGTGGTACCTGATCACTCTCCTCTGGCCAGGCGTGACCCTGAGAACAGAGGAAGGAGCAAGGCCTGTGCACCGCAGGATTGGTTCCCGAATAACACCACCAACAAAACATTGTTTTAGTTCCCCAAACATAAAGTCTAAACTAGGACGCTCAACTTCAGAACTTAAGTCATTGAAATATTCTGGGATGGTTTTCAACAGTGTCAGCATTCACTTTTCCACGTTCAGTTCCTCCCCAGTCTTAGAACGAGCCCATACACTCAAAGTCTTAGTCATGAATACACTAAGAGCCCAGGATGCACAGAAAGCCCATTTGTATTCCCTGAGTGTCAGAATGCATCCTTGAAGATGCAGGCAGAGCGGTGGCTCCCCGGTGAAGTCAGGCCCTGGTCTCTGGAATCTGGAACCTTATATGGCTCTTCTCCCAAGTGATTAAGTGGAAAATTATGGCAGGGGAATTATCCTGGATTAGCCTGACGCAAGCACCAGTGTCCTAAAAGAGAGGCAGTGGGAACTGACGCAACTCTAGGCCAGGTGCTGTGGGCACACAGCAGAGATGGAAGCGTTGCTGCCCTAAAACCTAGAAACGTCAGTCCCAGACACAGGGGACACGCAAAGGGGATTTTCCTCTATCGCTACAGGAAACTCGACAGAGGGAGTGTAGCACTGCCATTACTTTTGCTTCCCCAGTGAAACTGTTCTCAAACATCTGGCCTTGAGATGATGAGAGACATTGCTATTTGATTTCTTTTTAATTGAGGCACTGTTAGTTTATTTTATAAAGGACTTCTTTTTGAAAAGAAAAAAGGGAATATTTGAGAGGAGAATGAACTTTCATTACTCACTATGAGCAAATGCTGATGAGTTCACAAGTTTTTCCATCAGACTGAGATGGAGTTAAGTGGGGACCCAGGAAAGGTTCATAAAGAAGTATTCCCGCTTCCCACCACTGGATATTGTAAAATGAAAGCAGACGATTTATTTATTTATTTATTTTTGCTCGAGCGGGCACCAGTAATGTCTCCATTGTGAGACTTGTTACTGTTTTTGGCATATTGAACATGGTCACAGGTGGCTTGCCAGGCTATGCCATGCAGGCACGATACAGCGAGTAGGGCATTTGCTTTGCATGTGGCCGACCCGGATTTGATTCCTCTGTCCCTCTCTGAGAGCCTGGCAAGCTACCGAGAGTATCCCGTCCGCACGGCAGAGTTTGGCAAGCTCCCGGTAGCGTATTCTATGTACCCGAAACAGTAACAAGTCTCACAATGCAGACGTTACTGGTGCTCATTCAAGCAAATCAATGAACAATAGGATGACAGTGCTACAATGCTCATTTATTTTTATCAAATGACAGTGCTACAGTGCTACATTTATTTTTATTGAATCACCCTGAGATATAGTTATAAAACTTTCATGTTTGAGTTTAAGTCATACAATGATCAAACACCCATCTCTCCACCAGTGCACATCTCCACCACCAATGTCCCAGTATCCTCCTTTCCTTCCTAACCCTCCCTGAATCTATGGCAGACAATTTCCTCCATACTCTCTTTCCACTTTTGGGCATTAAAGTTTGTAATATAGATACTGAGAGGCTATCACGTTTGGTCTTTCATCTGCTTTCAGCACACATCTCCCATCCTGAAGGATCTTTCCAACCATCATTGACTTAGTGATCCCTTCTCTATTTCAGCTGCCTTCTCCCCCAGCTCACGAGACAGGCTTCTAACCATGGAGTAATATTCCTGCTCCTTGTGTCTACTGTCCTTGGGTGTCAGTCTCATGGTATGTTATTTTATATTCCACAAATGATTGCAATTATTCTTTGCCTGTCCTTCTCTTTCTGACTCATTTCACTTAGCATAATACTTTCCATGACCATCCACTTATAAGCAAATTTCATTACTTCATCTTTCCTGACAGCTGCATAGTATCCCATTGTGTAGATGTACCAAAGTTTTTTTAGCTAGTCATCTGTTCTAGGGTACTCGGGTTGTTTCCAGATTCTGGCTATTGTGAACAGGTGTAGATGTCATTTCTACTGTGCATTTTTGCACCTTCGTGACATATTCCAGAAGTAGTATTGTGGGGTCCTATGGAAGCTCAATTTCTAGATTTTGAAGAAATGTCCATCTTGTTTTCCAAAAAGGCTGGACCATCCGCATTCCCACCAACAGTGAAAGAGCCTCCCTTTCTCCCCACATCCACGCCAACACTGGTTGAAAGTCAATGATTTATATGAAATTCTAGTCCCAGGACTTTTGAAAAGAAAGAGTCAAATGGAAACCAGAGAATCAAAGGCAGAGAAATGACTTTCCCAGAAAAGCCTGGTTCTTATAGCTCACCCTCTGAGTTCCTTGCTCAGCAAACTCAGTCTGAAGCTGAAGGAGGAGGCAGGGTGGGTGCAGCCCAGGCATCAGCGGGCCAGAGACTGAGGAAGCAGTCAGCTCTCAAGTACTTACTCTCACACTTGGTATCTTGACATGTTTTTCTGGAAACAAACACATCTACAAAGAAATAGCAGAGTTATTTTTAGGAGCCAGAAATCTTTTAGCATAATTGTTTCTAAATCCATAATGCTCCATGTATTCACTTCATGGGACACTGTGGTTTTTGTTAATTATTTTTTATCAAGTTCTCAAAATTGCTTTTTTTTTTGCGTTTTGGGGTCACACTGGGTGATGCACAGGGGTTACTCCTGGCTCATGCACTCAGGAATTACTCTTGGTGGTGCTCCGGGGACCATATGGGATGCTGGGAACGGAATCCAGGTTGGCCACGTGCAAGGCAAATGCCCTACCTGCTGTGCTATCGCTCCAGTCCCCAAATTGCTTTTTTTAAATTGGGGAGAATATCCAAATATAACATTACTCAGTCAGCAAATATCTGGGAATAATGTAAAAAATTCCATGTAGAAAAATCCTGTATGAAGCCCATAGTTTAGTGGGGTAACATAGTAAACAATGATGGTCAAAGTTAGATAACATCTCAACCATATCTTACAGCGACTATACCCACAGCCAACAGAAAACCAAAACCTCATGAGTGATTGCCAAAAATCTTTATGAGTTTTACTTTTAGTTTTTGGGCCACACCCAGCGGTGCTCAGGGGTCACAACTGGCTCTGCACTAAGAAATTACTCCTGGCAATGCTCAAGGGACCATATGGGATGCCAGGAATAATTGAACCTTGGTCAGCCGTGTACAAGGCAAGCAGCCTACCTGCTGCACTGTCTCTCTGTTCCCCTGCCAAAAATCTTGACCAAAGAAACCATGAAAAGTGTAAGTATTTTTATTGCTGTAAGAAACTATTTGATTCAACTATTTGATGCAATTTTTCCACCTACTGAGGTGATTTGTTATCCAACATTAGATCAGTGTTGTTTGTTTCATGATTCCAAGTTTCTTCTTAATATTTTGCAATGGCCGTGTGTTTTCAATTGGTTGCATGAATACTTTATGTTTAATGTTATGATGCAATAGAAAATATGTATTTTTTGTTATATGCAGTGTCCTTCTTCAAGAGTTTAATATTTATGAAGAGCTACTGAGGACATTGCCTGATCAGAAACTTTTAAAAGCAATCTGAACTTTACTCAATGGAACAAATGTGTTTTCCTTGGTTACTTAAAAGAGTTATGCTGCTTACTTGAAAGAATGCATCCAGGTATTAGAACACCAGAAAAGTGTTTGCTCTAATAGATACTTAAAGAGAAGGTAATTCTCTTCCCTTCTCTTTATTTTCCACTGGCTAATTCTGACTTCCAAATGCTAATGAAAACTTGAATCATTTTACATATAGATAATGAATGTGCCGTTATTGCTTTCCAAGCCATTAACGGACTTAAAGCAAGTTTTAATAAGCATACATCATTTGCATAATTGGGTTCCCATAACAGTTTTGAATGTTTTAGTGATGACCGGGATCTATCTGCTAAAGTGGCAGCCCCCAGCACTGAGAAGGAGAATGGCTCCATATTGTCTTCTCTGCTGAGACAAGGAGGGGGAAAAAAACCCACATTTATGGATTTATGGATTTCAAATAAAACTTATTAAGAATATTGAGGAATAATTTACAACACATGCGAAACACATCTTTTTATATTCAGAACTATCTGTCTGAGTCAAATCTTTGGAATAGATGTGTATTTTACTTATTTGTGCATATGAGTTAATGAAGCGGGTCAAAATAATAGTTGTGTGCATTGCTTAGCTATCACTCTTAACAGAAATCTTTTCATCCAGTTACTAGGGCATAACTGTCACTGTCACTGTCATCCTGTCGCTCATTAATTTGCTCCAGCAGGCACCAGTAACATCTCCATTGTGAGACTTCTTGTTACTGTTTTTGGCATATCGAATATGCCATGGGTAGCTTGCCAGGCTCTGCCGTGAGGGCGAGATGCTCTCGGTAGCTTGCCAGGCTCTCCAAGAGGGGCGGAGGAATCAAAACCAGGTTGGCGGCATGCAAGGCAAATGCTCTTCCCACTGGGCATAACTAGTTTTCTATATTTCAACCATTTTACAGATGCTAAGATCCTTTAAAATTTTTTTGATTAAAAATTATTTTTTGAGTCACAGTTACAAAGCTGTTTATGATTGGCTTTCAGTCATACTGTGTTCCAACACCCGTTCCTCCACCAGTGTCATTCTCCACCACCAGTGTCCCCAGTTTCCCTCCCACGACCCCCCACCCCCAGCCTGCCTTTATAGCAGGCACTTTTCCCCTCTCTCTATCTCTCTTCCTCTCCTTTTGGGCATTATGGTTTGCAACTCAGATACTGAGGGTTTATCATGTTTGCTCCTTTACTTACTTTAAGCATGCAGTTTCTTATCCAGAGTGATCTCATCCAACTATCAAACATCCTTTTCTTTGTGGTAACAGAGAAGGATCAAGAGTCCCACCCAATATCTGCAGTGGTGCTTTCAATTAAATTGCAAATGGATTGCAAAAGGTCGGTCACCTTCAGTCTCTTTTTCTTATACATAATTTAAGTTGGTGACCCTTTGGGTTGGTAGGTACTTTATAGCAATAGCAAGATCAATGCATTGATCCTTTTAAATGAATGAGAGACAAATGTAGCTTTTTTCTTGAGATCTGGTGGGGTGTTGGGCCACACCCGACAGTGCTCAGGGGCTATTCCTGGCTCTGTGTTCAGGAGTGGCCTCTGGCAATGATCAGAGGACCTTGTGGTGCCAGGGAGCAAAAGCACCTTGACCCCTTGTACTATATCTCTCTCTGGCCACAAGCTTGTCTTTTTATTTCAGTAGTATAATACAAGATTGAGAATTCCAGAATATTGACAGGTCACATTTTTGATCAACCTGAGGTCTTCACAGAAAATAAGCAGACATTCTTCAGAGGTAACAAGCGTTGCACACAGAGATTAGAAGTTTTTAGGTGTGGTCATGATTTACTGGGATTCATATTATCTGAGAATTTAGTAGCCATTATTAGATCTCACCCATCCAGGGTTCTGCAGTCTGTGTTTTACCAAATCTTTCCAACGATTTTTATGCAGGAGGCATTGTGGTAGTTTGAAAATCTCTAACTGAAACTTTCTTGTCCAGGACATCAGCCTCACAGAAGATGGAGTTCTAGCTCAGTCTGATGCCAGGAAGACTGGACTGGGGTTACATTTTCTTCCTTTCTTGATTGCCTTCTTGAGTTTTCATTATAGTCAAGCGGTGGGTGATAAAATTATCATTTATCTGTAGGGAGAGTATTTTATTTCACTTTGGAAAATGAAAAGAAGAGAAATGTGCCTTACTGGGGGCCTGGGGAAGACTTATTACAGACTAGACTCATAGAATCTCCAGAGTTAACCCCTGGGAGTATTGAGACACTCTCGCCATCTGCTTTCTAGAGGAAATGCCAATTAAGGGACTACACTTTATTTTTACATAACCAGACCTTTGATGATGGAAAATCCTATTTGGCAAACACTTTTGTATTACAGTAAGACCCATTATAAATATTTATGAAGTTGTATGGAATTGTTTACTCCATAAAGACTCAGTGTGACTGCAAAGAGGATTAACTATTAATGTTCTTGTGGGAGGAGCTATGGAGTTAAAGTTTTAGGGCATGTCAACTGTTAAAACTGTGGCTAAAATATAAGGATTAGTTATTACTTTTGCCTCAAATTTAAGAGGAGTATAAGAAATGAGAAATATTTAAAGTATAAAAGGATGTATTTCTAACTGTATATTTATGTTTATATTCATATAGACATAGTTCTAAAAATAGGCAAGTGCAATTGTAGGCACATAACAAAATGGAACCAATATTTTATTGATATTTATTGATAATTTATTGATATGCCCCACATAGCCCACATGCATAGCCTTCCTTACTATCAACACCCCTTACTGGGTGTACAATTGTCACAACTGATCAGCTTCCATGTATAGATCATTAACATCCAGACTCAATAGTTTACATTTTACATTGATGTTCACGCTTGGTGTATTATTTTCTGTTTGAGCAAACAGAAAATAATTGCACTTACCATAGAGTATTGTAGGGTAGTTTCACCCCACTAATAGTTATCTGTTCTCCATCCTTTCCTCCTCTATTTCCTTCTAGTAACCATAATTTTACCTTTTCCTGAATGTCATATAGTTGGAACAATATAGTGTGTAGCCTCTACAGATTGACTCTATGTGTATTCATGGCCTTCCAACCTCCTAATCTTTTAAAAATCCCTGAGTAATATTTTGTTGTCTGAATAAGCCACCACAATTTTTTTTTTCTTTTTCGGTCACACCCGGCGATGCACAGGGGTTACTCTTGGCTCTGCTCTGCACTAAGGAATTACCTCTGGCGGTGCTCAGGGGACCATATGGGATGCTGGGAATCGAACCCGGGTCAGCTGTGTGTAAGGCAAACACCCTACCTGCTGTGCTATCACTCCAGCCCCAAAACATCACCATTTTATCTATCCTTTCACCTACTAGAGGACATCTTTGGTTGCTTTCGCTTTTTGGCAATTATGAGTAAAACTACTATAAACATCCATCTGAAAGATTTTGTGTGGGCACAGTATTTGAACTCCTTTGGGTAAATACCACATAGAGCTGGAAATAAGGCTTGTGACTGGAAAATTAAGGAAGTGAAAAGTAGAGGGTCATTTATAAGTGTCATCACTAGAACTGAAGTCTTTATTTACTGTAACTAGTCCAAATAAGCAAATTTTATAGATTTCAAAGATATACTTTACATTCTCCTTTATGGAAAAGTAAAAAATTATACTAACAAAACAATAACAATTTTTATGAAGACAAAGAACATGTAAAAAGTAAATGAGTATCAAAAAACTAGAAATTGAGCTCCCACTTGACCCAGCAATACCACTTCTGGGAATATACCCTGGGGTCCCAAAACACACAGCAGAAACACCATCTGCACTCCTATGTTCCTTGCAGCATTACTCACCATAGCCAGAATCTGGAAACAACCTGAGTGCCCGAGAACAGACAAATGGATAAAGAAACTATGGCACGTCTACACAATGGAATGTTATGCAGCTGTTAGGGAAAATGAAGTCATGAAATTTGCCTATAAATGGATGGACACGGAGAGTATCACGCTGAGTGAAATGAGTCAGAAGGAGAGGGACAGTTAGAGAATGCCTGCATTCATTCGTGGTATATAGAATATATATAGTAGAAGACTAATATCCATGGCCAGGGAAAACAGGGGTTAGGAGGACTAATCAGTGGTTGGAACTAACCACAGATGTATGTGGGGCTAAGGGTAGGGAAGAGGAGAAGAGACCAGTATGACAACAGTAGCTGGGAATGATCACAGTGGACAAGATCTGAGGGTTAAAAGTAGGTAAAGGGTTTTCTTGATTTTCTTGATAATCTTTCAGTATCAATACTGCAAACCATAATGACCAAAAAGATGTGGGGGGAGGGGAGTGTGTGTGTGTGTGTGTGTGTGTGTGAGAGAGAGAGAGAGAGAGAGAGAGAGGGGGGGAGAGAGAGAGAGAGGGAGAGAGAGAGAAGAAAAAAGAAAAACACCTGTTAGAGGCAGGCAGGGCGTGGGAGTGAGGGGTGATGAGAGGGAATCTGGGGACAGTGGTGCTGGGAAATGTACACTGGAGGTGGGATGGGTGTTGGAATACTGTATAACTGAAATACAATCATGAGCAGCTTTGCAAGGGTCTATCTCACAGTGATTCAATAAAAAAGTTAAAAAACAAATAAAATTAAGACTACTTTAAAAAGTAAATGAGTGTGTCTGAAATGGTGATAAGAGCTTACAGAATAAAGTAACAGGGGAGAGAATGATGGGGAGGGGAGAGGGAGCAATTTTGTGGAGGATGGGATGTCACAAAATGAGTTTTCTCAAAGTCCATTACCAGCAACGGGAAGATCCAATAATATTGGCACAGAACATTAACCATATACCTCATTAACAGTGAGGTGAATCACTTTGAATAAAGTTTTAGAGAAATATTAAAAAAAATCTTTTGTGGAGGCTGCTTGAGCAAGGATGAGCAAACCCTGGAGCCGAGTCCCAGAGGAAGTGAGGCAGCAGGTCAAAGAGTGAACTGAGCCAAGAAGATACCAGGCAGGGGGAACAACTATTTTTCTTAATTTATTTGGGGGGTGGCATTTCCAGGTAGTGCTTAGGAGTCCCACTAGGGTCACCCCAGCGGTGTTTAGGTCACTCCTAGTCATGCCAGAGGGACTGCATGGTGCTAGGGATCAAACCCAGTCTTCCGGCCAGCACGACAGGGACCCTGGACCTTTGAGCTCTCTCTTTAGCCCCAGGTACAAGCATTTTAAAGGCCCTGGGAAAGCATGTTTGAGATGCTGTAGGTATTAGAGGCATCCTAAGGGTGAATTAGAGGGATGAGAGAGTAAGAAGCCCAGAAAAGCTGCAAAGGTCTAGATCAGTCAGGCATTCTGGCTTTCATGAGGACTTAGGTTTTTCTCTGAGTTAGGAGGAGTATCCATGGAAGAGTGTTGCACCGAGGCTCCCTCAGGGAAGCTATACCGGGAGGCTGTCACAAGGGCCTAGTAAAATGCTTATGATAGTGTCTAGGTCTCGTAGGAGATCATGAGAGGCGGTGCAGTCTAGTAGGGTTTGTAGATTGGACTTGGTTGATGTCCAGTCAACCCAAGGACACAAACTTTGAAGGGTTCTTGGTAAAACCTTCTGTTCTTCTTTGGGAGAGGTAAATATGCTTGTGATTCTCTATAAGTATAATCACAAAGGGTGGAGGGTGCACATCGCAGCTTAGCATCTCTGTGATGCTTGTCAAAGGAAGGAGAAAGGAAGGGTGGAAGGGAGAATGAAGGATGGAAAAGAGGGATGGGGAAATACAGGAACACTTAATTCCCTTTTACTAAACAATGTTCTTCAATCTTTCTACCCTATGAAGCAGCACCAGTCTGTGGCCAGTAGTGAAGAATAGTGAAGAATGGACCATCCAGTCTACTACCCCCATTAACTTTGCTTTGCCATTGTATCAAGTCCACACTTCCTTAAGTACAGGGGTTAAGGTACTTGTCTGGAGTATAGATTCAAGGAGGTCTGGGCTTGATAGCCTGTCCAGTGATTCCAACGGTGCTGAGCTGGTGTGCTTACTGATGAAGATTGAGTGTATGTGAAGTCTCTATCAGCAGATACAAAATCTACTCTGTGGCAAAACTGATTACACTTTGATTTGTCTTTGGCTAAATACAAATGAGTTCCGTGCTTCCCAGATGGCACTTTAGCATTGGGTTAAATTTTTAGAAAAAGATATGAACGTTTTCTAAATAAATTTCGCAAATAATACGGTCACTTAGAGGGTGAAAAGAGTGTAGGGGCTAAAGCACTTACCTTGAGTCTGGGTGTGGTTTGTGAGTCTGACTCTGGTTTGAATCTCAGCACTACCAGGTGTGGCCTCAAAAAAAAAAGGAAGAAAAAAAAGAAACAAAAAAGGAAAAAATGAAAATAATAGGGTTACAAATTTGCAAATATCAACAAAACTTTATTTTTATTTCTTCTCAATATTCTGAATATTTCAAATCAGCTTGTACAAGTGAAGCAGAAATCCAACATAGGAATTATTTTTGGGTTTTGCTTTTGTGTCATACTCAGCTGTGTCCAGGGCTTACTCCTGAGTCTGTGCTCAGAGATCACTCCTAGCAGGGCACGGGGGACCATATGTGATGCAGGGACTGAACCAGAGTTGGCTACATGCAAGACAAGTGCCTTAACCCCTGTACTATCTTTTCAACCCCATTCTTTTTGGTCATGATCTTATTGCCACGGAAAATAATTAGTTCTTTCTTAATGTGAGCCAGTGGTTCTCAAATTTCCTATGCTCCCTACCCCCACGAGAAACTTGGTAATATTTGGAAACATCTTTGGTTGTCATAATTCTAAGAATTCAATTTTCAAGATAGTTGGCTCTATAATGTATTTCCAGAGTGGAAGGAATATTATACTTTGAGGCTACATGTTTCTTGCCAGTTATTACTTTAGTTGGAAGACCATTTGATCCTTTATTAGCAACTGGCAAATGTACTGCACTGCGACTCTATAGGAGTATTATGGGGGTTAATGAGTTTTGGAAGGTAATACTCACCTTTATTTCACATCTAAGAATTTTTTCTGTGTATTGTTATTCCAGTTCCATTGTTATTTGGTTGAGTGTTAGCCACAGCCAACAAGTTCAGATATTGCAATACTATAGCTGTGACTGCTATGTAGCAGTAAGATACACAGGCCTAAGTAAAAAATTCACTGCATTGTGAGACTCATATTTTGAAGGCCATCTGTCACATTTTAATCCTGAACAGGCACTGCCAAAGCTGATGCACTCTAAATGACTTAAAAAAATAAAACCTTTGTGCTATGTTTTAAAATATTTTTATTGAGATAAAATTCAAATGCCATGAAATCCAACCATTTTTAAGTGTATGATTCAATAGTTTTTAGAGTATTCTGATGGTTGTGCAACCATAGTCAAATTCTTAATTTTAGACTATTTTCATCAGTCCATAAATAGAAAATTCACGCACATTAGCATTCACTCCACAAACCCAATCCCCTTCCCTAGACTTAGGGTACTTTTGGTTTCCACAAATTTGACTGTTCTAGAAAGTTCGTATAAGTAGAAGCACATCTTTTTCTTGTTATTTGTTTGATTAGGGGCCACACCCCATGGTGTTCAAGCTTCCTCCTGGCTCTGCACTTAGGGATCACTGCTAGTGGTTGACTGCATGCAACATAAATGCCTTGCCTGCTGTACTATCCCACCTTCAAATATAGCTTTGTGTTACTGGTTTCTCCCAAGGCTTATCTCTGCTATATCAAAAGTCAGTTATTTTGTATTCCAATACTATGTGCTTGAAGTATGTACTATATTTTGTTTTGCTGTCTTAAAATTTTTTTTTTGAGTTACACCCAGTGATGCTCAGGGGTTACTCCTGGCTCTGTGCTTAGGAGTCACTACTGGTGAGCTCAGGAGATCACATGGGATGCAAGTAATTGAACCTGGGCCGGCTGCATGCAAGGCAAACATCCTCTTCACTGTCCTATTGCTCTGGACCCTGTACCACATTTTGATTACCCATTCATTTTACAGTCATCATCTAGGTGGTCCCTGCTTTTGTCTACTGCAAGATAAGAGCTGCTGTTAGATGTCTGCTTTTGTCTACTGCTGATAAGAACAAGTTTTACCATGGTCCTGAATCCAACATGACTGTGTCCATTTCAGAGGAGGGTGCAGGGTCCAAGGAGAGACCTTCTAAGGACAGAATGAAAGTCACTGTCTGCATGTCGAGAAGTGAGACTTTGGGAGAAACTACATTTACCAGAACAATGTTCCTCCAGTCTCTAACCTTAAAAAAGTGTGAGGACAGAGACTGGCTCACATCCCAAAAAACAAAAACAACCGGTGTTGGCGTGGATGTGGGGAGAAAGGGACTCTTCTTCACTGCTGGTGGGAATGCCGACTCGTTCAGCCCTTTTGGAAAACAATATGGACAATTCTCATAAAATTAGAAATTGAGCTTCCATTTGACCCAGCAATACCACTCTTGGGAATATATCCCGGAGAGGCAAAAAGGTATAGTAGAGATGGCATCTGCATTTCTATGTTCATTGCAGCACTGTTTACAATAGCCAGAATCTGGAAAAAACCAGAGTGCCCCAAAACAGATGACTGGTTAAAGAAACTCTGGTACATCTACACAGTGGAATACTATGTAGCTGTCAGAAAACACGAAGTCATGAAATTTGCATATAAATGGATCAACATGGAAAGTATCATGTTGAGTGAAATGAGTCAGAAAGAAAGAGACAGACATAGAAAGATCGCACTCATATGTGGAATATAATATAATTGAGAAGTGCAAGTTTGCAGTGATGCAATTCCTGGCAGATATTTCTCTGGACTTAGTTACTAAAATACTAAATTACAGAAACCCAAAACCGTGAGGCCACTAGGTGCGGTCACTCGACCTCATACCTCTTCATTCTCAGCAATGGAAAACAAATTGTCAAATGCTTCCTTTTCAGCAGGTCTGACCTTAGGGGAGAGACTCTCCAAACAATAATAGTGAGTTTTGTTGAAATATTGAATGCAATCAAAGTGAAAGTAAAGTGAAATTTATCAGTTACACAGGCAAGGGGGGGCTAGGGGTGTGGGGGGGCTAGGGATGTGGGGGGGCTAGGGATGTGGGGGGACGGGGTAGAGCTATACTGTGATTCTTGGTGGTGGAATATGTGCACTGGTGAAGGGATGGGTGTTCGAGCATTGTATAACTGAGACTTAAACCTGAAAACTTTGTAACTTTTCACATGGTGACTCAATAAAAAAATTAAAAAAAAAAGAATAAATTCTAAAAAAAAAAAAAAGTGTGAGGAAAGTGCTTCACTGTCTCCCAGTCCTTTTTGTTAAAGCAGGCCTGGGAGTTACTGTGTCTTGCATAGGAGGGACAGCATCGGGTCTAGAGCACTCTGCTTAAGGACTTGAAAAACTGCCCTCCTAGTCACATTCAGGTCATTGGATGCTGCCTCAGTAAATCCACAGGCGTCATATGACTGGTAGGTGTGCTTGTATAAACTTCTAGAAAAATGCGCAAACCAACTTCCAAAGTGTCTGTATCATTTTACAGTGGAGACCACAGCAGAGCCCTCCGCCGCCTGCGACCGCCTTAATCCTTTACACCGGAACATTCACCACTGGTCATGCGTCTCAAACACTTTCTATGCACGAGATGAGGATTTTGCACATCTGTCAGCTGTTCCCGCCCATGTTTGCCTCCTAAATATACAGGGTCTTGCCCTCAGAACACCTCAAAGTGTATAACGGTTCCATCATCATCCTCACCCCACTCAGCAGACCCCTGAGCCCCCTTCCTCTTTCTGCAGCTTCCTCTATTTTATTTTATTATTTTTTAAAAAAAATTATTAATCACCGTGAGACAAAGTTACAGACTTAGAGGTTTTCATGCTTACGTTTCAGTTATACAATGATCGAGTGCCCATCCCTCCACCAGTGCCCATTTTCCACCACCAATGGTCCCAGCATCCCTCCCACCACCCCAACCTTGTCCCTTTCACTCCACCCTGCCTCTGTGGCAGGGCATTCCCATTTGCTTGCTCTCTTTTTGGGTGTTGTGGTTTGCTACGGAGGTATTAAGTAGGCATCATGTTCGGTCTATAGTCTATTTTCAGCCCATAGCTCCCATCCCTGGTGGGCCCGCCTAGCACCCTTTGCTTGGTGATCCCTTCTCTATCAGAGCTGCTTCTGCACCCAGCATTGAGGTCAGCTTCCAAGCTGTAGAATAATCCTCCTAGTCCTTATCTCTACTATTCTTGGGCTGGAGAAAACAAGTTGGATATGATCATCTGCAGCTTCCTCTAGAGTCGTGCTGTGGGACTGACCTTCCAACTTATTCTTTTCTCCAGCTAACGGCCTGGGGCCTGCATTAGTGATATGGGAGGGAGGAGCGGGGGTGGGTAGGGAACTGCTCTAGAGGGTAAGTGTGCTGCTGCCTTCTTGCCCGACCACCTGGGTCACTGAAAACGCTTGGGAGGGTCAGGACAGGGTGCAAGACCTTGAGTTACACAGCAGGGACACTAGTTACCCATCAGCCCCATGGGGCAAGTGTCACAGGCTGGACTTAAACTCCACTTGATTGTCACAGGACAGAAACTAGGCCTCCCGCCCAAGCCCCAGCAGAGTTCTCAGGCTGCAGTGAGGACCTGTGCTTAGCAGGACGGGTCAGTCCTGACCTCTCCCAGCTTCCCACGTCTGCTGACCACCTCCCAGGAAAGAATTTCAGAGGATAAATTAGGAAGTAAAAGTTTGTCTGGAAGCCACATTCAACAGTCTTATTTGCTTGGGGGCCACCCCTGACAGTGCTCAGGGCTGACTCTTGGCTGTGCACTCAGGGATCACTCCTGGTGGTGCTCAGGGGATGACATGAGACGCCAGGATTGAACCGGAGTCAGACCACTTGAAAGGCAAACGCCTTACCTGCTGTTCTATTGCTCTGGCCCCATAAACATGGTTTTGTTTTGATTTTGTTTTTTGGGGCCACACCTGGGAGTGCTCAGGATTTATTCTGGCTCTGTGCTCAGTGATCAAACTGACCATTCCCAACAAGGCCCAGAGACCATCTGTGGTGCCGGGGAGTGAATCAAAGGCCAGTGTCCTAGCTGCTGTACTATCATGCAAAAACAGTTTTATTTCGATTCTGAGAAGGAAGAGAGGATGAGAAAATGATTGAGAGAACGAGGGCTTCCCTCAAAGGAAGAGCCAAGAGTACGCCACAAAATCAGCCAGGATCCCACACCAGAAGTGGAGAGTGAGCCTCAGAATGAAGATGCAAATCCTTCTTGCCTTTGCAAAGTGGGTTTCTAGGTTTCCTGCCAAACTGCTTCTGCTTAGGGCTTTCTACAGTCTGTTGCTAGGAAGTTGACAAGTTGCTAGGGAGTCTACCTGGCTCTGTGCTCAGGGATCACTCCCAGCTGTGCTCTGGGGACCCCACGGGATGTTGGCAATTGAAGCTGGGTCTCCAGCTGCAGTACGATCTCTTCAGCCCTCACCTTCATGCTTAATGGTCTTTTTTGGCTCTTTGGGTCACACCCGGCGATGCTCAGGGGTTACTCCTGGCACTGCTCAGGGGAACATATGGGATGCTGGGGATTGAACTCCAGTTGGTCAAGGGCAAGGTAAACACCTACCTGCTGAAGTATCACTCCAGCCTTCTTAGTGGTCTTTTGTACTCGCTGGAGCATCTCCTCGTCGGAGGGAGTTCAGTACGGGGATTGATGTGGAAACTGTTTGTTAGTCGTTTCAGAAAGCAAATGTATATAGAATCATTACACGTCTACTTTACATTTACACAATTATATTCAAAGCACATTAAAGCTGGGGGGAAACCCTCAGGGTTCAAATGGCTACTATTTTTACTCTGTACTTATTACCGTAATTTGCTTGAGGGAACACAGGTTTAGAGCTACAATATTGTGGCAATGACAAATGCACAAAAGTAACTTTATGAAAGGTTTAGATTTACTGTCATTCCAATGGTCTTCATTTTGGGGAAAATAATTCATCTGGGGGGCCTATATTACTTAAAAATGTATTTATTGAATCACTACCAATTATAGATCCATGATTCAGGTGTACAGGGTACCAACACAAATTTCTTCAATGGTGTCCACTTCCCTCTGCCAATGTCCTCAGTTTCCCCCCTTGCCCTGGGGCCTGCTTCTATGGCAGGCGATATTTCCCTTTTCTTTTTTTCCCTGATTTTTTTTTTCTTTTTGGGTCACACCTGGCGATGCTCAGGGATTACTCCTGGCTCTGCACTCAGGAATTACTCCTGGCAGTGCTCAGGGGACCATATGGGAAGCTGGGACTCAAACTTGGGTTCCCCTGCTGTGCTATCACTCCAACCCTCCCCTCTGCTTTCTTAACCCGAGTTTAAGTTTTGAGAATGTGAGAAGAGAGCGTGGTTGCAAAATGTTTCACTATTTGATTACAAATGCTTTTCTGACTAAACGGCATTTTCACATACCAGGTTTACCCTACTGTTACTGATAAGGTATGCATGTCACTTACCCTCCTTTCAGCACCTCGTCCTGGTCTGGAGTTCCAGAGTGACCACTTGCCCCTGTCACTGTCTTGGCGGTCCCTTCCCCGCCCTACCTGGCCTTCCCATCACAGGCCCCCACCGTGGCAAGCTTCCGTCTAAGGACCAGTTCTGCTCTTTCCGTCCATTGCCTCTGGGTGTTACTTATTCTCGGGGCCTGCTTTAATACTGACATTTTAAAAATGCATTTGCCTCAGGCGTTCTGGTGAGCAACGCGGCCGGAGAATGCTCCGGACCGGAAACCGGGCCAGCCACACCGGGGATCCAGACGGAGGAGGTGCAGCCACCACACCTTCTCCAGATGGAGCCCTGGCGACACTGAGCAGCAACTAACACGGCTCCGGCATGCGGGACTGGAACACATCCAAACTGCGCGGTCGCTAATGCGGCCGTGCGACCTTTTCTAAAAACTGAAAACATGCAATCTTTTAATGAAAAAATTATCAAATGCTTCCTTAGTAGGACTGTCTTTTTATGGGGGTAACTCCCACAACAATAGTGAGTTTTGTGTTGAAATATGGAACGTAATCAAGGTAAAGAGAAAATGAAGTAAAATTCATCAGTTATACAGTTGGGGGGGTGGAGGCGGGGGGTATACTGGGTTTTTTGGTGGTGGAATATGGGCACTGGTGAAGGGATGGTGTTTGAATATTGTATATCTGAGACATAAACCTGAGAACTTTGTAACTTTCCACATGGTGATAAAATAAAAATTTAAAAAAAAATGCATTTGCCTCAAGCCCAAAAAGGAAAACAGCCTAAGGTTCTGTCTAGTCCAGGAGAAAAACACCGTGCTGTTCTGGAGGTTGGCATCGTCACACGGTTCACTGTCCTTTCTTTCAGATCTCCTCTGACTGCCAAAGGAGGTGCCTCGTGCTTTCTGGGCAGAGCCACCTTTTGACAGCTGATCTGTAAGAGTCCCAAAGAAATCAACAGCTTTAGGCAATAGGAGATAATTTTTGGAACTCTAATGGAAACCTAATCAGGTCTGTATAATGTTGACACCCGAAACGGGAGTAAGAATAAAACAGCACCTGGACTCTTAAATATGAAAGATGGAAGTGGAGTGATAATACAGCAGGGAGGGCCTTTGCCTTGCATTCAGCTGACCCGGGTTTGATCCCCGGCATCCCACATGGTCCCCTGAGCACCGCCAGGAGTAATTCCTGAGTGCAGAGCCAGGAGTAACCCCCGTGCATTGCCAGGTGTGACCCAAAAAGAAAAGAAAAAAAAGATATACAGCAGCAGTGAGGGCTGGAGTGATAGCACAGCGGTAGGGCATTTGCCTTGCATGTGGCTGGCCCAGGTTCGATTCCCCCGTCCCTCTCGGAGAGCCCGGCAAGCTACCGAGAGTATCCCGCCCGCACGGCAGAGCCTGGCAAGCTCCCCATGGCATATTCGATATGCCAAAAAACAGTAACAAGTCTCACAATGGAGATGCTACTGGTGCCCGCTCGAACAAATCGATAAGTACTGGGGATGACAGTGAGTGACAGCAGCAGTACAGTTTTAAGAGAGATGTTACATCACGTGACTTTAGCGAGGCCTCTGGGGGGCAGGGCTTTCATGGGGAGGGGGTTCCCACGTGGTGCCCCCAGGCAAGGGTGCCATCGGCTCAGCGTGAGAGCCCGAGCTGTGGTTCCTGGTAACCAATCATGCAGTGCCAGGAACTACCCAGGTGACCTCAGTGATGTGCAAGGGACCTGCCGACGGTGGGGCTGTGCACTCCAGATTCAACGGGGTCTACATGAAGTCAGGCGCCTTAACCCTTGAACTGCTTCTCTGGCTTGGTTGGCAGAAAATGTGCAGATGTTTTAGCAGCGCATACAACTCTACTCTGAACTGTATTTAATCCAACCAGTTAAATCAGCCTTTGACTAAGAGCCCAAAAGAGGCAGTGCCTTTTGAAGAGTTCATTTAATCCTGAATAAATAAATACCTTTCTGAAAGTTCTATGTTCACTTTCTTTTTTCTTTTCTCTTTTCCAGCCACACCCGGCGATGCACAGGTGTGAACTCCTGGCTCTGCACTCAGGAGTAACTCCTGGCGGTGCTCTGGGGGACCATATGGGATGCTGGGACTCGAACCCTGCATGGGCCATGTGCAAAGCAAACGCCCTACCCGCTGTGCTCCAGCCCCTGTTCACTTTCTTTTAAAGATATGTATATGGGCTGGAGCCCATATGGAGCACAGCGGGTAGGGCGTTTGCCTTGCACTCAGCCAACCCGGGTTCGATTCTTCTGCCCCTCTCGGAGAGCCCGGCAAGCTACCCATGGTGTATTCGATATGCCAAAAACAGTAACAAGTCTCACAATGAGACTGGTGGCCGCTTGAGCAAATTGATGAGTAACGGGATGACAGTGATAGTGATAATGTGATGTATACTGGACGGGTGGGGGATGGGAGGTTGGGGCATACTCTGTGGTACTCAGGGATCACTCCTGGCACTGCCTGGGGACTATATGTTGTTGGCAATTAAGCCAAGTTAGCTATACGCAAGGGGAAGTACTCTTCTAACTCTCAACTAGCTTTCTGGCCGTGTTTTCTAATTTTTGAGAACAGGAAGGAGCAGCTCCAATTATTTGGACTTGTGATCTACTCTGCTAGAGATTCTGAAATTAACACTATGCATTTGGAGAGAGAGAAAAAAGGCCTAAGATGGGAAATCTGTTATTTAACTAGTTATTCCAGTTCTTTAACTAGACTTAAAAAAAGAACCTTGGAGTTCACCTGCACCTAAAAATATCCTTGCCTTTTCTTGAGGTCTTTCAGATACAATTTCATCATCTTTTTTGAGGGCTCATTTTGCATTGCAAAACTCCTTTCTTGTGGACAATCAAAACCCTGCTAGATGTTATCAGTCCCTCCTTCACTGTCAATAGAACAGTGACTAATTTCTTCCCCTCAGACATGTCAGGTCAGGCAATTCTGGCTTCTTTTTTTCTTTCTGACTACATCCTGCCTCGTTCAGGACTTACTCTTGGCTGTGCTCAGGTGACCATATATGGTGCCAGGAATGGAACAGAGCCTGCCACGTGCAAAGCACCTCACCAACTACACTCTCTAACCCAGTTTCAGCAATTTTCACTCATCTCCTTCTTGGGAATAGAAAAAGCCCCCACACCCACTTACATTGTGACACCCGCCCACCACATTTATGGATGGGAATAAAGGTGCTAAAGGCAATCTCCATAGTAAATGTTATCTTTTATGATACTATTTCCAGCAACTTCTTTTTGAATCTCCTTGACTATGGGATGTATACATATCGCACTGGAGGTCACTAAAGGACCCAGAGTATGTCAAACAGTCTCATTTCTTCTGTGCAACTTTTTTTCTTGTTTAGGCATTTTTGGGGGTATGAATGTGAAGAAATAATATAATGCTATTTAAATGTGGTAGCATAAAAAAATATTCCCTTGTTAGGGTAAAGCACACACTTGTACTTTGATAGGACTATTTGGATTTTCCCTTAAGATTTTCCTTCTCTCATTCTTACTAAATTGCACATTTAATATGCATTAACATAGCATTACTCATGCCAGTGTTCTCAATTTATACTTGTAAAAGGACTGATATTAAAAAAGTCAATTTAAGGATTTACAATTTGTTGAATTTCAGCTTAACTTTCTTCATCTATGTATGCAGATGAAGTGCATACTATGTATGCAGATGAAATCTTCCACAATTAAGTAAAAATTACACCCACATGTGGGATATAAAGAACAACAAATGATCAAAGCCAATGAAACTGGAGATTTTGTCTATTAAACTGAGCTTTCAGGGTGTGTGTGTGTGTCTGTGTGTGTGTGTGTGTGTGTGAGATTGGGTTGCAGGGGCATTGGGGACACTGGTGGAAAGAAGAGGGTGATGAAATTATGTATTCATGAAAAGTACAATTAATGGCATTATAAATCCTGCTATCGCAAAACATACGGTAAAAAATTAAAAAAAAGCTGCTATATGCATCCTCAACCATTAAAAATGTTTAAACAAAGTGTTAATTTGCAAAACTAAATAAAACTACACTGAAGTCCACTGGTCATCATCATTATCATCCCACTGATAGTCTTGTTTTGTTTTTGGAGTTACACCCGGCAATGCATAGGGGTTACTCCTGACTCTGCACTCAGGAATTACCCCTGATGGTGCTCAGGGGACCATATAGGATGCTGGGAATCGAACCTGGGCTGGCTGCGTACAAGGCAAACGCCCTACCCACTGTGCTATTGCTCCAGCCCCATCCTCGTCGATTTTCTTGAGCGGTCTCAGTAACGTCTCCATTCATCCTAGCCGAGATTTTAGCAGCCTCTCTTTCTTTACTCGTCTTTCCCAACGATGCCACATCGGAGGCTCTTTCAGGGTCAGGGGAATGAGACCCATCATTGTTACTGGTTTTGGCATATGAATATGCCAGAAGGAGTTTGCCAGGCTCTCCCATGTGGGCAGGAAACTCTCGGTAGCTTGACAAGTTCTCTGAGAGAATGAACTAGGCTATAAGATGTTGCTTCTGGGAGCTTAGTTTTATAGTCTCTGGATACTGGCCATTGATGGGATTACACAGCACCGTGGGCAGTTTCTGGGTATGACTGCCTAGCTACTGGAAAATGGGGGATCTGGGCGGATGAGGTCCAGTCCCTCTCCGTGCAGGCTTGGAGATCTCAGCCCTGGGTCCCACACACCTGGGTTCCTCTGCCAGTTCTTTCATGTGAGGCTCATCCGAATGTAAGGAGAGGGGCCTTGAGCATGGCTGCAGCTGGGTTTTGGAGGTCTTTGGCTGTGGGGGCTCTGCTTGGGGCAGGGAGGGAAACTCAACCCACCCCCTCTATAAGGGGCCCTGGTGAAGACAGCCAGGCTCGGGGGCAAGAGACACCTGCAGCTAACAGCAGTGTCTGCTCTGCATTCAGGTCTGCTACCCACACGAACCTCATGTAGCCAGAGAATAAACTGGGGTCACTGTAGTGCTGTTTCTGTGGACATAACTACCACAGGCCAGCCTTCAAATTCCCACGGAGAAAACTAAAGAATGCTATGGCAGTGGATGTCAAAGCTTTGGGTCTCAGGAATCTATTAACATGCACTGGAATTATTGACAACCTGAAAGAACTTTTGTTTATAAATATTATATTAGTTCGGGCTGTTATAGCACAGCGGTTGGGCGTCCGCCTTTCACGCGTCCGACCGGTGTTCGATTCCTCTGGTCCTCTTGGAGAGCCCGGCAAGCTACCAAGAGTATGGAGCCCACATGGCAGAGCCTGGCAAGCTACCCGTGCGTATTGGATATGCCAAAAACAGTAACAATAAGTCTCTCAATGAGAGACGTTACTGGTGCCCGCTCGAACAAATTGATGAGCAACGGGATGACAGTGATAGTGAGGGCTGTTATAGAGTGAACTGTCTCCAGAGAACGGCAAACTGCATATAGTCAGGAGGGGGCTCCCCAATCAAACTCCTTTGAGAAGGCCATTCCTCGGTTAAGAGCCTTTAGCTCTAGTTCTGAACAATGAGGATGTTCTAAGTACCCCTTTACATAACAGTCAATAAGCTGTGAATAAGCTACAGTCAAACACCTAAGCATCATTTCAAAACCAAGGATATAAAAAGAAATGAAAGAAAGAAAGAAGTATTAAAAAGTGGCTTACTTAGCGAGGAACTTTACCTTAATCTTGAAAGACCAAGCCATTTAAGTAAACTTGTTTATCTTTCGCTATATGCGTAAAAGACCACCCTTTAAATACAATTCACTGTGTATATTAGATGTTTGTGTGACTGAGCCACTGTTAACAATTTAACAGGAATGACAGTCACACGTACATGTAAAGCATATCATATGCTGGGACAGAGAATGTTGAGTGTAGAATAGAAAAGGTCAGTTGTGGACTAGAAGCAGTAACTTCATTATCAATTACAAAATTAAAAGAGCAAAATGCTTTAAGGAGATTTAAAATAAACACAACACTCTACAACAATGCTTTAACAGTTTAATAGCTAATCATTTATAAACATTCTGAATACAACAAAGCAAGATCAGGCACTAATATACTAAAATACATTCCTTTTTAAAACAGGTCTGCATTTACCAAGGAAGACGTTGGTCTACGAGAGTCAAAGGAAAATATACATGACAAGATCAACAGGCAATAATGCTCTCAATGAAAATATTTACGAGGCATCTGAAAGAAAACACCAAAGTGTTGATGTGGCACTTGATTATAAGCAAGCCGGGAGATGGAAGTGGTGTGATGTTGCCTTTTGAGTTCTGAGTACAGATTAAGAGATGACGTGAATTTAAAATAACTGGTCTTGAAAGAAAATAAATGTGGGTGATCTCAGTAGTTATACCCCAAGTAAATGATTAATAAAGTGAAGAGAAACTACATTTTTAATAAAATCTGGGCACGAATATTTGCTCCTTAAGGCACTGAAGGGGTCAGTGATCAGAACTGTGCTGGCATACAAGACACAGATCAACAGAGATCCCACAGGAAAATCCGTCCTTGGGCAAAACTGCTGCTCAACTGGATTCTGTAAGGGGGAGATTGTAAATTCAGGTTTACTGAAAGACAAAGAAAACTAAGAGGTTTGGAGAGGAAGAACTTTAAGAAAGGGGTTGGTCACTCACTGATAGGAAGAAAAACACGCTACTAAACAATTTTACAACAATCACCACCTATATAAAGAATCATCACACAGATTACAGAGGTTACATTTTATTTTCTCCTTGCAAGGAAAAAGAAAAAAAGCCCAAGCTACAGAACAAAAGAAATGTTCAACAAACAAAATCAGTCTAAGAGTCACTGGTAATAAATACTGGAATAGGACTCAGGGATAGTGTGGGATCTTCAAAGAGAAGAAAGGCATGTCCCTTGACGGCTGACCAAAGGCAAGGGAAACCCAGTGAGAGCAACTCTGGTCCCTGCCAAGTCTTACATTGTTGTTACAGATTATATGCCAATCCTGTCCCCTCCCCACCAAAGTGGGATGCAACCATTATGTCAAACTCTAAGAAAAGAACTATGCCAGTATTACTAAAAAATAATTACTAACCTGTCTGCAATTATGCAAGGAAAGGTATAATAAATCAATTTTTAGATGAAAAATAAAACAGGGTGTGATGATTATGTAATGAAATACATTTTTTGTATATAGTATGATCTGTTCTATAACTCAGAGGCAGTGCTCAGTACGTACTAGTTTTCCTTTAAGGTTTGCAAGAGGTACTTATTCAGGCCTTACATACATGTGATAGCATCCTATGTGGGTTTCAAAATGTAACAGTTACACAGATGTTCTTGTAAATTTTACAAAATATAATTAATCCCATTTTGAAAAAAATATTACTGAACATTAAAATTCCTTTATTAGAACAAACCATATTAAAATGCATTGGTTATATTGTCCTATTTTAATGACATTTCATTTTGATAATTAATATGCCAGTTAAAAATTATGATAGCATTGTTACTGTATTTTGCTCATGCGAAGAAAAACTGGAGGGCAGTTTTTACTGTTTCACCAAGCCTGAGGGCTTTATCAGAGGTGTTTTTTTGCATTTCTCAAAGGTGACTTTAGATAAAAAAGAAAGCAAGCAAGTACACTAAATCCTGGGAGAATTAGTAAATGAAAGCAGGAGATTAAAAACATAACTTCTTCCTCTGTCTACTTGGAAGCATAGCTTGACAGCCTGGACGGAGAACAATCTTGCATTGCTAAATTCAATCTCTAAGCACTGTGATAACTATTGGGTTGATTATAAAAGTATTTACAAGGTGAATTATCATGTAAGGAACTTTTGTCATTTTTAAAGTGGCACAAAGGTCTGGGACTAAAATAAATGCACAGATCATTCTGCTGAGATCATAAACAGGAGGGGAGAAGCTGCAAATGTCTACCAATATGGAATACTCCAGTCTGAATTAGTAGCTTTTCACTACTGGCTGCTTAACCCAGTGCTTCACAACCATGGGTCTACGGACTGGTGCCCACACGTTTAGAAAGGTTGAAAACCCTTGATTTGAACATTTGACAGCATTTGTTGAAAGATCAACTACCCCACCAAAGCCCCCAACAAAAAAGTACACTATAAATTATACAGCTCAGAAGTCCAACCAATCTCCCAATTTCAATTTCCACTAAAACATATAATTGATGGTATAAATAAATGAGAGCACTTTTTCTCCAATGTATATTTATGCTTTATTCTTTTTACAAAATTGGAAACATCACATTTTATTCCTGAAATTAGCTTAAAAAGAAAATTAAATTATAACCACTGCTGGCCTTCTGAACCTCGGCATTAACACTTGATTTTGTGAATGAACACAAGATTTAGATCTAGAGGACGTGGGCGCCACTGTTGACTTGTTATGTGTCTCAAGATTTCTGAACTTCGAAAACAGGAATGAAACTCAGTGCATGAGCTTTACAGGAATCACGGGCCAACTATACACACGAATGCACAGGAAAGCTCTTCATAATGTGCAAAGAGCTACAAAAATAATAATTGTCTTTAATTTTATACAAAAGAATCAAAACACATCATCTTTCAACTGAAGAATAAGCACCAAAAATGTGTGTGTTTTCTTCAATTGAACGATATCACCCTACAAACCTAGAATAAGAAAATGCACCTTAACTAAGCACCAAAGCCTCACGGACAAATGTGATCCTGGGGATATTTCTATTACAGTTTTCTGGGCAGCTAAGTAGGAGCTAATGAGTCCTGAGGGTCATTTAAATCTGAAGACTCAAAGGAAACAAAACAAGAACACAAGGATATAATAAGCTACTCCTGAACTAGCAATTTACGTTTATTAATTCTTCATAGAAGAAGAAATGGTATCACTTGCAACTATTTGCTTATGTTAAAATGACCTTCTCTGGTTCCAAAGATCAACAAACTAGTCCTTGAGGGAAGCACAAAAGGATAAAACAACAAACTCTTATAAAATATTTAGATAATAGTCATGAAATGTTTAATTATACCAAAACACGGAAAAGAAAAAAGAATAGAAGATATAAGTAAAAGAAAGGTTTAAAAAAAAAACCTGCCATATCGTTATGATAAAAGCTTAAATTATAAAAATCACAGTATTTACAGATACATCAACCATAAAACAATAAATGTTAAAATTAGAGATTATAGGTAAGTTAAAGGTAAAAATTGATACACTTGAAATGCTACTGAGTTAACTGCTGACACTGACATTACTTAACATATGAAATATGAAATGTTTAGCATTTTGATTTTTAGAAGCGAGACATAGAAAATAATCACCTATATATTCTTATTAGGAATCATGTTACCATAAAATTAGTTAAGTATGCAGTTATAGTTTAAACTTACTCAAATAATTAGGAGTTAATAAAATTCGCCATTTATTTAATACTGAAACAAGATATTGACAAAACAGATAAAGAGACTTGAAGTTATTTCCAAAAATGAGACCTATGTTGGTTGAATATACCAGGACATATAAAACTAGAAACTAGTTTCTCTCTTAGTCCAATTCTTCCACAAGTGATCTTACTTCAAGCACACATTACCTCTCATTTCCCTCAGCAGATATTTTCTTTGGAACAAAAATAAGTGTTTTATTAGGAGCGAAAAATTGAAAATCTTAGGAGAGCTTTTGGAAAGAGCACACTAAAAAAGGATTCAGTAACTATTAGGATACTTTAAAACTCAAAAATATGGAGAACACTATTTACTGACATCTATGACATTTTTAAAACTTAAGTTTTGATCTACAAGCTATGAAACTTTTAAAAATACATTTAAGCATGTGGACTGAGTCAAGAGTACTTCAGTCAAGATCCAGATCCAGATCTTCCGGCTCTTTGGTGAACAGGTCTGCCAGGTCAGCCACGGTCAACACGGAGGCCTCTGTATTCTTCACTGCTGATTTTTTATGACTGCAGAATTTTCCAAGAGAGCACAGTCAGAAATAAATTAGTGTTTTACATGCTTCTCATTTTCAGTAAAATAGACTTACGAGCACTGTGTCTTTTCTTTCTGTTTCTGGGTCACATCCGGTGACGCTCAGGGGACCATATGGCTGGGGACTGAACCCAGGCAGACCACGTGTAAGGCAAGCACCCCACACGCTGTACTATTACTGTGGTCCCTATTTCTTATAATGTAATAAACTACTTGCCCCTAAGTTTCTGTAATTGAGTTATTAAAAAAAAAATCCTCTAGTTGGGAAACGGGACTATATTTTGTCAAAATTGCTTTCAGGCACTGTCATAAAATGTTTTTTCTTAAGTACAATTAATCAAAGAAACTAAATTACCTACCAACTGCTACAAAGGCTCTTACTTCAAAAATTACCTTCTTATATGAAGTTAACTTCTTGTTAAGAGAACTAATAACATTCTTAATTGCAATTTAATTAAAAAAATTAAAGTTCAATTGATTTCTATTACACATAGAAACAACATCAAAAAATGCTTTCATGTCTGAGGCAAAAAAAACCCTTGTGGTGGTAGCCTTTTTACCACAAACCACAAAATGGAAGGAAATTTCTGGTTCAAACTGTTTGCTACATGCACAATGATATTACATACACAATCTAAGAATCTCTCTCTCTTTTTTGTTTTTGGGCCACACCTGGTAGTACACAGGGCTTACTCTGTACTTAAGAATTAGTACTGGTGGTGACTGGGGGACCACATGGGATGCCAGAGATGGAACCCGGGTCAGCCACGTGCAAGGCAGGCATGCAACCTGCTGGACTACTGCTCTGGTATTAAGAATCTCTTTGTGGGGCCGGAGCGATAGCACAGTGGGTAGGGCGTTTGCCTTGCATGTGGCCGACCCGGGTTCGATCCCCGGCATCCCATATGGTCCCCCAAGCACCGCAAGGAGTAATTCCTTAGTGCATAGCCAGGAGTAACTCCTGAGCATCTCTGGGTGTGACCCTCCCCCCAAAAAAATCTCTTTGTGTGCACTGTCTAATCATACCCATCTTACAAAGATTGGTAAAAACTGGTTTATATTTCTAAAGTGATTCAGAACAAATTATGGCATGAATTAGGAAATTTTATGGTTTTAAAGCTAAGTTTTAAACATAAAGGCTGCTCATAATATTGTTTACCCAAAGTTTATTGTTGCTTTAATAAAACATTATCTTAAAAAAAAATATCAAGGTGCTTTTGGTTGCTGCCAATAGATTGTTTTTGGAATCAAAACCAAAATTATCATTTGTATTTTGAATTTCTCGCTACATGTATGCATGTGAGTACTGAATCACAAATGACACTATACTTAAGTAGAAATATAAGTACTCTTTTTATGGGTATAATATTGAAGCTTTAGGTCATGCAAAAATGTACGTTTCATTTAAAAAATTATTATTATTTTTTTAAATACTCAGGAATTACTCCTGAGGGTGCTTGGAGGACCATATGGAACGCCCGAGTTTCAACCTGGTTGACTGCATGCAAGACCTTATCTGCTGTACTATTGTCTGACCCCTAGTAAAAAATTTTAAAGTAAAAATTGTAACATCTTAAACATCCATTGTGTGTAAGTATTGAGCATTTTATCTTATGGTGACCTAAATAAATTTCAAACTCAACATACCTATAGGAAAATAAGAAAATGACTGCCACTGACTTGTAACTGTTACCTACCTTTTCTCAGCAGTTTTCAGCATTGCCTGCATTCTTTCTTCTATAGTTGCTTTAATTAAGAATCTGTGTACAATAGTTGGTCTAGAAGGCATGGAACAATAGCAAGTTTAAAAATTCTTCAATCAAATCAGATTTCACCTGTTACATGTTACATTCATCAGTTAACTGGTACCCATTGTGAAATGAATCAAACGAAGTGATGGAATGGGGTAAGGGTGAGACAGCAGTGAATGAAACAAATTGCTTAGTCTCAATTAACTAATTTTCTAATAAGGGGAAACAAAATCAATCAATCAAAGAGACAGTTTCATGTCCGACTAATGCCATGAGGAAGCAGAGGTGAGTTAAAACCTGACTGATGGGCACACAGCCCATCAAGAGAATCAAGAGAAACAGGAAGAGTACTGGGACCAGAACACAGAGTGGCTTGCAGAACAATACAGAATTCTCAAGAGTTTGTTGTGGATATAATGCAAAGCTACCAGCAGCTTTTATTCCTGATCTGCTTTACAGCAGATCTACTTCAGAGATTCCACTGGTTACTATACAGAACACAAACTGTTAGGTAGCCAAAGAGAAGGCAGAGAAGCCAATCAAGAAGGTCAGCTATGGCTCAAGAAAAAGTGGATGGTGATTAGGGTTAGATAAGTGGGCACAGGTAGTAATGTTAAGGATCAAAAGATCCTTTTATTTTTTCTATTATGTTTGGGTAGTGTTGTATGGTCTTTTTAGACCATAGTCTTACATTTGAAATGCTTTAGAAAAATACTGGAGACACAAAAATGAATGCTTAGAAACATAAGACAACTACCCCACACCCCAAATTCCCAACTGTATTTAAAATCCTAGCTTTTTAAAACTGTGGGCTTTGAACTAGAATGGAATGTGGGGGTTGTGAAAAGTTTTGTGATAGCTAAAGGTTTCTGAATATACAACAACTAAAAATTAATTCAAATCAACCCGGTAATGAGTCTGGTGTGTTCTGGCATTGCGTGCTTGTGCTGCATTTCTTGATTGAGAAGAAGCCCCAGGAAGAGAAAAGACTGAAGAAATCATGCTCAGAATGACTTGATAGTACTTTACAAGCTTATATAATTATTTATTTGTCATATTTTGATAGTGTTTTTGTGATGAACATTGTTCCCTGATGAAAATGGAAGCATCATTTGTTCTTAGATGTATCACATTGTTTATGTACTTCTTTTTCTAGTACAGCTGAAAATAATTACTTCTTCAAGGCTCTTCCTAACAAAGTCTTTACTCTTAGTCAATAGGGCACAAGGACTGAGCCCATCTTTTGGAACCATGCTACTGCTATTCTATTTTGTACCATCTACTTCAACAAGTTCCCGAAGTACTTAGTGAACAGATTACATCTTATTCAATTTGGACAACAGACACTAGCAGAATGCTTGACAAACAGTAGATACTCAATTTTTGCTGAGTGCGTAGTACGGATATATGTATATCACAAAACACTCAAGGTATCCAACATCTAGTAGGCAATATATCTGACTTATACAGGATAACTGTCCTTTCTGATATTTGAACAAAATTAGTACACACCACATAATATTCACTACCAAATTTGTGTATTTAAACGAATCTAAATCTTAAAGCTCTGTGAGTGGACCTAAAGGGTTGATTATCTTATCTAAGGGTAATAAATTTTAGAAGGAGCTATTTATTTACAGGAGGCAGACTTTGAACCACAGCCTACTTGACATAATAAAAATCAATTAAGTCACTAAGGATACCTTCAGCTTCGAAGTGTCTTAAGCATTTTAAATTAGGAAGTAATTAAACACAGGACATGATGAACACATACAGTACATGGAAATGCTGATTTGTACAAATGAAGCAAATATAGCTGATGCTGATTTTCGCCCTTACTTTGTCTGTCCAATTCGGTGCACCCTCCCTATGGCCTGCAGCTCATGGGCGGGGTTCAATATAGGCTCCACCAAGAGAACGTGAGTTGCCTCAATAATGGTTAATCCATTAGATCCTGTGTGCAGGGGCAGCAGCAAAATATTGATTTCAGGATCATGTTTAAATGCTGAGAGATTCTCCTGGAAAAAAAAATGCATTTGAATTTAGTTGAAGCAGTTAATAAAAGCAGTATTTTGTAAGCTCACTTAAAGATGCCTAATGCTATAGTTTATTGCAAAAGGTGGTAACTAAGAAAATTTCATATAAAATCATCAATTTTAGAAGTAAACCTGTTGCACTTGATTTATAAAATGTGTATGTTACCTTCTTTTTTACAGTACAGACTTAGAGAAGACTTACAAGACATACATGACAACATATAAATCAAAACTAATTGAACTTATAGGAAAAATGAAAGAGCTAGAGTACAAGACACGAATCTCTTTAGTTTACACACGTGTGTGCTGTATGTTGTGTGTATGTATTGTCTTTTATGTTAATCTGTCATTGTTCTGAATGTGATGTAGGAACAATTTGATCATATGCAGTTTTCCTTGATGCGGTATAATTAGAATTTAATCCAGAAGTATAAAGCATCTTTTCCTAATTAATATTATAAGAATAAAAACATCTCGCTATAGAACGTGTAAATATATAGAAAATATGTATTTTTTACTTTAAGTAAATTTTATAATCAAAAACTCCAACCCTGTTTATGTGACTTATAAGTTATAAAATAAGAATAAGAACACTAGTTATAGCAGTGCCAATATACAACTGAATTGACTATCAAAACACACCAAATATTATCTTTGAGACATACCTGGAATGTCTTAACACGACTGATAAGTGCAAATTCCATGTCGTTGTCAGTGAGAGCTTTTGAAATAATATCTAATACATCTTGCCACTAAAACACATAAAACAAAAAATTATTCAGTTTTTATGTAAGATGGATTTGTAAAGGGATTAAACCAAAATAACTTTTGTAACTAAGACTTAGATAAATAAAAAAAAAAAAAAGAAGTCTTCAGTGCTATTAATGTCTATCCTGAAATGGAAGCCTATATATTTAATTAATTAATTAACTAATTTACTTGGTTTTGGGCCACACACAGTTGTGCGAAGGGCTCTCCTCTGGCTCTGTGCTCACATATCACTCCGGGCAGGGCTTGGGGGAACTATATATGGTGCCAAGACTTGAACATGGGTTGGCTGCAAGCAAGGCAAGCACCTTGCCTGCCAGTCCTGCGGTTTCTTTTCTTTTTTTTTTTAAATTAAATGCTGAATGAATATACGCTGGAAAACATTAATTCTTCTGAGATCTCAAGATAAATACAAATAACAGAAATAGAGTTCTTACTGGTATACTGTGATGGTATATATAAAAAAGAAGCCTTATTTATGACAGGGAAGACATAATTATAACAGAAAGACAATATTATAACAATACTGCAATAATGTTCAAGTACAAATTTAATGCAATATGTTTTAGTTGTCAGAGTTGAAAACTTAGTTCTGTAAATTATTAAGTGATTTGTATTTATTTACATAGGTTTAATTGTATAGGAATCAATCACTACTTGTTGGTTTATCTTCTGCTAATTACATTTGCCATTTTTTAAAGTTTTGTTGGAGCAAGCAGTATGAAATGATTTTGTTCTATACCTGCCAACAGGTCAGGCTAAGGGACGGCAGGGACCCCAGAGACAGTGGAGGTGTGACTGGTATTGCAACACTGTATGCCTGAAATGATGTTATTATGAACAATTTTGTAAATCATGGTGTCTAATTAAAAATTAAGACTTTAGGCAGAAGTGTAAAAAAACAGAAACAAAACTAATTTTTATCCACAATTGTAAAAACAATTTTATTTGTGAAATAAGATATCAAGGTTAGAAATTCCCATTAAAAGAAAAAAAATTTTTTTTGGGGGGGCACATCCAGCGCTGCTCAGAGGTTACTCCAAGCTCTGTGCTGCTGTCGGTGCTCAGGAACCATGTGGGATGCTCGGCGTGGTCGAGCCCAGGTTGGCCACAAAACAAATACTCTGGATCTCATTTTTAAAATATCAATGTAAGAAAATCCATACATAAAATTAGTTTAGAAATGCGAGATGTATCTAAAGGTGTTGTTTTGTGGAGCAGCATGAAATTTTTCTAAAAATAATTCCACTGGGTCAGGAGAGATAGGACATCAGGCACGGAATTGCCTTGCATGCAGCTGACCCCGCTTGAACTGTGGTACCACATTTTGTCTCCAGAGCACCACTAGGAGCCATCCCTGAGCACAGAGTTAGGGGTAAGCCCTGAGTGTGGCCCCAAACCAAAAATAATTTGTGCTCACTTCAGCAGCACATATACTAAAAGTGGAACGAAACACAAAAATAATTTCATTATACAGATATGGAAGAGTATCTAACATGAAATGCTACATTTTAACTACACTGTGATATACATTAAAATTAGTTTTCAGCCATAAATTGATTATAGAGACAATGAGTCGAGCTTAGGAATAGTGAGAATGAAAATGTAGACTATACCGTTGAGAAAACAAGTGCTTTAGCCCCTGGGTCTCTGCGCTGGATTCTCATCAGAGTTCTGACCACGGCCTCCACTTTTGTAGAATGACTACCCTTTTAATACAAAGCAGAAAGCATATTACTACTAAATGAAATCTGGTTAATAGTAAAGTGAATACAAAATACTTAATATCAAACTATATGTGCATGAAAAACTATACAAAGGAGGTCCCCTCGTCAAGTTCTCTTAATAAAATCCAGTCCAAAGTTTACATTCATTCTTCTTTATACAGGTTTTTGATAATATTTCATAGAAAGTTAAAGTCCTTTTATAGTCTATAATATCTTAAGAGCAAAATTATAACAAGAGAAAATGGGAAAATAATATATAGTTACTCAGAAAAACCCATGTTCCCTGCAAGACTTGACTTTCAAAAATATTTTCCACTGAAATACTAGGATTACTCTCAAACTGATTTACTAAACCATTTCTTACTACAAGTTAAAAAGACAACAAGAGCCTTTTATGCTACACTCTAATCTAGAACGCTAACCACAAAAAGCAAAAGATCAGAGCATTTCTTTTCATCAGTTGGCCAATTGATGCTAGTCCTGAAAGATCCCTTCCAAACGCCACAGTTCAGAACAACTTGGTTCCGGTCTGGTTACTTTGGACAAGTCTAGAGACCTAAAGGTCAGCTTGGCTGCATGTCTCACGGGGAAAACTATGACCCAAACACCTCTTTTCTTCTAGATGGACAGAAAGAGGGAACTGAGTAAGAGCAGTTGGTTCGACCCTACATAAGAAGGAAAGTCAACGAACACAAATTCTAAAACTAGATCAATTAAGATCTTTCTCTTCCCTTGCATTCAATTGCTGGCCCCGTGTGCTGAGAATTGCTAGTGGTGCTCCCAGAACACTGCTTGGGAACACACCGCCGCCACCTCAATGCTCCGGATGACAAATACATTTCAATGATCCTAAATTATTGAAAAAAAAAATCTATATATATATATATATATATATATATATATATTTATATTTGGGTCACACCCGGCAATGCACAGCAGGGGTTACTTACTCCTGGCTCTGCACTCAGGAATTACTCCTGGTGGTGCTCAGGGGACCATATGGGATGCTTGGATTCGAACCTGGGCAAACGCACTACCCGCTGTGCTATCGCTCCACCGCCCCCCCCCACCCCAAATCAATATATTTCAGAAGTAAAGAGACCAACTTTACGGAGAATCTAGGAAAAAAAAATAGATTAATTTCTAGAGGCTTACACTTTCCCAAGACTGAGTCAGGAGGAAGCAGAAAACCTGAGTATTACTATCAAGGAAGCTGAAATAGTAATTAAAAAAATCTCCACAAGAACAAAAGACTGAGGTCAACGGGTTAACTAGTGAGTTCTCTGAAACCTCTGAATAGGACCTACTCATGGTCTACTTAAGCTCTTCCAGAAAGTAGAAAAAATAACCAAGAAACTTCCTAAACAATTTTTATGAGACCAAAAAAGTTGTTTTTAAAAAGTTTTGTTTTTTGGGCCACACACTAGTGGTGTTCAGGATTTACTCCTCCTGGCTCTGAACTCAGGGATCACCCCTGGAGGACTCAGTGGACCATACAGGGTGCAAGGAATGGAACCTGGGTCAATTGCATGCAAGGCAAGAACCCTAACTGCTTCACTATCGCTTGGCCCTAAGAGGAAACCTATTTTGATAGCAAAAGCTGACAAAGACATCATTAAAGAAAAAATTTCACATTAATATCCCCAATGAACCTGATACAGAGATCAACAAAATCCTAGCAAAATGAATACAACATTACAATGCATCATAGATTATTAAACAAATGGGGCTTATCCAAGGGATGCAAGGATGGCTCAATATACATCAATCTCAGTTAACCACATTAATAAAAGGAAATATAAAACCCACATGATCATCTTTAGAAAGGTAGACAAAATATTCACCAAGATTCAATACTTGGTGATGAGGTATTCTCAACAAAATGGAAATCAAAGGGATTTTTTCCTATGTAGTTATTCACAGAATTAAGATACTACTAGACTTTTCTGTAATTGACATTTGAAATATTTCATAAGGAAAGTATGAGCAATTTTATTGGGAAAAAGATGGTTTTCTCCTTAACTACTCCGATATGGGATTATGCAGTATAATTTCATATATTATATCACATCTCAATATAATATATTTATCACTCAGCAGTTGTTTTCTGAAAACAAGGACCGAATCATTTTACTTTTGTATCACCTCAGACCTAACACAACCCATTGTAAATAGTATTTTGAAATATGTTTTAGGATTTACATTTAGGCCTTTCAATTCCTAGCATTCTTAGTAAAACAATAAGAAAGGTTGAAATATACTAAAATAAACTCCCTACAAATCCCCCCCCATTTTTTCATAATCAGAATGATCTATGGAAAAAGCTAACCAAGCCTTACTTATAATTATTTCTCACTTTTGGCTTTTTCCTCTAGGGAGAGTGACTAACACAGGAAACACAAGGGGTTTTGATTTAACACAAAGCAGGCTCTGCGCAAATTTTATTAACTATTATATAATAAAATCATTGGCTCCAGTGTTAAAATAAGTCAGCAACCAGAGGGCTGTACGACCTCATTCCCATTTTTCATCTAGCCATTAAATGCGAGGTTAATAAAGTTGGCAAAATCATTAAAACAGATTCTTATTATATTAAGCTCTTCCTTGTGAATGCTTACTTCCAAATGCAAAGGTAAAGTCCCTAATAACAGAGATAAGATCATATTGTGTTTAAAAGAGCAAAGCCAATGAAAGTGAAGAGATATGGCAAATTTTCCTCGGCATTCCCCCCTCTCATTAGGCCCCTTCAACATTTTAAGCGATTATTAAAGTCATTTACTTAATTATCCAATAAGAATGTACTGAAATAGAACATGATGCCTCTGAATCTCCTAGAACAGTCAGCGCTAGGAAGCGCTAGGGCTGGAAGCACTAGGTTTTCTTGGAATGGGGGGAGGCAGGTCCCCCTTTCTGCCCAAAGGCGAACAAACACACACACACACACACACACACACACACACACACACACACACACACAACCCCACAACTTTACTATACGCCCCAGTGACAACTATTATTAGTTGTATCAAGAGAGAAAGATATACTCAATTGTTACAAAGTCCACAATAATACCTGTTAGACTAGACAAAAAGATGAAAACCATAAAGGGTTAACACTAAAATCTGGCAAACAAATGACTAATTTAATGCATTATTTTATCATCTTAATGTGCACTATGCATACTATATGACTTTCAATGTTTCAGTCTCAGATAAAGAATTGAGGTAACACACCCTTGGGCCAAGCCTCACTCATGAGTGAAGTTCTATGAAACCCAGCTAACGAGGAACTTTGTGACCTTGGATTCTGGGCTCCACAGGACTAGTAGCAGAGATCCTCTGCCTGCTTCCCCAGTCTCTGGCGACCCAGGGGTCACTTCCTTAAGTCACTGCTGGTGCCAGATAATCTCGTCATCAGCCACCACCAGATCCCATGGCTGCTTCTCCCCGAAGGAGGTATAAAATGAGGCCCCCATAACCATGACACTGGACTCCACGCCAGGCTGTTTCACACGGGGCACCCAGAGGGGGTGCTGAGAGACCTCCCCATCCCAAGGGACCCAGCTCTGGCAGCCAAAAAGCTCCACAACCCAACTGCCGCCATGCTCAAGACCGTTCCCCACACACTGGGGCTGAGCCTCACATATGAGTAAACACATTCCTGGACCGCGCAGTCATCATAAGACTCTCCCTACCCATTCTCCATAATTACCACATCACATCTGATGGGGTTCAGGTAATAGGCAACAAATTAGAGGGAAATATATATACGCATATATACACATCTTCAGATAAATATATATCTGAAGATGTGTGAGCTTTGGTATAAATATATATATACACACATATATATACATACATACATATATATACACACCAAAGCTCACATATATATACATGTATACACACCAAAAATAGCTCATATATATATATATATATATACACACACACACACACACCAAAGCTCACATCACCCGAACTTTAACAAGATGTTAGTGATATCCTATAGAATGTCTTAGAGGCTCCTGCCAAAATAGAACAATCTTCACAGTTTCCTACATGAACACTTCTTTGTTAGCATGTTTAGCAGTTCTTCATAACAGACAATATGAAATATATTATTCTGGTTGTTGTTTTGGGACAGGAATTGGGGCTTGAGATGGAAACATCTTGAATTTGGTGGTGGGGAGGCATAATGGTGGTGGGATGGGTGTTTGAATATTAAATGCAATCATATTGTGAACTAACTTATGAAATAAAAAAATTAAAAGAATTGGGGTGAAACATGCTAGTTTCTAAGAGAATTATTCCATGTGCTCATTACTTGTAAAAAGCAACATTAACTCGTTTAAAACCGAAAGAAGAGGATAGATATTGTGTGTGTGTGTGTGTGTGTGTGTGTGTGTGTGTGTGTGTGGTTAGAAGAGACTTTTAAAAAGGCTACGAAAGATAGAAAAAAAGTATGTATTATTTATCCTTATGCTGGTGATTAATGGAGTCTGAATATTCTCAAGACAGATACATTGGAAGCCTCAGTTTAACTTACCGCACAGCTGAATTAATTAACAGCTGAATCATACAAAGGTGCATACATACAGTTCATGGGATGAGAAATAACACAAAACTGCTGTCCTCATCTGAAGTTCTGTCTTTTCTGATAGATTTTTCAACTTTCCAGAAATTTATTCAACTGTGCTTCTGTGATCAACGTGTGGTTTTTACTAAGATTCCTCAAAACCAATCACCGAAGGCCTAGTGTGGGAGTAGAGACACATGGCCAGCCCCGTCCTCTCCTGACTGTACCTTCCTGATTATTCTCTTTGAGGCCAACCAGGAAACAAGAAAGGCAGGTATACCAAGTGCTGCCGCTAAGATCACCTCAGTACCTCTCTGGTTTCCCCTGGAGTAAGCAGCCAGCGGATCATAGACAACAATGGAGACAACAGGAAGTTCTTAAAAAAAAAAAACAAAACCCCAAAACAAAACCAACAAATTTATAAGTCTTATAAATGATCTTTATGAAGACCTTTTGCTCTCTTGCATGTAACTTAATCAACAAAAATCATATCAGGTCTGGAACAGGGCATAGATAACATAGATATTCCTGTTATTATATGAATTGTTTTGCAATCTTTCACAAGTATAATAAAAGGTCTCAAGACTAAAAACTTAAAGAGAAAGTTTTATCCAACTGATGAACATCATTTTGAAGATGACGAATTTACACAAGTTTATAGCTCTTCTCTCCAATTTAGAGAAGTATGTTCTCTAATAGTAATTATATGAGGCCAGCTGGTGTTAGTGATACTCTATAGATTGTTTTAGCTCTCCTTAGAGTGTACAAACTACAAATAATGAGTATTTCCAATTGTTCATTTCAGAGAAATTAATTTCTTGTCTTGCTATCCTGCTACTTGCAGTACTTCCTTTGTGGATTATCCTTTTTGAAAAAGAAATATGCCTCTGCTGTCCAAAGTTTCAGCTAAGTAAGATCAGTTAACATTATTTTATTTTTGTCTGCACCTGTTCAACATGTTAAAACCCATGCTGGTGGTGAGAGACAAAATTTAGTATAGTTATTCAGTTTAATCGGTCTTCAGAAGCTGAAACACTTTTCAAGCACCTGTCCAGGACAATGGCTGGGTTCTTTTAAGTATTCACATTACTTGAATAATGATCAGTGAAAACTATACCTAGGCAATGGGATGTCTAACATATAGTAGGCCACAAAAGAATCACCCTCTCCTTTCAAACACAATGATCTCAAACATGTTAAGCTCGCAACTCAAAAAAAAAAAAATCAATAAACAACAATTTATTTGGAACCAAAGGATGTAGGGAGATTACGTGTAAATACTAGTTAACTATTCTCTTTATCTAACCATTCTCCCACCCACCAATAAATACATTTAACCATCGATCCACCTATCTGCTACTGAGTACTTCTTCTTCTTTTTTTTTTTTTTTTTTTGCTTTTTGGGTCACACCCGGCAATGCACAGGGGTCACTCCTGGCTTTGTACTCAGGAATTACCCCTGGTCATGCTCAGGGGACCATATGGGATGCTGGGATTTGAACCCGGGTCGGCCGCGTGCAAGGCAAACGCCCCACCCGCTGTGCTATCTCTCCCGCCCCTACTGAGTACTTCTTATATGCTAAGCACTTCGTAGTTGTCTGGGATGCAGAATTAAATCCCCATCTGATAAACAATGTTCTTTCCACAATTTAATGGAACTTCATTCCCCAGTGTGTAAGTGTGCAATGCAGCAGTATCATAAAATAATTCTTAGTTTGATTTAGAAGTGTCTGTTGCATTGTTGATTACAAGCTGCTGCTAACTTCAACATGAAATCACAAACGGTTCCGAATCACAAGGGAAGCTACTGCAATTTGGTCAGTAAATAGGAATTGGTAGTCTTTTTTTTTTAAAAAAAAAAAAAAAAACAAAAATGCAGTTTGTTTTCTCAATTTACTGGTTAATGTTTATAAGCATTATTTGTTGTTATTTTCTTTACAATGAAGCTATGAAGCCTCTCTATTGTCAATGATTTGTTGGCTAAAAATGCAGATACTCAGATCCAATGAGTAAACATTTCTAGGAATGGGGCATGAAAAAAATACATTTAAAGGCAGGTCAGTTGGGACTGAGGATGTGACTCTGGGGTATAAAACAAGCTTTCCATGTCTCAGGCCTTGGTTCCTGGCATTCCCTTCTATTCCCACAAAACAGGCAGGCCCTAGAGGGTTAGTGTGTGGGGAGCTTGTCCTGTACAGTCGCGACTAACCTGGGTTCGACCTCTGGCACCCTATCATATAATTCGAGCACTGCCAGGAGCAACTGCTGTGTGCAGAGTCAGGAGCATCGCTGGGTGTAACCCCCCCGACCCCGCAAAAAAAAAAAAAAAAAAAAAGAAAAGGCAGGCCGTATTAGAAACACCAAAGTTTTAGAAACTATGTGTACAAGGGGTGAGAAGACGTCGTTGCTGTGGTTATATCCATGCGGTCAGTCTGTTTTCTCATGGCTAGAAACCCAGGACACAGGAACCTGTCCAGTAGAGGTTCAGGGTTTTCAACTGGCGAAGATGCTTTGTACAAAAGCTAGCCAAACTCAGGACACAGGGGACACGCCACGTGGGCGTATGTTCTGCCAGGAGGCCTACTTCACCATCCCAAATGCCTGGCAGTTGTCAGAACTTGCAAGGGGAATTTTGTGTACTCTGTGAAATGCCCAGCAGGATCCAAGGGTCGTTTAGGAATACAGTCCACACTGCTCTTAACTATCCAATAAAGGGAACGTAGCACTGTGGCACCACTGTAGTCCTGTTGTTCATCAATTTACTTGGGCAGGCACCAGTAAAGTCTACATTGTGAGACTTGTTACTGTTTTCAGCATATCAAATACACCACGGGTAGCTTGCCAGGCTCTGCGTGCGGGCGAGATACTCTTGGTAGCTTGCTGGGCTCTCCGAGAGGGACAGAGGAATCGAACCCAGGTCGGCTGCATGCAAGCAAACGCCCTGCCCGCTGTGCTATCCCTCCAGTCCAATAAAGCGAAAATGTGACTTTAGTAATCATTTCTACTGCCATTCAAATAGGATTCCTTCCAGTGTGACAGTCTATTTCCCAAATATAGCAGTAGAAAAATGATTATAGCATTTAATACTATTTTTGTATTTCCAAATTTCTCTTATCTAAGATAAACAATATGGTGAAAAGAGATACATGCATGTACTAGTCTGTGATGTCCTACAGCCTTAACAAAAATGCTTTGAGTGAAATACACATTTCAGGTAGCATAAAAATTGATGAAATAAAATACTACTTGTCAGACTGCAGCTCAGCTCAATGGGCCAGAGTGCAGCTGTACATATAGGGATGTTGTGTTCTATCCTTGGCACTGTATGTTCCCCGAGAACTATTGGCAGCAACCCCCAAGAATCACTGAGTGTCACTCCAAACAACTTTCCAGGACGATGTAATACGGATTAGAGATTTCATAACCAACGATTAAAAACAAAACAAAATTTCCTGGTTCAGAAAGTTTGAACTGGTATTTACAAAATTTCAACAATGCCTTAGTTAACTTTAGCACTATCTTAATCAGAGCACTCATACCAACCTCTGTCTAACCTCTCCCTTGCCTGGGCTTGCTCTTCAAGCCCGTGTTCTTCCTTGAACACGTTTCTTGCCTGTTGGTCTCTATGTCTCTTTGCTTTGCTTTTTTCCAATCTGGAAAAAGTAATTCTCTCTTGAACTTGTACTTCCTCTCCTCACATTTTTCTCAGTAAGTTTCATCTAAATTTTTCTTCTTTTTTGCTTTACAAAAATAAATAAAAATTGTTGCCTGTTCTGAGGAGAGACTCTCCCTTGAAGGAATCTGCACCCGCTCCTGAAATATGTGTTATACTGCTTTAATCTAAAAATAAGGGGGAAATAAAAAGCTTTAAAAATAGTGAATATAACCTTCTTACTCCAAGATAAATATGACCACTGAGTTGAACAGTCTCAGGGAGAGGAGTGTCTTTAATGTCTGAGGAAATAAGCAGATAATATGCTCCAGAAAAGATGGCAGACAGGAGGGCAGAAATGTGACAAAGTCAGAAAGGGGACAGGACGCAGCAGATGGCAGAAGTGACAGACATAAATATGACAGAAAAGGCAGCAAGATGCAAAAGTAAATGGGGCAAGAAGGAATGTGAGAATATAAAAAGGGGGAAAACTTGCTCTTGCTTGCAATAGTAACAGGTGGAATATACAGTCCTAAGTTTTAAAGGAAATACAAGCACACAAGCATCTTTGACAAAAGAGAAATGAACTTTTGTAATCTTACTGTTTTCTCAAATGCTTCCATTTATTTGTGTTTTTCAATACCCAGGAAAAGCAGGAAAAATTCAGAGATGAATAGACATTGATGTTCCTTGTCCCAATGAGAGCAAAGGACAGTAACTGTCCTAGCTCTCCCCCGGGTCTCGGAAAGCCGCCATAAAACCAACAGGTGTTTGCATCTGATGGGCTCGATGACTCAGTTTCATAGAGGCTGTGCTGTTTACTGGTAGCTACAGTGATAACTTCCTAAACTCGCTGCAGGAAGGCTGACACAGCAATTCTTTCTTCTGCTTACTCTCTGTTCTGGGACCATGGTTTCAACTCAGGGTCAGTAGCTGTTCTTCGCCCCAAATGCCATGTGTGGCCGTTGGAAGGCCTGAAGCTAGGAGGCATTGAAGAGGTGGAAGAAAGGAAGAGACTAATCAGCAAGGAAAGGGACCTGGGAGCCTGGGAAGGGAAGTTCCTTCTTCCTGCTGAGGGGGAGAAAGGATAACCATCAAATGCCTCGGGCTGGACAGCAGCTAGCCAGTCATCGTCCTCATGCAGCAGCTCTTTGGAATTTGTTCTAGGGATTCTGAGAGTGTGGAGTCACACGATCCCAGTCAAGATCTTCCCATCACAAAACTCCAAACATCTGTTAGCCTCAATGCTGCTCTGCAGCCCCCCGCCACCCCCCTTCTCTTCCACTCCTGGAGGGATGCTTCCACCTCTAGCTGCCGCTGCATTTCGGGGAGAGCCGCTTTCTGTACATCAACAGTCAAATTTCTTTCAAGAACTTACATTATAGATCATCCCTTCTCCTCTCCTCATCAGTTCCTCTTTGCTAGTGCAGACATGCTCAAAAACCCTTTTCATCTCTAACAATGAAAAACACCCAAGAAAAAGTTTTATATTTCGTATCTACATCTTGAAACTACCTACTTTTCTACTTCAGTTCATTTATGAACTGATTGTTTTCTGTCCTTCCTCTTCACTTCCTGTTCCTTCTGTATCTGCTCTAACTCTATTCCCCTGGGAAGAGCTCCTTCGGAAGTCATTAATGACCTTCATTAGCCAAATTAGTCCACGTAGCAGTTGAGCCACCTCTCTAACAGTACTGGTAATTGCATCCACAGGGAAGTAGGTTTTCCTGTGTTCTCTACTGACAGTTACCCTCCTGAGCTGCCTTTGTCTCTAGCTGCTCCTTGTCAGTCTACTTTGCTAGTTTCTTCCCCTTTTTTACAGCCGTGAAAACACTACAGAGTTCTATAAAACTTGATTTGAAGCTAGTTTCTATTTCTTTCTTTAGGTAATTCATTTTTCTCAAGGCATAAAGATCATTTAAAGCAGTTAACTGCTTTTTTAAAAATCTCTGGCTCTACATACAAATACTTTCTAGATGGATCGACATAAGTTTCTTAAGCAATTTAAACGCACTACCCTTCTAACCAAATACCCTCATTAGTAGCCATCCCATTATCCACCAGATTTTTAACAATAGTGACAAGAGGTCAACTATGTTCACTGATAAGCTTTCTTCATCAATCTCTCCAACACCCTATCTTCCTTATCAACTTTACTCAAAGTGCCCCTTGATTACATCCACTTCTGTATTCCTATCCCTGTAACCTAAGGAAAGTCATCACTGCTGCTAGAGTTTCCAAATTTGGTCTCTACAGGAGTGATTTTCCTATTCTTCCCCATTCCTGCTAATCCAGCTTTCTCACTGCCCCAAGAAAAATGATAAGAAACCCAAATCTGATCATGGAACTTCCCTGCTGTAACAAGTAATGACTTTTTGCTTAGATAGAAAAAGCGTCAAATCCCGAGAAGGCACTTCACAGCTGGCCCAAGTACAGAAGGGTGTTTGCTTTGTATGCAGTCAACCAGGTTCAATCCCACTAGGAATGATCCCTGAACTCAGCGCCAGTGGTAAACCCAGGATCAGCATCACAGGGTGTGGCTTCCCCACAGCCCTCCCACAGAAACACACAAAGGAAAGTGTTTCAATATATGGCCTTTTGCCTTCAAGATTCTTTCCATTCCATTCCCCTCTATGCTTCCCACACCGCAGCCAGTCAGACCATCCCCCGATGTGTTTTCGTGTTCTCCAGCACCCGCCAGCTAACGCCTCACAAGGTCTCCCTCTTCAACCCAGATTGGCCAATCCGCTCATCTTTTACTGTTATTTCTTTACAGAGTGAGGTTTGCTTTCTTAATATTAGAAAGGTACTTATGCCAATTATTTGTAGTTGTGATTATTAATAATATTTAATGATCACACTTCCCACAGTTCAAACCCCTTTCCCCCACTGCCAACATCTAACACCATGAGGGCAGTAATCATGTTTGCTTTCTTTAATAATGCACACTGCATGTCTGAGGTATAGCATACTATGGGCATGTATTTAGTAAACATGGCTGGAATCAATGAATCAAAGTTCACCCAACTCTGGAACTCTTTTCATCTCTGAATAAATAGGGAGTAACACAACCGGTACTTTCATAGTTTACTCAATAAACGGTGCAAATAAATAGCAATTAGACTCCATAACTCAAGCACAGTGTTTTTCAGGAGGAGGGCCATCCTAACAATTGCATTATTCTTGTCCATTTTAGCTTACAGTTAAGTGATTCACACACAGAGAATTCCTTAAAAATAAATGAGAAGATGGAATGTAACTCGGAAAGTCCATGTTTGGCAAGACCCCGAATTTGATCCCTGCCACTGCATGGACTTCCCTCTTTCCCCAGTCATGAACTGCAGCGTGAGTATCACTGGGTGAAGAAGAAATTAAGGAAAAAATATTCTAATGTATCTTAACAGCGAGGCCTTTCAATCAATCCTGCTGGCCTATATTCTCTTACTATTTTCACATACCGATCTGCCATTGTCTAAAATGGTCAAGGAAAAAACAAAAGCTTACCTATAGAGCACAAAGAAAGCAAAGATTTTTTTTTAATTAAATAAATGCCCCCCAGAAAGAATATACAATTACAGGTCATATTTGGATTTCAAATCATAGTTACTTTCTTAAGATTCTCAATAAAATGTGGGGAAAGTAATGAAAGTAAAGCCGAATTTTGGCTATATCTTAATATGGCAATCTATTAATTTATTCGTTCATTCATTTATCCATTCATGGGTTCTAAGAACTGAACCCAGGACCTTCTTTTTTTTTGTTTTTTGATGATAAATATATTTTCATTTATTTTTTTATAATAAAGTACTCAAATGTTTATAAAATTATACTTTGTCCATCACAATAGATTTAACAGTATTAGTGAGATAAATAATATATTTGGGGAAAATTACTATCAATTTTCTTACCTAAATTTTGACATTTCAGAAGTGAACATTTAACCAAAGCATCTTAAATTGCGAACACTATATTTTTTGACAATATTGTATAATTGAGGTCTTATTTAATATCAGATTATTATGTAAATTCATGGCTTTATTCCCTCACCCTTTAGATCTCTTAAAATTTTTTTTTTATTTTAAATTTTTATTTTTTTTATTAATGAGTCACTGTGAGGGTGCAGTTACAGAGTTTCGTGCCTGTGTTATAGTCATACAATACCAGAAGGACCTTCTTTTTTTTTTTTTTTCTTCTTTCTTTCTTTTTGGGTCACACCCAGCGATGCACAGGGGTTGCACTCAGGAATTACTCCTGGCGGTGTAATCCCATAGGGGACCATATGGGATGCTGGGAATAGAACCAGGGTTGGCCGAGTGCAAGGCAAACGCTCTATCCGCTGTGCTATTGCTCCAGCCCCCAGAACCTTCTTTATGTAAGGAAAGTAATACTCTAGCTGGTTACATCCTGGTCTCCAATCCACATTACTGTCTTCTCTAAATCAGTAACCAATCTATTTGTTTCTTTTCAATTTGGCTGAATGAAAGAACATGGAAAATTTTTCTGTATGCAAATCTCTAATCTGAGTTTTGGAATGAGGTATTAATAGCAGAAAGTCCAGAATATTACTTTTTGAAACAAGGTATTATTAGCAGAAAGTCCAGAGTATTACTTTTTGGAATGAGGTATCAAAGAAAGTCTGAAGTATAACTCTTTGCCACAGTGGGCATGAGAGTATTCCAAGCACAACAGTGTTTTAGCATCACTCTCACAAGAACGGGGACGGTAAGCAGAGGCTTTCATGAAGCTCATCTACAGAGAGAAAAGAGGGTTTCTATGTATTAACCACGCCGACCTTGTTCTGACTTCAATGTGCTCAATGCCAGATACTGATTTCTATTACAGTGCTTCAACTTCTTGCTGTATGTTCTTAACAATTTTACCTTCACAGGAATGTCCTCATCCTGGCTGGATTTCTCAGAAGTGAATACGTAAGAGATTTCTTTGTGGGATGTGGTCTGGCGGCAAATGGCGCATTTAATGGAGCTCTTATGAGACCCCACGCTGTATTGTTCGATAATAATTGCAACGCATTCATTACAAAAACAGTGTCCACAGGTCAGCACTGCCCACTAAAAACAAACAAAAATAAATGAAACTAAAAAAACAACATTCTTAGTGAGATATTAATAAAGATGTCTTCCCATGTGCATTAAAAGAAATTTTTCTAAATACTTCATTACATTAACATTCTGTAAGTTAAAAAAGGCAAATTTACTTTTAAGTGAACTGTTTTTCAGTTATATCAAAGTAAGCTTTCATGATCTTTAGTTCTGTTTACCCTAAGGGTGAATGAAACATTCATCTTTATTTTTAAAGAAGTTGCTGCTCTCATTACAAGAATTTAGGAGAAGTGCAATATATGTATTCTATTTATTTAAACTTTGTAGTAACAGAATACAGGTACTTAGCGCAACACTGACAAAGATAAAAAAATTTTAAATACATTGGGAACGCCCCCCTCTCTTCCCCAAATAACGGAAAAGATAACTTGAAAACTCTCCTGTCCTTTCCTCAAGAAACGCAAAATACTCTGAATCTCTGAAGGATACAGGGAGACTTTCATCCTCTTTGCTACGGAGGATGTAGAAGTTTTAGATTTATTCTAAGTCCTAATTCTAAAAGGTCATTACCTGCTATGATTCTATGTAATAATTCTAAAATTTGCATATTATGCAAATAATTTAACTTGGTTAAAGTTTCTAAACCCTAAGCTTAGGTCATTTTCCTGACTCTATGGAAAGAAGGTGTGAGGCTGGGCTCCCGAGTTACTTTGCCTAATGGGTGAGAAGTCCTTTGCTAAAGACCTCACACCGAAGGAAGAAAAAAATGAAATATACAAGCGTGGTTTATAAACAAGTATTGGGAAGATTTTTTTCCTTTCGATTCGTTGATGCTTTTTTTCCTGCGATAGTCAATGAATTCTGAATAGTAGCTTTTGCTCTCCAGGATTTGTGCCAGAATCCTAAAAAGATGTAAAAAGCTGTTCCATGTGTGTTTTCCTGGCCATACAGCAGCAGGAATCCTGCGCCCTGTGTGTCTGGAGAGCCACTGTGGGGGAGGGGCATTCCTCCAGCTGAAGAAACGAGGATGGATTAGGGAAGCTCAGGATAAACAAGCTGAGCAGAAAGACAAGTTCATCTACATCTTCACAGAGAAGAAACCAGAGACACCTGGCACTGGAGTATGAGAACAAGAAGGTGATCCAGACAGAAAAAAGGGCACTGACAAATGTCAACACTTCTAGAGATATTACCAAGCGTGAGCACTGTCAATAGTTTGCGAATTATGGGAAGAGAAAGAGTTGTCATGAGAAACTGTTTGCAGACACCTTTCGAAACTACAGTCTTTTATCCATGCGTGTCATGATGTTTATTATAAATTCACCTGTTCTCCCAGCTGCTTCGCACAGATTGGACAGGGTTCTGGATTAATGCCTCCTGATGTTTGGTCTTGAGACTACCCAAAACAGAATTTAAAAAATATATTAGTTACATCTTAAAAACCTAATACGTAATATACAATTCATTTATAGAAGTAAATGTTAGTGACCGTAATATAAAAAAAAACCTAACAATTGAGATTATTTAACAATGTACTGGGTCAGAGAGATAGTAGAGCAGGTAGGGCGTAGGGCATTTGCTTCGCACTTGGCCAAGCCAGGCTCGATCCCTAACATCCCATTTGGTCCCCGAAGCACCACCAGGAATGAGTCCTGAGCACAGAGAAAGGAGTAAGTACCGTCGGGTATGGCCCCCCCAAACAATTTATGTAATATCTAATAATATAATCTTGAGATTTACAACTAAAATTTATTCAAAAAATGAACAATGAAAATAATTAATCAGCTTCTAAAATTAAAAGAGTCTCTTGCCCCTGCGCCTGGCTATCTTCCCTGAGGCCCCTTGGAGGGGGTGGGCTTCAGTTTCCCTCCCCGCCCTGAGCAGATCTCCTGCGGACAAAGACCTCCAGAGCCTAGCCACAGCCATGCCCATGGCCCCGCTCCACACGTTTGGATGAGCCTCACGCATGAATGAACCGGGCAGAGGAACCCAGGTGTGTGGGACCTGGGGCTGAGACCTCCAAGCCTGCTCGGATCGGGACTGGGCCTCTTCCACCCAGATTCCCTATTCTCCAGTAGCTGGGCGGTCACACCCAGGGACTGCCCCCGGCACCGTGTAATCCCACCAAAGGCCAACATCCAGAGAATATAAAACCAAGCTCCCGGAAGCGCATGGCCTCGAATAGCCTAGTTCTCCCTCTCAGAGAACCTGGCAAGTTACTCAGAGTTTCCTGCCCACGTGGGAGAGTCTCGCAAGCTCCCCATGGTGTATTCATATGCCCAAACCAGTAACAATGATGGGTCTCATTCCCCTGACCCTGAAAGAGCCTCCAATGTGGCAACTTCGTAAAGGATGAGTAAGAGGCATCTAAAATCTCAGGCAGGGCTAGGACAAATGGAGATGTTACTGAGACCGCTTGAGAAATTCAACAATCAACGGGACAATGATGATGATGATGTAATTATGATACAACTTGGTTAAAATTTTATTTTCAAGCTAGATTTAGTTATAAAAAATGTATGATGCATGTTCACTTGCCATAGATCACAAACATGGTATGGGGTAATATTTATACAACTTTTCAATACTGTTTTTTCCCCATTGCCCTCTTATCTGGGCTGGAGCGATAGCACAGCGGTAGGGCATTCGCTTTTCAAGTGGCCAACCCATGTTTGATTCCTCCGCCCCTCTCAGAGAGCCCGGCAAGCTACTGAGAGTATAGCGCCCACACGCAGAGCCTGGCAAGCTACCCGTGGTGTATTGGATATGCCAAAAACAGTAACAATAAGTCTCACACTGAGAGCTGTTACTGGTGCCCGCTCAAACAAACTGATGAGCAATGGGATGACAATGACAGTGATCCTTTTATCTAACCTTATAAAAAACAAATTGAAAACAGTAATGTTATTGGGACCTATATATGGCTGAAAATTCAATTTTTCAGTGTTAGGACTTCTCAAAATCCCCTTTACTAGAATTATTTTAAAAAGCTTTCAAGGGCGATCAGCCTGGGGGCGGGGCTTGGAAAGCACAGCGGGTGAAGCTCAATCCCCAGCACTCCTCATGCAGTCCCAGAGCCCACTAGAGGTGACCTCAGTGCAGAGCCAGGAATAAGCCCCGAGCACAGCAAACAAAAACAAATCCAAAAGGTTGCCTGATGCAGAGACCTTAAAATTAAGTAAAACAAATAGGAAAATAAGTTAACATCAAAAAGTTATCAAACAGAAGTGAAAACAAAAGTAAAACATAAAGGATAAAAATGAACAAAGTGTAAAAGTATATGGTTTCACTAACCAAAATTAAGTATTAAGAATAGTCTTTGATGATCTCTTGGTTTTTATTAGTAAAAAGTAGACTAAGTTGGACATGGTAAGCAATTTCAATGGGTTCAAAACAATCCTACTAGCAAAATTCTTGTTTTTGTCAACAAAAAATTTAAAATATAAAGGTAGTTTGTTTGTTTTTGAGCCACACTCAGTGAGTCTCAGGGCCTACTCCTGGCTCTGCACTCAGGAATACAGCGTGCAGAGTCTGTAGGCCCTGTGGCGGCGCTCAGGGGCCCTATGGGTGCTGGGGAGTGAACCTGGACGGGCAAGGCAAGCACCCTGCCTGCTCCACTATCTCTCCAGCCCCTCAATGGCCTTTCAAAAAAACCGAAATTCTCTGTTCCCCCATTATTAATTCTAGATAGCATATTATAATACTAAGTGATAGTATCTCTTTCTTTCTCATGATTTTACAGGTCACTTGGGTAATCTGGAGCTTGGCTGGTAGGGCTGAGGCTGGGTGGTTCAGTATGATCTCATGCTCATATCGAATAACTAGGCTTAGACAACCAGCTTCTGTTCCTCAAGGAAGATCATCTAGGCTTCTTCAGGTAGTGTCAGAACTACAGATAGCAACAAGATTGGGAAAACTACAATAGGCAGATTTTCCAGCCTGCTTGTCACAAGGGGAAAAGCAAGTTTTATGACCAAGCTCAGAGCCAATGTGAAAGAGGATTATACAATACCTTCTCCAAATTAGTTAGGTAAAGAAGCTGTCCAAGTTTTTTCTGAAGCTGGGATGACGCAACAGCTTTATCATTCAGAAGTTTCATACGGTTCTGTTCCACCTTAAAAAAGTAAAAACAACTTATTTACTCTCTTTCAGAAAGATAACAAAATTACACTGAATATACACAATTCTTTAATGTGTTCTATTCTAAGAGAACTGACTTACATATAAAAAAAATCAAATATGTAAAGTGAATATAAAATAAGATTTCAAAAAGAAAGACATATTTTTCTTCACTTTATAGAAAAAAATACTAGTGCAGGATTTTTTTTTTTTTTTCTGGCCACACCTGGTATGACCAGATGCTCAGGGGTTTCTCCTGGCTCTACACTCAGGAATTACTCCTGGTAGTGCTTGGACCATATGGGATGCTGGAAAACAAAGCTGGTGTGGCTGCATGCAAGGCAAATTCCTCAGCCACTGTACTATAGCTCCAGTCTTTGCAGAAATTTTTTAAACAGGAAGTTTATATACTATCAGATAGAAATCAGCTTAAATTTATTTTGGAGTAATTTTTAAGTAATACATTAATGGCATAAAGAAAAACAAAATAATATGCTACTTGGGTTAGACTGATTTTATAAAATCCAAGGAAGAATTTTTTTTGTTTGCCCCCCTCCCTCCCGAACATTAGAGGAGTAGCACTGTAGCACTAGGAAAAATCTGGTGAGACGCTGGCCAACGTGGCGTGGAGTACACCATACTATGAGGCGCAGGAAGGGGGATGAGGGGGAAAAATTAAAAAAAAAAAAAATGGAAAAGGAAAAAGAGAAAAAAAAAAGAGAGAGAGAGTTATGTCAACTATAATGAGTTTTGTGTTGAATTATGGTATGTAATCAAGGTAAAGAAAAAATGAAGTGAAATTCATTAGTTATACAGTAGGGGGTAGGGGGTGGGGGCGGGGGGTAAACTGGGGTTTCTGGTGGTGGAATTTGGGCACTGGTGAAGGGATGGGTGTTTGAATATTGTATAACTGACATATAAACCTGAGAACTTTGTAACTTTCCACATGGTGATTTAATAAAAATTAAAAAAAAAAAAAAAGAAAAATCTGGTGAGAGCTCATTTTATTTATATACTTACTAGGCCCCCAAGCATGTTTAGAGCCACTACCCAAGATTCTCAGCCAACTGGAAGGCAAGCTGATTTGAGGGCCTACCGGCCAGTGCTGAGGATTACCTGGGCCACTCTGGTGGAGTTCAGAGGCATAAAGGGTCAGACTTGCTGTACCCGGAGGTCTCCAGGGCTATACTCAAGGGATGGACGCTTGTGGGACCATGTGGTTCCCAGAACAGAGCCAGGGTCAGCCTATTACAAGGCATGTGTCTTAACCCCTGTACATTTCCCTGGGTCAAGAATTAAAATTTTGAAAGACAATAATGAGTATTTCCAATTCTAAATTAGAAACTTTGGATGAGCTTTATAGCAAGAAAAGAATGTGTACGATTAAGTACATAAAATTTATTATGAAGGAAATATTTTTAATGTACAAGAGGATATTAGAATTATTCTTTAATAATGAGATATAAGGAGGGTTTTGTAAGAAGAGAAACAGTCACTATCTGTTCATCAGCAAAAGAAAATTTTTAATATTAACGAAGATTTTTCTTTCTTAAAAAAGAGTCTTCTGGAAAAGCTGAGGTAACCGAATAAACGTTTGAAAGTTCACCAAGACTTTGGCATGGAGAAAGTGCTCAAAAATATTTGACTTTATATGCAATCTGGAAAGAAAAAACAAAACAGGCACCAAAATAGCGAATGTTAAACAGGCATGATTAAGATAATGAAATTGAGATTAAATATTTAAGATTTATTCTAACTATTCTTAGATCCCTGATTCAAACTCTTCTATGGAACTTTGGATCTTTTCCTTTTTGGGTCATACCTGGCGATGCTCAGGGGTTACTCCTGGCTCTGCATTCAGGAATTACTCTGGCGGTGCCTGGGGAACCATATGGGACACTGGGGATCAAATGTGGGTCAGCCATGTGTGCAAGGCAAACGCCTGGAACTTTGGACTTAAGTGACATCTATTCGCTGTGCTCTTTTAATTTCCTGATAAATTACCTCATGTGGTTCGATGATGTAAAGCACAGGAGGATTAGGCTTTGGCTCCTTAGGAAGACGGACTCTGAGTCGTTCGGTAGCCATTGCAAGCTCATCGATAGCAGACACACGATTCCTTAGAGCCATCCAATATTCATGAAGCAACTGGAAGAACACGGAAGACCAACAGTGATAAAACTCGTAATTAAAATTGGTTACAGTAATTTCTGACCAAGATGTACGTTAGTCAAGAGTTTTTATAATTAAAACTGGTTAAAATCACATTCAACCAAGATGTGTTTCTATCAAAAATTTTAATGGAATCTTTAACATTTTTTTCCATTACTTTGTCTAAAACAGGGCTTCTTAAACTTTTTCCACTTGTGATCCCTTCTTGTCTGAGAAATGCAACATTGGTAGTGCTGCCAGAAACTGGTAATGCTGCTTGGAATTATTATGCATTTAATTTAAATCAGTATTCAAATTTAATTCAAATGTATTATACAGCTTGAATTCATCTTTGGTCAAGTATGCATTGAGAAGCTTTCTATAGTTGCCCAAATTTTTATGACTCTCACATTTAGTTATATGATCCATTACTTAAGAATCATGGAGTTTAAGGTACAAGCAACTCTTGACTCATTCTGCAGATGAGGAAGGGGACTATATAATCCCCAGACACTGTAGAGTACGAACAGAATACAGAAATTTCTTGGCAGAAACAAAGAGCTTCATATATGTCAGGTTGGTGGAATCTCTTAAATTAAAAAATTTAATTTTTTAAGGTATTTCAAATCACGAAATATTTAATATACTTAGCATGTGTATAAGAAAATATAGAAATATACAAATGAGTACCCATCATTCAATTTAAAAAAGAGAATACCAATTCCTTGGAAAGCCTCTGAGTTTCTTCTTCACTGTCTCACTCACTCATTCTTCCTTCAATCCCCAGCAATGGGGACACTATTCTGAGTTGGACTTCTTATTCCACACTTTTCACTGGAGTTATATTAATCTGTATCCTTAATAATTTGGTTATATGTTTCTGAAATTTATAGAAGCATTTAACATTTGTTATCACATTTTGGATATGGTTTCTTCACTAACATTAAACACTGAAGCAGATCCAGAATGGTGTATGTAGTACTAGCTCATTCAATTGCATGGCTGCAAAGGTCCGCATTCTAATAAAGAAAAAAACATTTCAAAGATTGAGAAGAACTGCATAGTCAGGATTGCTTTGACATAAGCATGTGGCCATGCTGAGTCTAAAGAAAGAATTTCGGGGCAGTGGAAACTGTATATAGTACTACCTTCTACAGCTTGCTGAAACCCTGTTTTCACATTTAGGATAATGAAAACAGCAAATTTTTATACACCAACAATTTTACCTTTATAAAACTGTCAGTCCACAATTTATCAGATATATGAACTATTATTATAGACAGTAGATCTTTTTATGGAAAGTTTTTATTCTAGGGTCTATACACTTGGCCTTTCATGTGTGGGAGCCTGGGTTCACTCCCTAGCCAAAGCAATTATTTTTTTATCCTGGTAAAAAGGCAAGAATTTTAGGTTAAAAAAAAAAAAGTATCAAAATAATTACAACACAAACATTCCTTTTATCCTCTCATCATCCCACCTGTTAAAAATTAAGAAAGAACAAATCCAATAATTCAAAATAAAAATTCTAAAATCTCCCTTTAAAGTCAGTCATAATGTGATGAAATCACTGAAGTATAAAAGATCACTTTCTGTATTATTTTAGCCTCTTCTTTCCCACTGCTGTTTCTCTAGTCACCAAGGGCTGGATAACTTGGTTGCAGTATGCAGGAAACTGCACACCAATCGTGGCACCAGGGACCCCAGATGCAGAGCTGTTGGGATCACACTCATGATGCCAGGGAATGAACTTGTGACCTCACAAGCCTCATTCCTGTAAGACAGGCACTCTATTGTTGAGCCAACCCTTGGCCCCACTTCTGCAGTATTAATCTAATGCAATTCCAACATCACTGAAAAAGATTTACTATGTTCTTGAGTCTTCAAGGTGGGTGATGTTTGGTTGTTAGACACAGAGAAAAAGCAAAGTAAAGAAAAGACCACCTCTACTACCCCCCACTCCCACACACATGGGTAGGGCACACACCTCATGTGCCTCACATGCAGCTGACCCTGGTTCGATCCCCAGCACCACACATAGTGGCCCAGCCTCACGAGTGATTCCTGAGCACAGAGCCAGGAGTAAGCTCTGACTAAGCACTGCTGGCTAGGGCCAAAAAACCAAAAAAGAAAAGAAAAAAATTTTAATTCATAAAAAAACCTCACTTTTTTAGTAATAAGTAAAAACTCCTTTATTTTTAAACAAAATCATTATGGTTTAGAAAGAGAAATTATACCAGGTTAAATCTCTATAGCAGATTTTTAAACTCTGAAGAGAGATCAGGGGTACTGCTCAGTGGACACCTGCTTTACATTTGTGAGAGCCTCGGTTTGCTCCTCAGAAACACGTATGAATCTATTTTCCTGGGGGGTAGAATATATGCCTTGGACTCTGGCATCATGTCTTCCTTTGGGTCTGGCCCCTGTGGCTCTAGAACTGCTGGGCCTCATGCACTGAAATGTCAGGTCAATAGGGTCTATTACTGCTTGAAGCAGCCACCGGGTGTGGTTCCTATTTAAAAGGCAAACAAAACCAAAGAGGAAAAAGTAAAGCAACAATTAAAAGCAAAGTAAAGGAGCATTGCTCAGGGGATGCCTGGTGCTGGGGATTGAATGCAGATAAACCATATGCAAATCACTCATTCTACCAACTTAAGCCATCTCCCTGGTCCCATGTAGAGGAACTTTAGAATAATACCTTATATTCTTTTTTCCATGCTTCAAAGAGATCCATTGAAATATTTCCTTGATCAATGAATTCAATATCAAATCTATGTGATCTTGCAAATGATAATACAGCTTTCACAGCTCGCTCTGTCTCACTTATTGCCCACAGGCCCCGACTGGTTGTAGGTATCCTGTCATCCACTAGTCCTTCTTCATCTTCTATCATCTCCTCAAATATTGCAGTCTGCCCTTTGACTCTGCAGACAAAGGAAAAGAAAAATCTTCACTTAAGTGGGTAACTAGCACTGTATAATCATGTAACTAACAAAGGTGTAACAAAATTTCACCAGTTAACTTGTTTTTTTTTGTTTTTCTTTTTGAGTCACCCTTGGCGATGCACAAGGGTTATCTTCTGGCTCTGCACTCAGGAATAACTCATGGCGGTGCTCAGAGGACCATGTGGGATGCTGGGAATCGAACCCGGATTAGCCACGTGGGAAGGCAAACGCCCTACCCTCTGTAACTATCGCTCCAGCCTCTCACCAGTAACTTTCAATGCTGTGTGAACAAGATCATGTTTGCAAGTACTTGGAAAAACACTACTTTATTTTGGGGGGTCAGCCACTGGGCGACACCCAGCAGTACTGAGGAATTATCCCTGGCTCTGTGCTCAGTGCACTCCTGAAACCAAGTTCAGGAACTAAATGCAGTGCTAGGAATTGAACCAAGGCCAGTCACCTCCAAGATGTGTACCTTAATTCCAGTACTATCTTTCCAGTCCCAGTCACATATACATCAACTACTCCAAAAAGACTTAAGCATCATAAATTAGACCAGTGTTTCTTGAAAGCAACTTGAAGGCATAATTAAAAAAAAAAAAATCCAATTTCCATGTTAAAATCTTGCTCTGAGAACGAAAAAAACATCAATCATAAACCACTACCACTAAGCAAAAACAAAGTAACATAACCATGAGATGACCTAAACTTCACACCAATAAATGTTTTAGGATGTGATTAGAATTTTAATAATGAAAGTAATCATTCTGGATACCTGTTGTTAACATTATAATGCTAAGCAATATGAATTATATTATTTATAAGTGTTACTATTTTCATTTCATGAAAGAGGTGTTACTGAAGCTTAAGAAATTTGCCTACAATACTAGGTGAGAAATCAGTAACCTCAAGAGTCACTCACGAATCTAAAATGTTTCTTAATACCAGTTATCCCCAAACCTGAGCATATAGGAGTTAGCTTCTGTATAAGGGAATCTGAACAGTAAATGATAAAAATGACAAAGCATAATTAATTTACTTGAAAAAAAGGGAAAGTATATTGCGAGGAAAACATATTCTATTATATATACCAAGTTTGAAAATGTTATCCCAAAGAGAAAAAAAATCAATCAGGAACTTACGTGTGAGAAAACAGCTTGGATTCATATTCTGTGAACAACTCATCAGCCTTACAAAAGACACAGCTGGAAAAGAAGAGACTGCATCAGAGAGATGCCCACAAACATAACCATCAAGTTAATAGGCTCAATGTTTGCTATTTCAATTTTTCCTTGTAAGAAACATGTCATTTTAGAAAGAAAAATGGATTTCTAAGAGTGAAAAGTTATATGAATACTTTTCTGTTAACTTCAATAAATGTTTTTCGATTAAAAATTTTACTTTTCAGTTTTTGGGTCATATTGTGATATTCAGGGGTTAGGTGCATTCAAGGCAAATACCATTTGCTATACTACTGCACCAGCCCCTCAATTAAACATTTTTAACAATTTTTTTCCTTTTTGGGTCATATCTGGTGATGCACAGGGGTTACTCCTGGCTCTGCACTCAGGAGTTACTCCTGATAGTGCTCGTGGGACCATATGGGATGCTGGGGATGGAACTCAGGTCAGCCGCATGCAAGGCAATGCCTTACTTGCTACTCTAGCGCTCCAGCCCTCAATTAAATATTTTATCATAAGTTGTTTCTTTTCTTCAAAGAAATTTAGCTTAATGTAATGATGCCATTTCATTCTATGATTTCTCCTATTACCTACCAGTTGAGAGGAAGTCTGACTGGTCGAAGGTGGCAGATGGTTGCAGAGTCAATAACATTACGAGATGGAGGTCCCTCCAGGTTTTTCACAGCTTCCCTAACTAGCTTCTGGCATTTATTTAGCTCTTCCATTTGTGTTGTAAGCAGGAACTGAAGACCTCTGCAGTCATGGAACCTGATTCCCATTATCAGAACACAAAGAAAAGGACAGTGAGTCAATGCCCTCGATTCAGAAAATGGTGGTTGTCATTGTCTTTAGATGTTAACTTGTTCATCACTTTATCTAGCAACATTTCACGAAATTTACAACATATTTAACTGATATTATTAGTAAAAGGAATAAAAATACTTGGTTATCTACTACGAAGATACTGAAATCTAACAGTTCGAAGACTTCCAGAACAAAATAAGAGTACTCAAAAATCCATCCCGCTATCAGAAGACTTTCAACTATCACAACTGCAATATTCCTTCTTTTCAATACTGATTAACCATGCATAGTTATGCATCTCTCCTGGATATCTCTTTGCTATATGTGAAGAGGTGACTGATGAATAAAAAAAAAAAGACAAAATTGATAAAAAGAAAATAGCTATATTATATTCCTTGAAGAATTTAGCATCTATCTCTAGCCACGTATTTATACAACAAATAATATATTGCCCATAAAATAATTGAAGCTTAATGAATCAAAGTAATTCAGCTAAAACTATAAGGCTATTATGTGTTGCAGAATTAAAAGCTAAACCAAACAGTGTTCTTAAGCATTTTGATAATCTCAATGAAATGAGTTAAGAAAAAAAAAAATTGTATGGTACATGTGCATGCCGACCAGGCTTCAATTCCTCCGCCCCTCTCAGAGAGTCCGGCAAAAGCTACCGGGAGAGCCCAGCAAGCTACCGAGAGTATCTTGCCCGCACAGCAGAGCCTGGCAAGCTAGCTATGTGTATTCAATTTGCCAAAAAAACAGTAACAGTAAGTCTCAGAATGGAGACATTACTGGTGCCCGCTCTAGCTAATCGATGAGCAATGGGATGGCAGTGACAGTGACATGTGCATGAATATATGGGGGGAAATAAAGGAAAGCTTAGAATAAGAAAATAGAAAATGAAAAATACAAATAGAATTTCTATTTTAACTCACAATTATATCCTTTTCTGTCCTAATATAACTTTCTTTTCAAATTCTTCAAAAAACTTGTCCTTCCTGAAGGCTACCCCAGTACATCACAGCATTGAGCTGTGTTTCTGACAGTATCATTCATTTCAGTATTTTGTTGTATTCAATTCTTAAACAATCATATTTCTCAAATTATTTAAGGTCTTCTCATTTAGCTAACTTTGAGAAGAATTATAAAAGCTGTAATTCTTTTTAAAAGCCATTTATAATCGACACAAATTACCTGCTCCATAACTTCTAATTTGTGTAGTTACACTGTTCATAGAAAGAAAACCTAGTTTTTATTTCTAAGAATTTAAATTTCTCTTTAAACCTTAAGCTTTTTGGGGGTTATACCCAGCTGTGCTCAGAGCTTTTTCCTGGCTCTGTGCTCAGTGGTCACTCACGGTGGGCATGGCGCGAGAGGAGGTGGGAGTGGGGCAGTCACATGGGTGCTGAAATCGAGCTTGGAAGGCCGTATGCATGCAAGCACCGCAGCTGCGGGTACCAGCCTGAATTGAAAGGGACTAAGTGGCTTTGGAAAAATAACACATACAGTATTTAACAAATCTCAAGCAACACTCTCTCTTGCAGCTCCTTTAAAAATGGGAGAGGAGAAAACAGAGTAACTGTAGTTACCTTTTAACACCAAACTAAATGTTAAGTACTAACCTAAATACACAGGTTATTTACTCACAGTTCTCACAAAAGCTTTCTTAGAGATGAAAAAACTAAGCCACGCGGTGCCACACACCCTTCCCTAGACCATAGGCATACAAACAGGGACAAACTCATGCAGTATGACTTGTGGACCTACCTGCACTCTTAATAACCAAGCCACAGATCTTTTACTCACTCAAGAAAACATGACTTAATTTGGCTTTTAAAACATCTCACTAAAGCATAGAGCATTAAAATGATAGCTCTGATTAGGCAGACATATATGTATACATATGTATATTTATATGTATACACACACACACATATACACACATGGGCATGGGCTGGAGTGATAGCACACAGGTAGGGCGTTTGCACTGCACACAGCCGACCTGGGTTCAATTCCTCCGCCCCTCTCGGAGAGCCTGACAAGCTACCGAGAGTATCTCGCCCGCACGGCAGAGCCTGGCAAGCTCCCTGTGGTGTAGTCGATATGCCAAAAACAGTAACAAGTCTCACAATGGAGACGTTACTGGTGCCTGCTTGAACAAATCGATGAGCAACAGGATGACAGTGATCAGTGATATATACACACATATATATAATATAAAATAACATTATTTAGCTATAGGTTTGTTAAATCTTTTTAAATGTTGGGTTAGTTTCTACTTACTGCTAGCTTTTTAAAAAAAGATATGTTCGCACAACAAACGGCACACGTTGTTTCCTAAAGGTCCTTCTCCAGCTCGAGGATCTCAAAACATTTCATTGGATATATGTTCTAAAATAATAATATATACCTTTTTCTCGGTATGACTTATTTTCCCCATATTTTATTGCGGTTTTATGCTTTCCAGTACTATTATTGTTTTATACTTAATACTGCTATGACAATATACTACTTTTAAGGCATTTCTGTGTAGTTAAAAAAAAAATTAGGAATATTCCTATTTTCTTTTGATTCCTCAATGCTGGCAGAACAAATTAGGACCCAGCTTTAAAATGATACGAAACAAGGAGCCAGAGAGAGATTACAGGGGGTCAGGCACTTGTCAGGCACAACCTGAGTTCGATCTCTGCCATCCCATCTGGTCCCCCACGCCTGCCAGGAGTGATCCCTAAGTGCAGAGCCAGGAGCAAGCCCTGGGTAACTCAGGCTGTGGCTCCCAAGCCAACAAAAACAAAAACAAATAAAAATTAGATAAAGTGAGCCATTACTTAAGTGTGAACTGTGAAAAAATACTTCTTGGGCTTACCAGGGTCAAGTACACTCAGGAGCACAAAGTACTGCACATTCACGAGAAAAAGTCTTTTACGTTCTGTATGGTGAAAAAAATTATTTTTGGAGTATATACCACTCAATAAATGACACAAGGGAAAGGGTGCATAACCTTTTGATTTTAGCAAACTTCTGGAAAAACTTCTGGAAGAGTAAATAAAATCACTTAAAAATGTTTCTAACATACTGTTATGCAAAATTTGCCACTTGAAACTACTTTTAGTATCCTGAGGGTGATCTTATTTTCTCCCAAGGTTGATGTGATTTGAAGAGCAATATAAGATATTTCCTGTCCCTTTATCTAGAATCAGCAGTTCTACCATAAATTTCCCACATTATATCCATTTTTGGGGAGCTAAGCCACTGAGGAGACTTCTGATAAAAGTTTTTCATCAGAAAGATCACTTCACTATTTTATGGATATTAAGAGCTATGTGTATCAATAATCTAACTTTAGAAGGTTATAAAGGTTATAAAGAAAGGTGAGTGCTGATGAGAAGACACACAAAGGAGAGAAAGAGGGGTACCGTGTCAATAGAAAATCTGGCTCTTTCCAGTACTATGATGTTTCGAGTATATGGAGTAAAAACACAGGCAAGATGAATGTCTGCCTTCAAGAATAAAAGGCAGCTACCAGATTTTACTTAGACAACTTAAAACTAGTTGAGTGTGGTGTCTTAAGCATATTGAAAAGAAAATATGTGTGTGTTTGTGAGAGAAAGAGGTGGCACTAGAAAGATAAAATATCCAAAAGAAAAAAAAAAGGCTAAATATATTTTAAAAACTCTTGGTTAGATGTGTATTTACTCTCTATAAATAGTAAACATATATTGACAATATGTAAAATAACCTATTTATAGCCATAGTTTGTTGAGTCTTAACAATAACAACTGCCTTAGGTATCTAAATTAAATACCTATTTTTATTAGTATCTTACTTTTCTGACATGGAAAGCTTGCCAGGTTGCTGCTTGTAGTTGCTGGTTATTTCATTTCTTACTCGCTGAAGCAGTTCTTCTTCAAGAGAAAACTCAATTGCTCTGTGGAGCACACTTAGCCACCAAGGTGAATTAGAATGAAACTGAAAAAAAAAAAAAAGAACAGGAGATAATCACTATTTTCTTGTATTCATTATGTTTCTTCATCGGGAAGGATATTGTGAAAGATTCAAAGGAAGCATTAAATGCCTCTCAAAGGAATTCAAATAGTGCTTCTTGTATAAAGAGAACATTTGTTTTCTGACTACTCTGGATGGAATGAGAATCACTGTGAACATTGGTATAATAAAAACTGTACTAAAAAACTAGCAACATGAAAATTCTATATTCTATATGTTAAAAAGATAAATCTTTGTTCTTAACATAATGAAAATGTTATTTTAATCTTCTCTTAACTGATTAGAACCTATATGAATAACCCATGGAACAAAATTACTCATAGGCCTGAATCAGGAGAAATAAAATGTGCGACTGGTAAACACCAAGTACATCTTCTTTTTTTTTTTTTTTTTTTTTGCTTTTTGGGTCACACCCAGCGATGCTCAGGGGTTACTCCTGGCTTTGCACTCAGGAATTACTCCTGGCAGTGCTTGGGGGACCATATGGGATGCCGGGGATTGAACCCGGGTCGGCCGCGTGCAAGGCAAACGCCCTACCCGCTGTGCTATCGCTCCGGCCCCAAGTACATCTTCTTTTTGAGACTGAATGGCATCATAAGAGGATGTGAAAATGTCTCTGATTCTAATGTTTTGACATCTTTTAAAAAATTTGTTTTGTTTTTGGACCACACCCAGCTTCTGGCTTGGCGCTCAGGAATCCCTGCTGGTGGCTCTCAGGGGACCCTACAGGACGCTGTGATTGCGTGACTGAACCCGGGCCACAGTGTGCAGGGCAAGCACTCTATCTGCAGACTACCTCTCCGGCCCCTCTAATGTTTTGCCATCTTAAAATAGAACTATACAGCAAATAGGGTGCTTGCTGTGCACGTGGTTGACCCAAGTTTGGTCCCTGGCACCCCAGATAGTCCCCCAGAAATCCATCAGGAGTGATCTCGAGTGCAGAGCCAGGCGTTGTCCTTCCCCAACAACAAACAACAACAACAACAACAACACAAAACCCAAGTATTTTAGAAGATTAGTACCTAAAACAAAAATGAAGCTACAGAAGTCTTAAAAGACTGAAACAGTTACCAATAATTTTGTTATATTCCCAAGGTAAGAGAAGTCCCATGATAGCTTAACAAAAATGACTTATCTATGCATCTGTTCATTTTAGTCAATAATGCTAAAAGCATATTCACTTCTAATGTGGGCCAGGTCTTGTATGTACTAAGTGACAAAATTTTTTTTGAGTCACCGTGAAATACATAGTTATAAAGCTGATCATGGTTGGTTTCAGTCACACACTGTTCTCATACCCATGCCTCCAGCAGTGTCCATTTTCCACCACCAACGTCCCCAGTTTCCCTCCGGCCACCCTCCCCTCAGCCTGTCTCTATGGCGGGTACTTTCCTTCTGTCTCTGTGCCTCTCGCTCCCCTTGGGACATTAAGAGACAAACCTTTCTTTGGAGCTCACGTATGGTCTGCTGCACCGGCTGCAGAGCCTGCTGTGCTTCAGCAACTTCAGTGTTACACTTGCTCATGTAATGCTCTCGTAGGTGCTTGGCCTGTGTTAAAACAGGAAACAAAGAGAAACTTTCATTCCAGTTTCATTTCCAGGTCTTGAAAATAATGTGGTATGATTCAACAAGAGTATGGTCATTTTATCTACTTAGAACAACCCAATTAAAGCAGAGAACTCCACATATTACTTAGAGCAACATTTCTCACCCAGGGGCCATATGCCCCCCAGTAGACTCCTCAGATATTCCAACGCAGCCACAGCTGAAAATTGCAATATGGATGGTGGTGGGGGGCACAATAAAAATAAATGGTGTTGACTGATAAGATGGGTGGACATAGGAAGAAATCAAGGTTGGAAGGAGGCGATGGCTAGAAAAAGGTCAAAAAGCACTGCTATACAAAGTACCTCCATGCTAGACATTCGAAAAGTATTTCCAAGAGGATAAAATTTACCTGTAACTTGTAACATTTAAGAAATCCCATGGGTTTGCTCTCCAAATTTTATGTATTTTTTAAATTAAAAAAACAAAACAAGTGGGTAAAAGTACTAGTCATATTTAAAATTATGAGGCAATACCTGAGAATATTCAGTAATGGTAGATGTTATGCACTGTGTTCCCCTAAAATTCATATGGTGAAGGCTTAGTCTTTTTTTTTTTTTAAGGCTTAGTGTTAATGTGATTGATTACAACAGCTTGGATCTTTGAAAAGAGTTAATTAAGCAAACACATAGTGTAGTACTAATCTAATGATGGTGTCCTTATAAGTAAACCCAGAACGCTATTCGAGGCCACGAAGAACAGCAGCTACCTATTAATAAACTAGAGTCCTTAGGAATAACCAACCCCGCAGACATCATGATTTTAGGCTCCCAACCTTCAGAACTTTGAGAATTAAAATCCCCTTGCTTAAGACACTTAATGTGTGGAATTTTGTTATTCTGCCTCTCCCTCTGCTTTAAAAACAGTTTGGAATTTAAGAATTTTAGAAGGGGTGACTTACAAAGCTATTCTTAGGTATTTCAGGCATGCCATGTTGCAGCACAGAGCCCCCACCCCCAGCATCCCCGGGCTTCCTCCCACCCCGGAACCTGCCTCCTTTGACAGGCACACGCTTAGCTTTGGTTCTTGTCCTCTGGGCCTCCGCTCACAGTGCTATAGGCTCTGTGGTGTTGCTATTCACACACTCCCCCGGAGTTTTCAGACAAGAAGAATCACATTACTTGTGAGTAACAGAAATACTGTCCCTGAGCTCACCAGGAGTGACTCCTGAGCACAGTCAAAAGTAAGCCCTGAGCACAGTCAGGTGAGGCTCAAAAACATTAAAAAAAAAAAAAACAAGGAAGAAAGAAAAAGTGAAATGAAGATCCATCTCACTGAAATATTAAGTTTCTAGAGTGTTTCTGAATAAAGTACCAGCTATATTGGAAAAACTGACTAATGATCCAAATGCTTCCTTCTAAGTAGAGGGAAAAATAACAATCTCATATGGTTCAACTGAACATACATCTCTTTAGATTAGCCATATGATTTCCCTGGCCTTTCATTATTTCAGGTGCAGAGAGGGACTGAAGATGATCTCTGAATCCTCCTATTCATGACGTACTTTTCCTTTTCCTGTTACTATCTTCCAGTTAATTTCTATTAACATTTCTTGGTTACTTATTTAATAATTAGAGCTATCTATTAATTTTGAGGCTTGAGGCTCTTTGTGTTCCTGGAGCAAGCAGACGCCATTGGGTCACACTAGCACGTGACAGGGACGAATGGAGATGTTACTGGTGCCCACTTGAGCAAACAGATGAACAACGGGATGACAAGTGATACAAGTAAAGTGATCTATCAATTTTGCTGTCTCACAAATGCAACTCTGTCACTGGATGAATTTAAAAAAGTCTTTAGCAGTAAGGATTAGATGTCTTCACTGGGAATGAAATTGAAAAAAAATCTAATGCTTTGTAGTTTCTAACACTTTTCAATGACCAGCAATAAATTAGTCACAGAGAACTTCTTTGAGAAGACTAATACCACAAAAACTGGAGAATTATTTACTGACTTAGGTAACACAGAAAGGCAAAGTACAAAACTTTTTACTTTTATAACACAAAATGATAACTTTTTCATAGCTGCTATGGAGTCAAGAACATTCTTTATTACCTCTTCTTCAAGTTTGCCATCTCTTAACGTAGGAGGTATTCCTGGGTGCTTGGCTGCCAACAATTCCATCAAGTTATGGGTAGCATGAAGTCTCTACAAATACGAAAAGGGCAATAATTATGACAGTCAAGACACAAAACGGTGAGCCTCTAACCTACAGCTACTAAAAACACATATCAAGTTCTTTTAAAACAATTTTATTGCCAACTTTTCTGGAGAAAAGCAAACACAGTTTTATAACATTTTAATTCAAAATGACATCAATTTTCTTCAACTAAAATCAGTCTTACGAAGAACATGTTTATACTTCGCACTTATACAGTATGCATGAACAGTTTTATGATGTCAAAGCATCTACAGTATGTCATCTAATGAAATATTCTGTAATATTTGTGTAAAATATAAGCATTTGTCTATATAAGAAACCTGAAATACATCATGCCAAGTTAAGTCTAGCAAAGTAAGAAGTTGACTATTATAGACTGGATTCCTCTTCTCCTGAGAACTGAACATGGATGAGTCTAGTAACAATATTCTGATTTTAAAAAAGAACAAGAGGCTGGGGAGATAGCTCAAGTGTAAGAGAGCCTGCGTAGCATACACAAGGCCAAGTTCTTTGTCGATGGAGCTCTGCTGGGAATGGTCCTGGGTCCCTGAGCACTAGCAGATGTAGATCCTATGTAAAAATATGATAAATAAAATATATTAAAAAAAAAACCTGCATCTATTTAACTTAAAGCCTGGAAAGTGGAGGTGAGGAAGGTAGTGCACAGAGAAGGTGAAGCCTCACTGTAAACTGGAATCTGTGACTGGTTAAAAAAACGCTCCCTCTGGAACTCTTGAGAACTATAGAAGAAATCATATGAAAGTAATTTTGTTTGTTTGGGGGCCATATCTGGCTATGCTTAGGACTTACTCCTGGCTCTATGGCTCAAAGATCATGTCTGGTGGTGCTCAGGGAACTATATGTAGTGCAGGAGATTGAAAGTAGGTCAGATACACGTAAGGCAAGTGTCTGACCTACTGGCTAAAAAAAAAAAAAAAAATTGTTTCTTGGTGGGGATTTCTCCTCCCACCCACAACACCCCAAATAAAAAAGTAATGTTTAAAGGGACTGATAGCTACTCCCGGTGGTGATACTTGGCCCAGCTGTGCAGGCCTAACAGTTTGCTTGGGCATTAAGGTCTGTGCTACTTGGATCTGGGGTGCTGGTGGTTCCCATGGCTGTACCTGGCTGTGCTCATGTGCTATCAGGGCTGGACCAATGGTGCATACGTTGACATGCAAAATGACACAACTGAACCCATTCTTTGGAATATATACAATTTTTTTGGTTTACTGTTAGATTGACTATTTCTGATGCTGGCCTGAGCAGAGAAGAGTAAGGATTTAAGGATCCTCAAACTTTAGTGTATATACAAAATCAATTTGGATACTTACTAAAAGTCCAAATTTCAAACTTTATCTCCAGTGTTAACTCTTTACCCTAAGCGTTCCTAAAATTATTTTCTTTAAAAAGCAGGTAGAGGATGAGAGAGACAGTATAGAACTTACAGTACTTGCTTGACAGGTGACCCAGCTCTGCTCTCTGACAACAGAGCCAGGACTAAATACCGAGCACTACCAGACCCCCCAGCCCCCCCACACAAACAAAACAACAAAATGGAGGTTAAAAAAAAAGAAAAGCGCAAAGAGAATAAGTATTCTAAACTCCTGAATTCTTACTTGCAGTGAATCGGTTTTGAGTCTTTCTTTGTGTTCCTCAGATGAACGCAACACTTCACGATACAGTTCTGCTGCCAAGGCAAACTCATCTAAGAATTAAAATATATTGAAATTATAAAAAGGTTACATAATTCCCAGTATCATCTACTAATCTTTTATTTTATGTTTTTATTTTTATTTTTTGCTTTTTGGGTCACACCCAGTGATGCACAGGGGTTACTCCTGGCTCTTCAATCAGGAATTACTACTGGCAGTGCTCAGGGGACCATATGAGATGCTGGGATTCGAATCCGGGTCAGCCGCATACAAGGCAAATGCCCTACCCGCTGTGCTATCGCTCTAGCCCCTATCTTTTATTTTTTATATTTATATATTTTTAATGGATCCCCGTGAGATAGTTATAGACTTCCAACTTTCGTGGTTACGTTTCAGTCATACAATGATTGAGTACCCATCCCTTCACCAGTGCCCATTCTCCACCACCAACGATCCCAGTGTGCCTCCCCCACCCCTACCCCATCTACTTATCTTTTATCTAAAAATGTCTACTACAAAAATGGAACATAATTCAATGACTTCTGTCTTCTGTTTTGGCTTAGCAACCCCCTCTGGGGGTGTTCAGAGCTTCCTCCCCGCTCTGCACTAAGGTGATTAGTCCCAGTGGGCTCAGGGCCCACGGGTGGGGGGTATCAAGCCAGGTGAGAACTCTATCCACGAGACTCTCTCTCCGGCCTAATGAAGTTTCATTAAAATAGTTTCCTTTCTAACTATTTTTAGAAAGGAAATCTGATTTTGCTCTGACTGTCTCTGTTAAAATACAATTGCTCTTTTTCAAATTAATTCCACAAAATAGAATACCAATGAATAATTTGTAATACTTTAAAATTACAATTAAAAACGATTTTGGATTTTCAGTTCAGACAACTGGTTTTCCTCTTACTAAAGTTACTTAATTCTCAGAAAAACATTATATTTTGTTTTGGTTTTGTTTTTTTTATGCCACACCTGGTGATGCTTCGGGATTACTCCTGGCTCTGCATTCAGGAATCACTCCTAGTGGTGCTCAGGGGGCCATATGGGATGCTGGGGCTCAAACCTGCATTGGCTGTGTGCAAAGCAAATGCCTTACCCACTGTACTATCTCTTCAGCCCGTTTCAACAAGTGTTTAAAACAGAGGAAGTTTATTTTCTAGTGTAGAAGATTACTGAAAGCTTTTTAAGACAAAGACTGTAACAACAGCTGAATTTATTCATTACAAAACCTATTTTTTAGGCTTATGAACAGTGCTTCTAGGGTAGACATAAAATACACATATTGAACGAGTTTTAAAATCTAATTTAAATTTAATGGATTTGGAAATACCCGTTCCTTGCCACTTGATGGCACTAAAAAGTAAATGACACTGGATTTGATATTGTCAAGCTAATTTTCTTAAAAATATGAGCAGAGAACGTGCTTTGCATGCAGAGGCCCAGAGTTAGATCCCCACTACTATATGGTACCCCAGCAAGGCAAAATGTTCACCCCCCCATAAAAATTTCATAAAATGATAATTCCCCCCCCCCAAAAAAAAAAGCAGAAAGAGAAACATCTAACACTGAAATCACTTGTCATCCAGTTGATAAACGATTTGCTCGTGAGGGCCCAGTAACGTCTCCGTTCATCCTAGCCCTGAGACTTTAGCAGCCTCTTTTTTTACTCGTCCTTTCCAATGGTGCCGCATTAAAGGTTCTTTAGTGTCAGGGGAATGAGACCCATCATTGTTACTGTATTTGGCATATGAATATGCCACAGGGGGGGTTGCCAGGCTCTCCCGTGCGGGCAGTAAACTCTAGGTAGCTTGCCAAGTTCTCCAAAGGGAGAACTAGGCTATCAGATGTTTTCTGGGAGCCTGGTTTTATAGTCTCTGGATGTTGGCTGTTGATGGGATTACTCAGCGCCGAGGGCAGTCTCTGGGAGGAAGAGGCCCAGTGCCGATCAGAGCAGCCTTGGAGATCTCGGCCCTGGGTTCCTCTGCCAGTTCCTTCATTTGAAGGAATGATTTGGTTGATGGTCAAATAAAAGTTAAAGTGGAATTGGCACGGGCACGGATCACACTGTTTTGTTCAAGCTGGTCAAGCTGGGTCTGTAAGGTCCAGAGCAGTGCCCAGTACCTAGGATGTAACTGTCTGATGAAGGGCTGGGGAAATGGCTCAGTAGTTGGGCACTTGTCCTGCACATGTGAGGTCCTGAGTTCAATCTCCAGCACCACAGACAGAAAAAAGAGAGAGATTGGGTCTGAGCGGTAAAAACCATTTTGCCTTGCATGTGGTCAACCGGATCTGACACCTAGCAGCACATATGGTACCCTGAGCATCACCCGAAGTGATCCCTGAGCGCAGAGCCAGGAGTAGGCCCTGAGAACCACTGCGTGATGTCTCAAACACTATAAGCATAAAACTATTGCATATCCAACATACATTATATCCAAGCATTTGCATATAATAAAGCAAATTCATCTAGTTTTGAAATTAATTTTACTTTTTAGAAATAAGACTGCCACTCATCTTTGACAGTTTAAACTATATAGTTATATGTAAAAGTTATTTCAGCACTAGTTTCTATCCACAGACAACTATGGGGGGGAGGAATTTAGTGGAAATTCATTCTACATTCTGCTACTACAGGAGCCAAGTATATACTGATTCTGCCAGGGTATTACTATGACTGAACAGGATCACATGAATAACACCCTGGCCCTTCCTATCTCAGAGTAACTATACTTGCAAAGAAATAAAAAAGACTACCAAAAGGACCAAGTAAGAAAAATCATGCACTGTCAAAGATTCAGAATGCAAAATCTAAAATTCATTTTAATTTTTTTGACAATCTATAATACATCTACAATGTATTACATCATTTTAGAAATTTTGATGGTTAAGTCTAAGCCTACTGCAGACAGTATAATACTAATATAGTATAAAAATGTCTATTTGACAGAGACACAGTACAATAAGAAAAGCTAAGGCAAATTGCCAGTTAATAATTATAATCTTGGAAAAAAGAAAGATGTCTTCTGAAATATAGTTTTCTTAAAGGGAAATGTTAATTCTTCAATCACTGCATAATTAAGAGAAAAAAACAACAAATAAATGTCCAGTGTGAAGATCTAAGGTAAATTCTGTCAGTTAATAATTGCAATCTTGAAAAAGAGCAAGCATGTCTTCTGAAATCGAGTTTTCTTAAATGGGAAAGTTAGCTCTTTAATCACTGCATAATCATGAGAATGATATATGAGTACAATGACTAACACAAAATGACTACAGAAAAGTATGTTTTTGTCAGATATCCTAACAACCTAAAATATTTTTAAAATTATACACATTAATCACATATTTAAGATCTCACGCACATATTTCTTATCTATGACAGTCAATTCTTCTAGAGATTTTATTCATGATTACACTAACTTTGGGCTTAGAGTTACAACAAATTCCTAATTTTACTTTGATACATATGACTGCAACAAGTTTTTATAAGAAATAAAACTGAGTTTTGCCAAATTTTCCTACCTTAACAATCTTGTATTCCCTGGGTAATCTCTAGCTGGTCATACTGTATTATTATTATTCTTTTTATATACTGCTGGTTTCATTTGGTCCCGCTTTCCCCAATGGTTTTTCAGGCACTATGACTACAACACTATATTAAGGCATATGATGTCCCAACACCACATTCACCACTAGCGTTTATTTCTCCACCAATGTCTCCAAGTCTTCTCTTAGCCCACCCTCCCCCTCACTCCCCCCCCCCACACCTCCTGGGCAGAATAGGTTCTGTAGGCCGATCCCCAGAGTCTGTCACCATTGGCCAGTTGTTATTCCCTTACTGTTACTTTATATTCCACATGAGATCATTCTATATTTTCCCCTCTGATTTCAGTCAGCATGATACTCTCTAGTTCCATCCACACAACAGAGAATTACAAATTTACTCTTTCTTACAGCAGAATAGTACTCCATTATATAATTTTACCTGAGTGCTTTTTTTTTTTTTAAATCTATTATTCATTCATTTGTTCTTGGGCACAGGGTGGTTTACAAATGTTGTCTACTGTAGAAAGCACTACAGTGAACATAGGAGTCCAAGGACTCTTTCTAAACATAGCTGCAGGGCTAAGCTAAGCAGTGCAATTGCTGGGTCATACAGAATCTCATCTAAATTTTTTGAGTAGGCTTCATACTGATTTTGTGCTTCTTTACTCTATAGGTTTATTGCTTCTAGTTTCTGATAAGCATCTTCAGGGTCTATAACATCATCTACGAAAGTGACAGTCTGACTTTTTTTCCCATCTGGATCCCCTTAAAAATCTTTCTTGCCTCACTGCTATGGCGATAACTCCAATACAGTGTTAACTAGTAGTATGAGCAGACATCCTTGTCTTGTGCCTGATCTTAAGGAATGATTTTCAGTTTTTAACCACTGAATATGTCAGCAATGGGTTTGTGGTAAATGGCCTTAGTTACTGTAGCACGTCATACCGACATTCATCGAATTGCTCAAGCAGGCACCAGTAACGTCTCCACTGTGAAACCTGTTACTGTTTTTGGCATATCAAATATGCCACAGGTAGCTTGCCAGGCTCTCCAAGAGGGACAGAGGAATCAAACCCGGGTTGGCTGCATGCAAGGCAAACGCCCTACCCGTTGTGCTATCGCTCCAGTCCCGGCCTTATCTACATTGGGGGAAATTCCTTCTATCTCCATTTTGTGGCATTTTCTTCATAAATGGATACTGAATCTTGTCAAATGCTTTCACTGTAATTACTGATATTTACTTACATATTTTTATCTTTCTTTATATTGACAGGGTTTATATCACATTGATTAGCTTACACGTATTAAACAATCCTTATATTCCTGGAATAAATTAGACTCGATCACATTATAGAATCCTCTTAATGTACAGTTGGAATTGGTTCACTAAGATTTTGTTAACCTACATCTATGTTCATCATATTGGACTAAAAAAAATTTTTTTTTTTTCGCTGAAGACTCCTTTTTTGGCATTGGTCTCTAAGAAACCATTTGGGAGGATTCTTATTCTGATTTTCTGAGAAAGTCTGAGAAAAACAGTTACGTTTTGAAGGGTCTGAAGAATTTACTAGTAAACCCATCTGGGCCCAAGCTTTTATTTTTTGGGAGACTTGACACTTTCTTCTTTGTTAGTAATGATTATATTAGATGTTCTGTTTCTTCCTGATTCAGTTTTGTGACATTAGAGGATTTCAAAAATTTATCCATTTCTTCAAGGTTCTCCAATTACATGGCATAAAGTTTTTCCTAGTAATCTCAGATCTTTTGAATTTCTGTATCTGTTGTAAATTCTCACCTTTCACTTCTGAGTTGGCTTATTAAGAACTTAAGAACTCCCCCCCCCACCATCCCAGCCAATGCTTTGTTGATCTTGTTTATTTTTTCAAAACACCAGACCTTGATTTTGTTAATTTGGCCTATTTTGGGCACCCCTGGTAGACTTTTATTAGAATCATGCGATGTGTAGTTGGGTGATTTATTCGGGCCTTTACCTCTTTCCCGATGAACACTTGCACTGCCATGAAACACTCTTCTTGTTGCAGTTTTTACTATGTCCTATGTGTTCTGACTGTGCTTCTATTCTCATTTTTTTTCTTTGACCCACTGTTTTTTCAGCAATATTTAACGTTTAGTTTCTTAATACCTGAGTTATCTTCTACTAATTTCCATATTCAAAGCATTGTGATCTGAGAAGATTGTTGACATTCTATTTTATTTGTATCTGAGCATAGTTCTAGCTTGGAGAAGATCCCTTGTGCACTGGAGAATGTGTACTTGACTTTTTTGCAGTGAAGAGCTCAAAACAAGTCCATTAGACCCATCTCTTCCACTTCTTTTAAGGTCAACATTTTCTTAATGATGTTTTGTCTTCATCTATCCAGTGGTGAGAGGAGGGAGAGTCAAGACTCTTACTACAATTGTGCTGCTGTATCTTTCTTATGTCTACTAGCAGTTGCTCTACACATTTTGAGAGTCCTACATTCATTATGTGGATATGTCTGAGTATAAAATCTTAATGATGTAGAGATCCTTTGAGCATTAAATGATCATCCCTGGTCCTTTTAACATCTTGAAATCTGAAATCTATGTTGTTTTGATAGAAGTTTAATTGGCCTGGCCATTTTTGCCAACTGTTTGAAAGATTGTTTCCTAGACTTTCACTTTCAGTGTTTATCATAACTGCTTAGGTATGTCTCCTATAGACAGCTGAAAGTAGGTTCAATTTTTTGATCCGTATACACTGCACTTTTTGAATGGTGAGTTCAGGCCACTGATGCTAAATGAGATTACTGAGATTAAGGAATTTAATGCCATTATTTTGGAGAAAGTATGAGTGTTTGTGAAGTTTGCCTTGCCTTTTAAAGGAGATTATTTATTATTTCTTGAAAAGCTGGCTTACTAGACATGAACTTTTTTTTTGTTTCTTTTTGGGTCACACCCAGCAATGCACAGGTATCACTCCTGGTTCTGCACTCAGGAATTACTCCTGGTGGTGCTCAGGGGACCATATGGGATGCTGGGTATCGAACCCTGGAAGGCTGCGTGCAAAGCAAATACCCTACCCGCTGTGCTATCACTCCAGCTCCAGCCGTGAACTTCTTAAGCTATGCTTGTCTACAGAGCTTTGTGTCATTTTGTCAAATCTGAATACAATGGACTTGAATAGATGCTTATTTCACTCAGTTTGTTTGCTATATCCCACCTTTTTCTTTTGGCCTGTAAGGTTTATTTTCTTTCTTTCCTTCTTCTTGTGTATGTGTGTGAGGTACAAGGTTTCATTTGATAGATCTGACACGAATCTTATAGGGGATTCTCTTTATGTAAGTTCCTTCTTTGAAACTGCTGCTCTCAGGATTCTTATATTTGACTTTTATCATTCAAAAAACATTATGTCTTTGAGTGTCTCTCTTTGATGCGAGTTCAATCCTCCAAAGAAATTGTTATAATTTCTTCAGTCAGTAACATTCCTCCGCCCCTCTCGAAGAGCCCGGCAAGCTACCTAGAGTATCGAGCCCGCGCGGCAGAGCCTGGCAAGCTACCGTGCCTATTGGATATGCCAAAAACAGTAACAATAAGTCTCTCAATGAGAGACGTTACTGGTGCCCGCTCAAACAAATCGATGAGCAACGGGATGACAGTGACAGTGAATAACATGTGATTAATCTGTCCTCCTACTCCTTGGGTATGCCTGGGGTTTGTATATTTTCCCTCCTGAACTTATCCCATAACTTGGGTATTTTCCTTGTTTCTTTTCAAACTTTTCCCATTCTCTTTTCTTTGTTTCCTGTGTCTTGTCTTCAAGCTTACTTCTCAGTTTCTACCACTCTATTACTGAGACATTCCAATTTGTTTTTTAGTTCACCTACCTGCTTGTCAGTTCTGTGATTTGGGACTATAGTTTTCTGATATCCTTTTACTTTTGATTTTGTTATGGGAGATATCATCTGTACTGTATGTTTTTTTCAGCCCACTTAACAGCCTTTTCAAAGTTGCTCTGAAGTCATACCTGAGAAGGGCGAGTGGATGCGGGGGGACCCTTCTAGACTATTATCTTTACTCATTAACTTTGGTGCACGCCTGTACTTCTTCATTCCCACTGAAAGCCGTGGGTGAGGGTTTAGCTCTGTGCAAGGTGGGGTAACAATTTAAAGATTGTCTTCACCAACTCCATCATGAATTTGCTGTGTCCTTGTTGTATTCAGCTGCTGCTGTCCTCCACAGCAGGAATCTGTACTTGGTTCCTTGCATATAAAGCTCCCAGGGTCTCATCCTGACCTTGCTGCTTCAGGTCTTGGGTTTAGGGGGACAGTTCCCTGGTAATCCAAAACTTCTTTCCATTTCAACTCTGAAACTAGGGAGATGACATGGGGCTTTGCCTGGTGCCACTTAAGGCTAGAAGTCACTGCCTGAAGCAGTGGGAATAGACTTCTGTGCCTGTGGTCACAACAGTGCACCTTTTTAGGAGGACTTGTTTGGGAGTCTGGGGTCGCTGAGCGAGCTTCCTGTCTAGGGCTCACACGTATGGAGAGCCCAAAGACACTAGATGAGTTTGCAGTTCACAGGCAACACTGTGCACCACGTCATGTGGTCAGCTAAAACATCCATCACCACCTGTCCCAAGGCAGCTGTTGTGGCTGCGCATTCAGTTAGTTACCTTACTATGTAACAGCTATTCACGTGTAGAAACTCTGAGATCTTAGTACTGCCACGCTCCTCCTCTGCAGAGTAATCATTGGGATCCTTTGGTTATTTTTGTTTTGTTGCATTTTGACCTGGCACATTTCACAGGCATCTTTGCTCCAACTCTATAATTTGTTAAAGTGAAAGAAACAATTTTGCAGGAAACAATTTAGATAAGTAGTATGATGGTCAGTCACTTCCCTTGTGTGCAGCCAACTCAGGGCAAAAATCTCCAGTTTTACATATATCCCATGAGCACTGCCAAGAGCGATCCCTGAGTATCCCAGGAATGGCATTCAAAACAAAACAAAACTGCATATATACTGAGTGATAATGACCTGTAGCTTTGCCTTTTTATAATGACTTAGGTTTGGAAATTAAAACAATGCCACCTCAAAATAAACTAATACACATTTCTTATATTTCAACTTTTAGTTGTAGTAAGTTTGTATAGGTTTGCTATTATTACATAACCGGTCATCAAAACCTAGGAACTTTGGAGAGGTCTGCTCTTTGACTACAGCATTATTATATGGCTAAGATTACCTACTTTTTCTTCTTTTTTTTTTTGGTACCCATACCCACATCTATTTCTTCATTCTTTAGTCACATTTTCTTAGTGAGTTTTGTTTCAAAGCCATTTGTCTATTCACATAAGCTGTCAGATGTAGGATAACGTTGCCACAGGTAGCTTAGGTTTACTTGGGCTGTTGCCATCACAGTGCTCCCTTTCCTCTGTTTATTTGTACCTTCTTTGTGCTCTGCTGACTTGTAAATATTGTTTTCTTCTTCTCCTTAAATCCTTTGCATAGTTCGTTCAGAGCAATGCCTTTTTTGTATGGGCACAAGAAGACAATAGTAAATACTATGTTTTTGTAACCTGGGAGTCATTTGACCCTACAATTTACTTTCCTCCTGGGCATCTGTTCTCTAGACCTAAGTCTCAGCTGCCCTTACTTCCTAGCACCTCCAAAGGCAGGGTCCCAATGAGGGATGGGATGGACCCTGGGCAAACGGTGAGGTATATGCTACCCTGGCATCAAGCTGGGCCTGGCCAAGATGCCTAATGCTTAACTGTAAGTTAAGAGCTTGGTCAAGGACAGATGCTGTCATTATCCAAAAAGTAGTAACTAGATTCAGAACCTGCTAGGGTTAGGAATGATTAATCTGGCCTGAGTTCTGTAGTCTGAGTCTGTGGCAAGATGTCCCCAAGAAAGCTGCCCTACAAGCCTCAATGTATCTCTTAAGGTGTCCATACAAAAATAACTAGTATTAAGATGTTGATTGAGATGTTGTACCGAGGAAAGAAAAAATAAAATCTTAAGAGGTATTTTGCCCATGGGCAGGAAGGTGGTGTTTTCACTGAAGCTGGTGGGCCCTCAGGAAGGACTTTCTTATGTTGATTTTGCTACCAGACTGGGGGTAGCAGGGCCCAGAGGGCAAGTTGGAGAGAGACAAGTAAAGATGGTGCGACTAGTAAAGAAAGAGAATCCAGAGAGCTGGGACAGTGAATGAGGGGCTAGTAAGAAAGAGTGCTGGGGAGAGAGATGAGAGTTGGAAAAGGGGAGTCAGGAAGTCGTTGGAGGAGAAGTGGTCAGAGTCTGAATCCAGAGAGGAGAGGGAGCCCAGGCTGTGAGGTGGAGAGTGGAGAGATGAGTGGGGGAGACAGGAGAGAATGAATGAGGGGCAGTATGAGACTAGAATGGGGAGCTCAGAGAGACTGGAATGGGTGGAGAGAATGGAATAAATGCCAACTGATCAATCAAACAGGCTTGGCCCTTGTTACCTCTTGTACCTGCCCCATGGCCTGGGCCCCTGAACCTGGGCGCTGGGCTCTCCCCGGGCCGCCCTGGCTGATATTTCTTTAAGATATTTTTAGTATTTGCAGCACCTGATATCTGCTCTCTCATTCCTAGTAAGAGTTCCATGTCTTTTCTCCTGAAAAGCTTTGACTAGAAATTTACAGATTTTATTATCAAGTTCACCAAAGAATAGTCTTTATTTATTATTGCTTTCTCCCATTCATTTTTATTTTCCTTTCAACAGATTCATAAACTGATTTTTTTTTTTGTGAGGGTGGGGGGCACACCGGGCCATATTAAAGTGTTATTTCTGGCTCTACACTCAGGAATCACTCCTGGTGGGACTCAAGGGATCACACATGAATTGGGGATGAACCCTGGTTGACCATATGCAAGCCAAATGCTCTACCTGCTGCACTATGGCTCTGTCCCTGTTTTTTAAAAAATTATTTCCAGTCTTTTGCTTTATTATTTTATTGTTCTTTTGCCTAGGGTACGTTTAGTTTTCTAAATTATCTGGTTACTATTTTAACTTTTTAAATCTAGGTTTTTAGTCTCAGAAAATTTCCTTTAATCCCTAATTTGCTACAATTCAGGAACCTAGAGAGAGATTTTAATTCATTTCAAAATATTTCCTAGTACCTTTAAAGTTTTTTGGTATGCCCAGTGAGGGTCAGGGTTTACTCCTGGTGGGCTTTGGGGACCATATAGGGTATGAAACTTGGGTGTAAGTGCAAAGCAAATGCCCTCCTCAAGGATTATTTTGAAGTGTCAATTTCCATATAAATGGTGATTTCACAAAGGGCATATTTAATTCTGTGGTGCTCAGAGAACACACCAAGTCTCTGTACACCTCAGTTACTTTTAAGAAAATTATCTGAAAGCAGAAAAGTTTGACAAAGCACATGTAAACATTTTGAGTGGTGGTGGGCACATCTGGTGGTACTCAGGGCTGACTTTTGGCAGGCTTCAGAGACGATATGGTGTGCGGAAGATCGACCCTGGGTCAGCTGCATGCAAGGCAAGTGCCCCACCCTCTGCACTACTGCTCCAGCCTCTGCATGTAAACTTTGACTGCTTAGAAATATTCTACATGACTCTCCTACAGATAAGTTTAATAGGTTATAATGGATGTGAGAACGCTTCTTGGGGAGTGTTTGGATTTGTTATAAACTTAAGCATTTTACAGAACCAGAGGTAACAGAGCAATCACCTTCTACCTTTAATGATGTGGATGCCTGCCAAGCCGTTGAGCGCGCACACCAGTTGCCGGTGAGCTTCTTCACATTCAGTCCCACATTTCTTCTGCAGAGATGTCAGCAGCTCTTCCATCGTCATGGTGCTACAGTGAAAAGGCAGATGGTTCAGAAAGGTCCTAGTGTAACCTCATACAGCACTATATGATGTAAGATGAGTAATACCAGACTCTTCGGAATCTATTATCTTCAGCATCTCTTTCTTCACCTCCATTTTTACCATTACCACTTCAAACAATTTCCTTTTACTAGTCTATCAAATAATTTTAACTAATTCCTTACCCCCATTCTTTAATGTTTTTACATTTCAGTCCACGGAGAATAGAATTAGACTTAAGATATAAAATATAAGTGATATAACTGAAACAGCTGGGTGTTAGAATGAAAGCATAAATCTCAGCATTTTAATTTGATTAAGCTTTAGAAGTCTGAATTTCTCTTTTCTGTCGGAAAAAGCTTATTCATCCAGGGTCAGAACAAATGCTATTTTTATCACAAGACCATGCAATCATTTATATAAAAATTATTTTCAGAGTTAGCTTATAAACTCCATAAAGTTACACACAAGAATCTCTTTTCTGGGGTGATTTTATTATGACCTGGAAGGTTATCTTTTTAATATCAGGTAAAAAGAAAATAACAACAAAAAACCCCGGCCAGTGTCAGTCACAGTATGATGAATTTAAAAATAAAAAGCAATAATGGGACAACTGAGTATTGTAAACACACCTTAATAATTTAAAAAAAACCAAAAAACCCAAAACAGATATAGTTGGCACAATTACAAAAAAACTGAAATAGGTCGTAACCATCTAATACCCTGATGTCTGAAAGAGTCACAGTATTCACATTTAGAGTGTAACCAAAAACATACAAATTAAAGCCCTAAACGCAGCCGTTGTGTAAAAAGAAATTTTCAATACCATGAAAAGAACACTGCGCTGAGTCCACTGTGGGCTAGGAAACAAAGCACTGAAGTACTGCCCATTACTATTATCAAGTGCACTATATGGAAACTGATTAATACCTTTTTTGTAGTGGCAAGAACTCCCCACGAACAGCTTGTGGATGACAGCAGGCCTGCCTGAGTCGTAGCAACGGATACAGGATGGAGGTGACAGTTCTTCTGTCCAGGCTGCTGAGCTTCAGGGCCCAGTCAGAAATCTTCCTGAGTTTTACAACTGCATCTTGGCAACACACCTCATGCTGACGGTGATAAAAATGCCTTTCCACTGGAGAGAAGTGGAGCCAGTGGACTTCTTCTGTCTGAGGGGGTATCTGAATCTGGAGAAAGGAGATGGGAAAATGACTCCACCTGGAAATTAAATTTTTCATTCCCACTGTTTCTAAACCTCCTTAATTGAAAAGGAGAAATAAAAGCTCATACTGACTTGGTCAATCACATCTTTTTTTGCAGACCTCCAAAGTATCTTGGCTATAAAGCTGTACAGAAGCTGAGGATTCTTCTTACAGTAAGGGCGATACAGAAGCCGAACCCACCAGTGTCTGATACAGTAAGGTTCAATACCAAGAAAAACCACTAACCCAAAAAGATCTGAAATAAAAAAAAGACAACAAAACTACTGAGAATAATTGTTTTGTGTTCCTTTACTACTACTCTGAATAAGTTTTTTCATAAATGTTATAGTTCTCAAATCTGGATATTGTTTTCAGTTCAACTTATAGTTCTGCGTATTTATTTTATACTAGGTTTTATGCTAGAAGCAAGATGCTTTAAAGTTAATAAAACTATTACATTTCTACTTAATGAAAAAGATCTTAAATTTCCATTAGAAATGAGAGGAAAAAACAATGAACATCAGACAAGCTCAACTGGGGTGGGGGAGAGGTGACATGGAGAAAGATCAATGATTTAATATTCCTCTCCCACACTTTAATCTAATAACTACTCTAGGAAAAAAAGTTGAAGACAGCAATCTGAAGTACTGAAATAAAAAACAGAATTAACCTCACAGTGATGCCTAAAGCAACAATATATAGAATAAAAATGACTCATAGAGCATTACGGTCTTTCCCTCCCCATACTCAGATAAAGACATGGTAATTCTTACATAGCTTTGGGTGCAGGAAACTCAACTTTAAATCCTTTTTGTCTTTGGGGGAGTATGCCAAGTGGTGTTCAGGTGACCATATCACCAGGTCATACTATGGTCACTGTGTCACGGGGGCAGTGGAAAGCAATAAGGATGCAGTGCTGCTTATTCTTCCACTTCCAGGACGCACCAGTGCCACCGTGCTGGTGGATCAAAGCCCTCTAGGGCTACACTTTTAAATGTTTGGGAGGTTATGTGGTGCCAGAATCATAATTGGGTCTGCCATGTGCCCTAACCCTTATACTATTTCCCTTGCTTTTTATCCACTTAACAGCAATACCCTAAGACTCTATCCACAAATCTATGAATAATTTCAAAAATAAAAAAAGACGTATGAAGACTAGTTTGGATATAATATTAACAGGGAAGATAATGTAAAATTATGTATGCAGTATGAGTTTATAAACAACAAAACAAATGCAATAAACCCCCAATGAAGAGAAACTTCCTGTTATTTTTCTATATTATTTAGCATATTCACAATGGGAACATGCTAAATTATATAGATCAAGCATCAGCCAACTGATAATGCACTATTTACTCTGACCTATTTCTAAATCTTTCTCCACATTACACCCAGACATCTTCTGAAATACAAATGCAATCACCAGAGAACGCCTAACCACTCTGTTTTAATCCTGACAATATTTACCCTGGCCTATGGCATTCTCCACAGTCATACCATTCTATAAAATTTCATCTTTTATAATTTAACCCCATTGCTCTGTCTCCTCCTGCCATATATTTTCAGTTTTCTCAGAAAATTCTTTACTCCCTCTTTACCTAAATCACACTGTTCCAGATGTAAGTTCAGCTGTCACTTTCTCAGATAGCCTTTATTTTTTGAAATGTGTAAGAGCAAGAATTCTGTATTTATCTCATATACGACAGTTACATTTGTCCATGTACATAATATAGCTGTTCTGATAGGCAGTAAGCTCGAAAGAATTAGACACATTGTATAATTTTTTGCTCACATTTCACTTAACAAAGAATAAAGGAAACCATAAAAATACCAACAAAGTACTTACATCACTTAAAGCAAACATTTTCAAAGAGGTGACAAGAGAATATGTAAAAAAAGAAATAATGTAAGCAGTTCACTGCATATTAATATCTCTTACATACTGTGCTAGACACAATCTTATAAGGATTTAAATATGTAAGTAATTTGTCTATAGACATAGGATGAATAACTCTGGATGTGAACCCAGGTTCACATAACTCCCGAAGTCAATACCTGTGCTATTATAAAACAAACATAAATATTGGGTATGGTGAACCGAGGAGGGCAATGGTCACGACTACCTGACTTTCCAAGTAAAAAGATGTTATTTCAGGCTTCCTACAGAACAAAATAAAAACTTTCTAGCTTCATTTCCTTGCTCAATATGAGGCATAATTTGGGATTCACAAGATGTCTGGATTGTTGCTAATTAATAGATCATCAAATATCAAATATAATTTATCACTGTCGAGCACAATGGAATTCTCAATTGAGGTGGAGTAGATAGGTGTCATTTGCCACCTAGGAGATATTTGGCAGTGCCTAGAGATTTGTGGGTGTCACAATTGCAGGTGTACTACTGACACCCAGTGGTAGAGCTAACCATCGTAAAATGCGCAGGTTAGCTCCTAAAGAAAAAGAATATTTCAAAATGTTAAGGGGGTGAAAGGTGAGAAACCTTGTACTAACACAAGACAATTGAGGTTTGTTTCAAATAAGATATAGAAATCATAGAAGCTTTATGACTGCACTGCAACAATATGGAAAAAAAACAGATGAACTACACCAACTGGAGTGTTAAAGATGTTAACAGTTTGGGAAGCAATAAGAAAAACACTTGAAATGAAAATAACAGCAAAAGGCAGGCTTCACAGGATGAGGTGCAGGGGATGGGCCAGGCCGTCTCACCCCTCCAGCCTGACCCTGAGATGACAGGAACTGCTTCCAGCTACTACTTAAGCTCCAGAGACACAAAAAAGAATCTCAGAACTGAGCAGCTTGCTGCAGAGATCTCAAGACTTGAATTAACTAAAATTTTATAATTTCAGGAGAGCAGCCGCATGACATATATTATTCATAACAAGCAATACAAAATAAATTGTCTAGCACTGCCTTCTTAGCAGGTTTGAGGGGTGGCGGAAAAAATCCAAATAATAATGGTGGGACTGTTTTAAAGTATTGAATATAATTAAAGTAGAGGGAGAGTATTGTGGAAATTGTCCGCCACATAGGCAGGGGAAGGGCTGTAATGGGGGCGGGGTAGGAGGGTATACTGGGAACATTGGTGGTGGAAAACATGCACTGGTGAAAGGATGGGTGTTTGAGCGACTAAAACTCAAACACGAAAGCTTTGTAACTGCATCTCACAATGATTCAATTAAAAAAATTTTTTTTTATGACTCAGGCATGAAGAAATATTGGGGGGGGGATAAGTAGCTTTACTGTATATCTTACATCTCAATTTGGTTCTTTTATTTTTATGGCTGTGGGGACTTGGGGACAATTCCCGGTCATTTTGGCCTGACAGGGCTAGGGAGCTCCCTGCTAGGATCTGAGGATGCAGAGCCATAGGGCCTCTGGGCCACACCTGGTGACTCTCGGAGCCCCCAAGGCCCTATCTCCTGGTGCTCCAGAGGGCCAGGTGACGCTGCATCCTACTGCACGCAAAGCTCTCGCCCCTCCCTGACAGCTTAGTCCTCAATAAAGCTATCAAAAATTACTTAAGCTTTTCATGGAAAGAACGCAACATAAGGTAACTTTTAGTTTTAAGCATTTACAACTTATATAAAAATTGTATCTTCAATATCTGTTCTGTGGAAAAGTGACAGGAATAAGATTAATGAAGAAGCATCAGTTATAATGTGTATGTGGGAGAGGAAGAAGAAAATCTAAATGTCTAAGAGAAATGGCTGAAGGACTAAGGCATAAGCGTGTGTTTGATTAATATTGTCTCAACATAATTAGTACGATTGTTATTGTTCTATTTATGGATTCAGCCAACAAAAATCATAATCCTTACTTGTACAGGCAATTAAAAATTCGTTTCTCCCCCACTTCCACTTCTTTCTTTTCCCTATTTGTGCCTGTCACGTCCCCCCAACCCCCCCCACTCAGCAGGCTATCTTTGTTTCTTACTCAGTTAACTGGAATTCTAAGTTCAATTCATATCTATAGTAACTCTGTTTAGGCAAGTACAATAATAGCACATTCTAGGATTATGCAGAGGTATATCATTTGTCTAATATCTATACCATATGAAACACTCAAGATCTATTAAAAATATTTGTGCTTCAAACTATATGGAATTAAATATAAATATAGGCAAAACTATAAGAATTTCAACTAAGGTTAAATGCAACAAAACTTTTTCTTCAAAACCACTTTTCTTCAGGAGATAGCTCATGCCTGGAATGCATGAGACCCTCCTTTTGAGCCCAGGCATTACATTTTCTCCTCTCCAAACCTGCTCCCGTACCAAGTCCAGCACTGACAGAAGATTCTATGATTCTATGGCCTCAATAGAAAATTCAACTTTTTAAGTATAGGCAGTATGAGAAAACCGTCCATTACCTTCCAGCCCTCTCTGCACTGGAGTGCCACTAATACACCAGCGATTTATCCCACTCAAGCGCTGAGCCATTTCTGCAGCCTGGTAAGAGAAAATTATGAAATAAAAAGGAGAAGAATAAAACACGGGAAAAATTTGTTAGGAGTATGTTCATGCATGAAAACAAAACCCAAGAAGCTATGATCCACCTCTGTTTTAACATGTACTCTTAAGTTATTGCACTCAATGCAGTCACTGGGCCATCACCATGACAGTGATTCTCAAGACCGTCCTGTGCTTTTCTGAGGCAAAATAGTTCCAGCACGCACAGAGTGCAAATATTTCCTGAATGACTGCTATCTCATGCTCCAGAGACATATGGTCTTGAAACAAAGGCTGGATTAAAATTAAATTCCCTACAGTAGCATATTCTGTTATCAACAGGTTAAATAAATGAGAGCCACAAAGTCAACTTCAGCCCAGAACTGTAAGAACTATGCTTTCCACTTAGCTGAAATCCTTAAAGTTCTGAATAGTTTGCTTTTGTCTGTCACACATATATCAACACCTCGGTTACATATACAAGAGCATCAATTGTAGAATAATATGAGTATAAAAAAGTTTGCAGTAGAAGAGCAAAGCAAATCTAGGGTGTATAATAACAAACTTTTAATCATATCAATTCTGTAACAAAAGCTATTACATTTCAATGACAATAACCCTCAACCCCTCTCCCACCCACTTCTTTTCCCCTCAGTCCTCAAAAGTTTATAAAGAATTTCTCACTTTTACAGTAGGACATTCAACCATCTGAGCTTCATCAAGGCAGATTCTCCACCATTCTACAGCTACGAGGGGGCTGGGAATGGCCATATAGCGTTTTTGATTCCGCAAGCGACGCCCATCTTCACTGTTACTGTGTGGGATATCTACATAGTTGAGCTCTGACCGAAGAACATCATAGGTAATGATAACTATATCCTGCTCTGCCAAAAAATGGGGCTGTAAAAAGCCGTGTTTCTTTACTCCTTGATATACCTAGGAAAAAATCAGCAAAAGCAAAGTTATTGCAGAAGGGCTCATTAAAGATAACTGCAAAATTATTTGTATGCTTACTGAGCATGCTCTCTATATGTTCAGGACAAAACAGGCAATGAGACACACTCCTTAGCTGTGTAGGAAAGTTATACTTTAATGTGGAAGAGTAATAACACAAGCAATGAGAAACTATAATGAAAGTAAGAGAGCATCACAGTGGAAAGATCAATCCTAAGGACGAGGAGGTAAATAGATAAAATTTTAGATGCATCTTGAGAACATTTAGAAGTTGTCACTAAAAAGAAGGACTTTAGGTCCACGGAATCAATAACATGCATAAAGGCACAAAGAACTGACAAAGAACAACTAAGAACAACTATAATGACTACCTTTTATATTTTAGACATCATGTAGGCTTTTTAAATCCTACGTTCAACTATTCTGTTCGAAGTTGTATTTCTCAACCCAAGTGCCCGAGAACAGACGATTGGTTAAAGAAACTTTGGTCATCTATACAATGGAATACTATGCAGCTGTTAGGAGAGGTGAAGTTATGAAATTTGCTTACAAGTATGGATAGACAAGGAGAGTATCATGCTATGTGAAACGAGTCAGAAAGAGAAGGACAGATATAGAGGGACTACACTCATTTGTGAAGTATAAAGTAACACAAGACCGATACTCAAGGACAGTACATAGAAGGGTCAGGAAGATTGCTCCAGAATTGGAAGCCTGCCTCACGAGTGGGCAGGGAGAGGACAGCTGGAATAGAGAAGGGATCACAAAGAAAGTGATGGTTGGAGGAATCGGTCAGGACAGGAGATGTGTGGCGAAAGTAGATAAAGGACCAAACATGATGACCTCTCAGTACCTGCATTGCAAACCATAATGCCCAAAAGTAGGGAGCATGGGGAATATTGTCTGCCTTTGAGGCAGGGGGAAGGTGGGAAAGATGGGGGTATACTGGGGATATTGGTGGTGGGTAATGTGCACTGGTGGAGGGATGGGTGTTTGATCATTGTGTGATTGTAACTCAGACACGAAAGCTTGTAACTATATCTCACACACACACACACACACACACACACACACACACACACACACACACACAAGTTGTTAGTATTTCTATCACATACATAAGAAGCATGAAGTCAACTCCAGAATCTGAACCTCAATGGCAAAGATGTTTTTACATATTACTCTATACATCACACCTAATTGTAGTATTAAAATATATAACATCTTCAATAATATTTATATAGTAATAAAGGGAGTGAAGAGTATTCATATCTGTAAGTAACAACACAAAATGACCAGTTATGTGCCAGCATTTCATCAAATCATTCACAGTAAGTCCTTGTGGGGGCACTTTTTTCAGAACTTAGCATAATTTCTGTCAGCAATCACGTTTAACAATATTTTTTTGGTTTTGGGCCACATATGACAGTGCTCAGAGACCATACAGGGTGTTGAGGAGCAAATCCAGGTTGGCGACATGCATGGCATATGTCCTTCCCTTTGTACTATAAAACTCTGACCTAACAAATGAGTAAATTTTAAATGTTAAATGATATAGTAACTGACACTTCAGATACCATTTCTGGACTTAAGAGATAAGAAAAGTAACTACTATTACACATACTTGAGATGGCATTTCTGAAAGTTTATGTTTTTACAGACTTTCATTTATATGATCAAGAGTTTTTTCAAAATTCTTATTTCCCATTCAAAATGCTTTAGCTTCACAATTCCTGACACTAGAAAAGATTAAGTCTATATATAGTTCTACTTCCCATTCTCAATTTCATAAAATTCTATTATCTTAATGTTTTAAAGATTTTAATAACTGCCATAAAAAAATTAAAAATTTTCCTAACCCTTTAGAGAGATCAAAATGCATTACCAAGACACGAATAGATGATGACCTCACATGCCTGTTGATTTCATCCACCCACTGGTGGCAGATAGAGCTGGGCGAGATGATGAGAGTTGCTCCTGTCGAGACAGGCTCCATCGCGACAAGGCAGTGGGGACAGTAAAAAGGTTTGATCTTCAGGTTCTTTTCTTCATAATTCACACATTTGGCATGCTGCCAGAGGTGGCAGTTCAGGCACTGAACACGAGCTTTTTGGTCCATTTTGCCAAGTTCTCCACATATGCACTCAAAGCGATAATCAGAGGAACAGAAGGGGCTGAGATCAGAATCTGGAATGTCGTCGTCATCATCATCAGCAGCAGGCTTTAGAGACTCCACTTGCTTCTTTTTGGCATTTTGTTGACTAAGAGTAAAAATGCTTGTATCTTCATCTCCTGTAATGTAAGTAATTGCACTACCTGTAGGGTAATCTTCTGAGTCGTAACTGATGTTAGGCTGACTTTTCCCATTTTTGGAGGATGTTACAGGCTTTTTTCTAAATTTACCTCGATTTCTCCTAGACTTACTATGAGAATAGTAAGGTTGATCATCATCATCAGAGGTATTTGATGGCAAGTATTCAGAATCTGTATCTCTGCTGTCTGTTTTTCTAGATTCTTTTTGAGTTTTCCTTGGGCTAGTTATTGCCTAAGAAATATAAAAGAAAAATTCCAACAGTTATACTTTATGAAATTAAATTTCCATTTTTACCTCATTTTACATAAAAATGTAGTAGAGTCTTTGCAACATCTTTCCCTAAGAACAATCACTCCTAATCAATTTCCCAATCTGCATTCTATAATAATGCTCCCTATACTCTGCAGGTAAAAAGTGGAGGGCAATAATTCTACATATGATTTGAAGGGAACAAATACAGAAAAAATATGAGCCCAATATTTGAGTATCAATTGAGTATCAATTTCTTACAGTATCAATTTATAGTCTGCCTAAATCAATGAAAGCTTAAACTTTATACAGTACATAACATACAAACTATGGGACTTATATTCAGGAAGCAGAGAATGTCACAATTATAACTTTTCCTTAAAAAAGAAAATCTTCAGAATGTAAGAATGTCAGTTTAATGTGCAACTGGTCAATCATTCTGAAAGGTATTAATTTAATAGGTACTTAAATGCTGTTACCTGCTTTTTCATTTTACACGCTTCCTCTTTCTTGTAATTCTTTCCCAATGTAAAAGTTCCAGAAAAACCACTGCCTTTGATTTGTTTCACCAGACCTTCAAAAATTAAACATTTCAGCATCCTCTTCAGAAGATTCCTATTTCGTTGAACATCATACCTATAAATAGAACTGACATACTTATAGATGGAGAGGATGGAAACTCCTTTCTTCCCTCTCAGTTCTTTCACGGCTGTCAGGATCATTACGCGTGTAGCTAAACGGAAAAGAGTATGTCAACTCAGTCAAAATAATTAAAGAAAAATACAGCTCAGATTATGTTCACTGAGGACTATGCTAAGAAAAATAATTCACTGAAGATATGCTGTCTGCAAACTTGTCTTTTAAAAAACTAATGAAAATTTTTACCTCATTAAGAAATAAATGTATGAAATGAAAATCAAAGAATTACTTAGTAATTTGTTAATCTTACAAAGCAACTGCACTTATCATTACTAAAAAACCTTTTCACAACCACTTAAAGAATTTGAATTATGTCTGTGAATAAACAGGGCCTAATTAAAATTGTTAGCTGAAGAAATTTAAACACAACAGACTACACAAGAACTGGATCAAGTCAAGTGAAAGAATAAATCTTTACTCATAGGATTGGAATTGAACTCATTTATGAAAAGTACAAACAGCTATAAAAATTATGACAAAGTATTACTTAAAAATTAAGGTGGACTCTACAAAGGAAAATAAAGATCAACATAAAAACTTTTTCTTAAAAGATTTAATACTTACGGGGGAACTGAACTTTCTCTTTTGGTTCGTATTCCATATTCTGGGTTTCTTTGTTTTTTACTTTTCCTCCAGAATGGGATGGAATGAAGTAATTCACCACTTTCCCCTAATATAAACAACATTCAGTAATCACACAGTGTTTTGTTTTCAGTATTCTGAAGTGCATAATTATTGCTGGGCCCCAAGTGCTACTCAGAGGCCATTCCTGAAGATACTTGGCCAACCAGGGTGAACATTTAACGCCAAATCCTGGTGACTAGGTAATGCTCTGGCCTTGAGGTACCAGAGGCCACCAGGCCACCCCCTTGATATTCAGTAGTCTCCAGCACTGTCAGGACTACAACTGGCAGTGCTGGGGGCCGGAGTGGCAGGTGCTGCCTGGGATCAAACACAGGTCCTTGCATATGCAAATCCCCCGCCCAGGGAGACAGGACTTATCTTCCTGGCTCCTGAGTTGCTTCTTATAATTACTTTTCCATCTCTCTCAGAGATGCAAAGAGTTGTAAAACTTATGGAAGAGATACACAGAAGGCCAAAAAGTACAGGAAAAGTACTCAATATCATTAATCCTCAAGAAATAACAAATCAACCACAACTATCATCTGATAGCTGTTAGAATAGCTATGTATCAAAAGAAAGAAATAACAAATTAGCAAGGATGTGTAAAGAGAAAACTCTGTCCTCTGGGTGGGAATGTCAAAGAAGCAGTATGAGTTCTTAAAAAATTCAGAACTAAAACTACATGATCCAGCAATCCAAATTCTGGGAACTTGGATCTAGAAGAAATAAAACACTAGTCCTAAAAGATATGCACGCTCACGCTCAGCATGGAAATGAGCTAAGTCTCCACTGTGTTGTAGACACGTGCTGAAGTTATTATCCAGTTATAAAAAAAAATGAAATATCGCTTTTTTTTTTTTAACATGGAACAGACCTTGAAAGCACTATGCTGTGTTAAATATATCACAGAATGACAAACCCCACACCTCTCAAAGTGGTAACTCTATAAAACAAAACACACCAAAAAACAAAACACAAAACCCTATATATACACAGAACAGACTGGCTATTGCCAGAAAGGATGCAGATAAAAGTGGGTGAAGGGAATCAAAAAGCACAAATTTCCAGTTCTAAAATAAATCATGGAATTCAATGAACAGCATGAAGATCTGAAAGGTGCTAAAAATACAATTCTGAAAAAACAAGAAAAAAATTTTAACTAGGTATGGTGAGGTATGATATTAATAAGACTTATTGCAGCAATCATTGCACAATCTACAAACACTGAGCCACAACTGAATACTAAAATTAATGTGTATTCAACTATACCTTAAGAAAAAGCTAAACACTTTGTGAATGTATAAACAATATACATATGTGTAAACATATGAACAATTTTATTTCAGGGCTTAGTTACAGATATAAAGTATTCGGGAAGGAGGGGAGGTTAACAATGGTAGTGCTCAGGGATAACTCCTTGCAGTGCTTGGAGGATCATATGCTGGTCTAGGAACTATAAGCAAGACAAGTGCCTTAACCCTGTTACTATCTTTCCAGTCCGTAAGAGTTACTTTTAAAGACTTGCTTTAACATAGAATTACCCATAGAAGTTAGACTAATGCTACAAAGAGCTTAGTCTAAGAATATACTTAATAGTGAAAATCCCAAACAGAAGTTTATTGATCAGTTAAAACAATTCTCTTTCATTTCATTTTTACAAAGGAAATAGGTATTTTCTATTCATCTGAAAGGCTAATTTTGCAAACTGATCCTATTAAAAGATCCCTCATGAAGCAAGCTTGTGAGTGTATCATTAAGCATAACAGTGTTACAGATAATTAGTTATGTCCTAATAGCGCCTAGGGCTTAGGGGTCATTTCAAACATTTAGTTCAGTAATGCTAGGGGCCATCATGGTCAGAGGTGTGTGTGGGACGACAGGTGCCGGGATCAAACTCAGGGCCTCATGTGCACCATCCTTTCGAGCTCTCTTCCAGATTGTTAGGTAAACTTAAAATTTTAAGTCCAATTATCGTTACATACTTTGGAGTAAGGATTCAGTTTGTTCCATCTAGCATTTTAATGATTAAAGTCACCAATTCTTTAACATTTGAATTATTAAATTATAACTCCTGAGATCTGTGCAATTTACAACAAAAATCTATTTTGAAAATATCTGATTCTGAGAGGCAATACAGAGATTTTCAGTAGTGACAAAATGTTTAAGCGACAATACTTGCTTCTTCAGGGATTTTTATCTGTCAATTTTAAGGAAGCCAGGTTAGTAACAGCGTGTCCGCTTTCTAGTCAAACATCACTTAAAAATAACCATGCCAGTTCCAAAAGTCCCATTTTCTGCTCTCTGAAGTTAAGTAACAACTAATTTAAGTCACTAGCTGCAGAGTGGACTGCAAGTATTGACTGAAGTGGCATGCAAATGTTCAACATACGATGCTTTTTGAGAACGTATGACCCTTCTATCCCAAATCCTACCTCAGGAAGAGTGAGAGCGTCTTGCTTGACATTCTCTCGAATGTGTGTCAGAATCAGAGCCAAAACCTCCACTGTCTTTCCAAGACCCATTTCATCTGCTAAGATTCCACCAAACAACTGTGGGCCGGCACTTGGGTACTCACGGATAATGCTAGAGGAAAAATCAAGAAAAATACATCATAGAACGTAAGCAAGAATTCCGTGGCTTCTAAAGAGAACTTGAGAAATGCATATGAGTCTTCTAAAAACCACATTTTACAAACAATTAAAATCCATAGATTATAAGTAGTAAAAACTGTGCTAATTAAAACACTGGCTGAGCTGACAAGTCTAGAGAGACAGAAGTGGTACTGGAAAATTATCTTTAATCTTCTATAAATTAAGCACATTTGCCTTAAAGAAAACACATTTACCTTATGCTGTGGTCTTAATTTGGACTAAAAAATAAGGGTAATAACTACTGATTCACTATCAAGTTTAAGACTCATGAAATTCTTTTACAATAGAGATTGGTCAATTTTGACGAAGAAAAAAAAAAGCACACAAAAATGTGTTTAAGCATCTTTTTTTCTGGGAGGCGTGGAGGTGTCTGGGTCACACCTGCTGGTGCTCTAGATGGACCTGAGATCAGCTGCATAGAAGGCAGGCAAGCATCCTCCCTCTTGTACTTTCTCTCTGGCCCAGCATTCCCCCAATCCCCTCCTGCCTTTTGGGTGACATCCAGTGTTGCTCCTGGCTCTGCTCTTCAGGAATTACTCCTGGCGGACCATTTGGGATGCCAGGGATCGAACCTGGGTCACAGCATGCAAGGCAAATGCCCTACCCCCTATACTACTGCTAGGGCCTTAAGAACCTCTTTTGTGTGTACTGTCCAATCATAACCATCTCACAAGGATTGGTAAAAACCGGCTTATATTTTTGAAATAATTTAAAACAAATTATGGCAAACGCCCTACCTGCTGTACTATTGCTCTGGCCCAGCATCTTAAATCTACCATATTGCACTTACTAAAAAATTTTAAGTGTTATTAATTTTATGTCTATACCAGCTATAAAAATATCTACTGTGACTAACCTTATTATTTTCAAGGTAGTACCAACAAGGGCAAAGACACATGTTGGCAATCTTATACAGGTTTTCATAAAAGAGAGTTTTGCCTTACCAGCCTGTGTACGGATTATAGTAGAGCTTCAAATTCTCAGGTGTAACTATTTCTCGCCACAAGTAGTGCAGGGAATTTTCTAAAGAAAAATAAAACAAAAAGTTTTAGTTTTGCTTTCTTTCTGTTGGATTATCAAAGTAAAATCAAAAAAAGAATTAGCAGGATACTCTGAGAGGTGTGAAGAAAATGTTGCTCATTCTTGTCTTCAGGCAACTATATGCCTTAGCTTCCTTTGCCTGGACTCAAATATTTACCACCCAAGTGTTAAGACAGAAAAACCCAGTATAACAAATAACAGAAGATGAGAAGAAATATTAACACACAGGACTGAGTCAAATTCACACCAATTTTTATCTTAAAAATCCCTCAAAGAACTGTTTTTTAAATAATTCAACAGATATATGACAGTGGGCTAAACCCATTTACTCTCAGCAGACCTAAGCTTTCAGATAGGCCCAAACAAAGTCTTATTCAACTAAGAAAAAACTTCTAAAGCCTTAACAGTGAAGGACTCAGTTTGTTTCAACTAACATTTTCTAATTAACGTTTTATAATACTATTTAAACCAACTACCAAATATGAAGTTTGTTTACAGCAATTAATTTTCTTAGTTTCCTTTGGGATTAATTGATGAAATAGGTATTTAGACATGGTTCATAAAAGGAAAACACTAAAAGGTAACATATTTTGGTGCCAGAGAGCTAGTATAGGTGCTTGCCTTGCACCCAGTCAATTATGGTTCTATCCTTAGTATCACAACATATGGTCCAGTGACATAGCCCCTTCTCCCAGGAGTAATCCGTAAGCACAGAGACAGGAGAAAGCTCTAAGAACTGCAGGGTGTTGTTATAAAACAGAATAAAGTTTCAATGTATGAAAACCAGAGGGACATCAGAGCTACTAAATGATACAAGGGGATTTAATCAATGACATCAACTGTGTAAATGAAAAAGAGCAAATCATGCAAATGAAAAAGAACAAATCACTAATATACAGCACAGATCAAAACATTTTGAAAGAAGACAACTTCCCTCACCTTAATCCTGAAAGGTGTACATATGTCTTTGCAATTTATTTATTTATTTATTTATTTATTTATTTATTTATTTATTTATTTAGCTTTTTGGGTCACACCTGGCGATGCACAGGGGTCACTCCTGGCTCTGCACTCAGGAACTACCCCTGGCAGTGCTCAGGGGACCATATGGGATGCTGGGAATCGAACCCGGGTCGGCCGAGTGCAAGGCAAACGCCCTCCCCGCTGTGCTATCGCTCCAGCCCCTGCAATTAATTTTTTTAAAAACAGGCAACACTAAATTATAGTGACAGTAGTTCAAAAGGAGAAAACTGAATATGAAGTTTCTGGGATTTTAAAAATATTTTATGTATATTCTTGGATGTAAATATTAAACAGAAACAGGTAAAACTTATTTCACAGGTATTGTAGCCCAATATAACCACAGTATTATTTCAAATGCAATCATCAATATAAATTACTATTGAGATATTTTTATTCTGGGAGGTACTATTTCAAATCTCTTGTATATTAATATTACAGCACACGTCATATTGGACAGCCACATTTGAAGTTACAAGAAACAAATGTCACTAGTAGTAAAGTTACTTTTAGAGAAAGTCTAGCTTTAAATGTTAATTAGGCTGCTAGTTACACAGATGCACAGATCTGTAAAGATTTATTATACCCTTTGACTCAGCTCTGTGCACTTTACTGCATTAGTTACACAGAAAAATCACTTCATGTATAAAATTCCTTGGTTTCAAACTTTTTCAATTAAGACAGCTTTTTTTGACAAGAAAAATGAGTTCAAATGGTGAATGGGAAAACTAAAAACTGTATTTTTTCTTGATTTCACTATAAAGAACTTTCTAGATAATCATTTTAACAGAAATATTCATTCTATCTTTTCAACATGACTTGATCAACCCTGTCTCCCTCCCATAACGATCCCTGCTCTTTCTGCTGAAGCTGCCTTTCCTGTAAGCATCTTATACTTGCCACTAGTAGGAGTGCTCCTGAAGTGCTCTTGTTGTAGCATCCATTTGACAGCATCTCTTTGATAGGGTCTCAACACAGGAATCAATGCAGGATGCTGCACATCCACTTCGATAGACCGTGTTTCTTGCTGATGTGCTTGCTTCACAAAGCGATAAAGTTCATCAATGTCATGTCCCTCCGCTTCACTATCTGAATCATCTTCATCTTCTAATACATCTGTATATGCAATAATAAATGCATTCAAAATGACCCACATTCCCTTTTGAAGTCACATGCAATTCTTATTTTATGAACATTACCATGCATTCTCCCATCTCTGGAAACTTGCCTAGTATGCTTTGTATCTGGAAGATCCATTATTCACCAATAAAAAACTTTCTATTTTTTAAGATAGCCCAATAGCTATTCTACCCGTGGCACATTTCATTTTTGCTACTTAAACTTGGGCGACCATAATGTTGTTGAAATACTCTCATACTCTGGATATAATAATTCACTGCAATCTGTCCAGTGGTATAATAACTATGTGTACTCACTCCTTATCCACTGAATAGTGCTCCATTAGCCCCAACCACTAGATGTAGTTAATAAACACATCTAAGTTATATTTGTATTATTTGCAGTTTTAAAAGTTAACTTGCTTTACTTTTATATCATGAAAAAATATTTATATGTACATAGAAATTTTTGTTTGTTTTTATTCTGAAACACACAGTACTCTGGGCATCCTGCAGTGATGCAGTGTCTGGGACTGAATCTAGGCCTCCTGCATACAAAGTTTCATAAGAACTCAACATGTGAGTGTTCTCTCTCTCCTCTGATGTAATTCTTCTAGGTCAATTACAAGGGTTCTTATTTTATTTCTTTTGCTTAAAAAAACAAATATGCAGCAGTAGTCTATTGAGACAAATGCTGAAGCCACTGATACGCTGTTTGGGGCACAACTGCCCTGTAAATGATTCATCCTACTGTAACAGGAAGAATGTTAAAATCTTGATGAAGTTGACAAACCCCATTTAACTGATGATTTCTTTCCAAGTGGTCTCCAAAAGTCTTAACAGTATTATAGAACCTACTCATAAGATAAAGAACATAACATCTGGCACCACAAAATACACAATTTACTTTTTTTTTTGGTGGGGGGGGAAGGGTTGGGAGGATGCTGAGCCACTTCTGGCAGTGTTCAGGGCTAACTCCTGCCTCTGTGCTCACACATCACTCCTCAGGAACTTAGGGCACTGGGATAGAACCAGAGTTGGCTACATTCAAGGCAAATGTCTTAATCCTTATACTATCTGTCTGGTCCACATTTTAAATAAAAATGTTAAGAGTCTTGAACTTCACAACCAATGACTAGTTATATGGTTGATTATTTTGGGCTGTTATTATTATACAATCTACTACAGAAAATTAAATTCATATATCCCCTTTGAAAAGTTCAAGATACTCTTTTTAAAAGGCAGAAAAACGAATTCCTTAAAAAAAAAAATCTAATGCATTTAAAAAGTATTCTATCCCATTTGGAACCATACAATTCCTTTCAATAATTTAACATGCAAAATTAAACACAAAGTTTTACAAAGAGTGCACTGCAGAATGAACTCAATAATCAAGACCACAGGCTCAGAGAAAAAAGTATAGCATACAGAGTGGTTGCCTTAAATGCTGACCTCAGCCTAGCTTTGCCCCCTAGCATAGCACAGTCCCAAGCACTGCTGGAAGGGGTCTCTGAGCACAAGTCCAGAAGCAAGCCTTAAGCTTTTGGGTGTGGTCCAAAAACCCAAAACAAAACTAAAATCAGCAACCAGATTAGAAACCTATTTTCCATATATTTCACTATGAAAATGTTTCATAATTTGCACCTGAAATAAAGTTGACTGACCCACCACAAGCAGAACCTGGAGAAAAGGAATAATTTTTTGTACCAAAAAATTATTTTTTGTGTACCAAATTATCCATACTGTCCTCCGGGAACCAAAGGCAGACCACTTGGAAACTCCAGACCTAACCAAGTATAGAACTCTGCCAAGAAACAGAGCAAAGTTAACTGGTCTTTGTAGGAAGCATGTTCTACAGAATATTTTTCAGACTGCAAAGCAGCGGTGAAATAAGGGCCTTCCAACGATCTGCTCATGACAAATATAAAAGCATACAAATTAAGGCAACAATATTAATGAGCTCAGATTCCTTCTAAATCTACCTAATGAATCAACAAATAGTTCTTGAGTACCTACTGTAAGTTAGGCAGAGTTGAAAAACAAATTAGTGAAGTCACTTCAGAAGTAAAATTTTCTCACATAGCAATATAATAGGGCAGGATAAATAGTTCAAAAGGGCAATATGCCTGCCTTAGTCCCAGATTTGATCCCTGGTAGCCCATCTGGTCCTAAAATGCACTGAAAGTGATCCCTGAGTTCAGTGCCAGGAGTAATCCTTGAATATAGTAGAATGTAGCAAAAACCAAGAAAGATTTAATGTTTATAATGGTTACAAGCTGTTATTCTGATGGCTATAGAAGTTGGGAGAAAACTGCAAGTCCTAAGAAGTAAAATTTTACTGCTTGTCCTAAAAATTACCTGGAATAATAAAACTGTATAAATTTTTCATCACTCGCTTCATGAGCTGATTGAACTTTTTCATTTTTGAATTTGCCTCACTCAGAAAGTCTAATTTAGTGAGTCCATTTTCCAAGAGATAAATTCCAACCTGTAAGGAAAAAAATCAACATCACAAAATTACTAACTGTACTATACCACCCTTTTGGGATATAATAAAATCATTTTTATCATTAGTGTTTTAAAAGGTATTCACAGTATTCCACAAACACTAAATATTTACCAAATCTCTAATATTTTCTACACTTATTTTAAAAACGAGCTCTTTGTCGTTCCTACTATTTGTGATACCAATTCAAGTAGCTAGAAAAATATACTTTCCTATCCTAACTAGAACTGAACACGATGAGAAAACCAAGTCAAGATTTCCAAATTTAATGAGCATCAGAATTATTACTGAAACTGGTTAAAAGGCAGATTCCCACAGAAGGTTCTGATGTAATTCTTTTTTTTTTTTTTTTGGGCTTTTTTGGGGTCATGCACTCAGGAGTTACCCCTGGTGGTGCTCAGGGTACCATATGGGATGCTGGCAGGCAAACACCCTTGTGCTATCACTCCAGTCCCATCTGATGCAATTCTTATTGTTGGCAGGGAATCTCATTAAACACCAAAATGTATAGGTAAACAGTATGAAGGTTTTCAGCCAAAATATTTAAGAGCTCAAAAGCAGGCCAAAAAATTGACTATCATTTGATCCAAATGTTCTCAATTGAAAAATGGGGATATCTAGTAGAGATTCAAGGTAATTCCAGTACTTTTTATAATCAGATACTCAGTAAGTGCAGTTGTATTCAATCTGTGTATTATGGAAAATATGACTCCTTAAATCACTGAGATTCTTACATTTTTCTTTTTACTTAAGAAAAACAATCAGAGGCCGGAAAGACAGTACAGTGGGTAACATTCTTGCACTGCAGCTGACCCGGGTTCGATCCTGCCAACCCCATATATAACTTCCTGCCATTGTGAAAAAACCTGAAAAGATACCAAAGAAACGGAGTACCTTGATAATGCGATTTTCTTCTGCTTTGTGATAAAGTTTAATTCTTTTCTTCTTTTGTAGCCAGTCCAAATCTTGCAACATTTCACCACTGACAGATGAATCCACTTGAATCCCTTCCTCACTAATACTGATGGTCTCTTCACATTCTGTTTGGTTCTTCGATACATCTTTACACTCTGAATGAACATACATCAGGAAGTGACTGCTTGACTCGGAATTCTTCAGAGTAAAATCTCTTTGGGAAAAATCTTCGATTAAATTCTGTTCGGGAAGAAGCTGAAGAATGAATTCTCCCAGAAAGGCTTTCCAAGAGTTATCGGACAGGTAGGGAGAAATCACAACAGCCAAAGGGATGAAGATGGGACGAGCTTCTGCTTTATTCAGTGATCTTGAGCGACTCGCCAACTTTGAACACCTCCTCTTATCTCTATGAGCCACTTCTTCCTTTGAACTATCATCCGAGAAGGAGGAATCACAAGAGTCTGAAGATGGGATCTCCACATGAATTACAGGAGAGACACTCCTTCTGGCTTCACGTATATCCCACTGAAACTCGTGTTGCTTTGTTTCATCTACCCTCATTGGAGGGGCACGTTTCCGTCGGCTGCTCATTTTTAAGTTCTCTTGGTTGGTAAATATGAATTCTAGGACACAAATACAATAGTAGATATTCCAAGAGGGGATTTTAGTATTAAAACAATTACAGATAAGAAATACAGCATAAACCAATACTCTACATATAAAACATGAATCTTCAGAGAAATGACCGAATAGTTTTTTTTTTTAATTAAGGAATTCATTAGTCACAAATTCAAAACAAAACAATGCTAGCTGATTTCCCCCGAGGCCACACTCAGCATGCCATTGGGCTACCAATCAGTATAACTCATCTCTAATGAATAAATTTAATATAAACTGCATAAAATTCTCACAGTAATTTTAGGACCAGAATGACAGTACAGCGGGTATGGGATGTGTCCTGCATGTGGCGAACACGGGTCTAATCTCCGGAACGCCATATGGTCCGAGTACTGCCAGGTGTGCCCCCTTTCAAAAAAAAAAAAAAAAAAAAACAACCACCCCAAAACATATTTAATGGGAACCATCTTAATATGACAAGTCTCTGAAATATCTATGAGCAGCTTATTTGAAGACTTTTAGTAATTCATCATTACAACATTTTAACTTTTACTATCAACTTTTACAATTTCAGTAGGTGGTTCATAGCTTAAAAATACCTGAAAATATATTTCCTTCTAAAAGAGAAAGAAAATATACAATGTATTTTTTGTGTGATTAAAAGAAGAGACATGAATCAAAAAAGAGTAAGAGAGACAAGAGGGGAGGAACAAGATGGTGGTGGCTACCAGGAGATATAAGGCATGAATTTTTAAACAATTCCATTTTTGAATCAAACCAAGCCAGGTAAGTTTTGAATCAAATCAGGCTAGGCCAGACGAAGCACAGAAGCATATTCAAGACTGCAGTTTGCTAGTCCTGGATATAAAAAAAGCTTAAGCTGCAACCTCTATTCAGTATAAATAAGCTGTATTTTCATTTCTGGATGATAAACTGAGCACACAACAGTTCACAAACTTCTACTCTCATTAATGCTCCACCCCTAATCTGTTCCAAATCTAGAAACTGATGAGAAATGTGTGCTTAAAACAATTCAAGAACACAGTGTGTTGGGGGGGGGGGGGTGTTGGGGGCGAGGAAGACCCAGTTGGAGCAACAGAACAGCCAGTAGGGCACTTGCCTTGCAAATGGCCTACCCAGGATTGATCCTGGGCACCCCCTCGGTCCCACATGCAACACCAAGCTTGATTCCTGACTGGAGAGCCAAGAGTAAACCCTGAGCACCACTGGGTGTGGCCCAAAAAGCAAAAAACAAAACAAAACCCAGGGATCGGAAATCTAAGTCAAGAAGAAATTTTAAAGAAATTTCTAAAAAATAACACATAGGACTATATGTCAGACTTGCATGTGTGAGGCTCTCATCTGATCCCTAGCACTGCTAGATAAAAACAGAAAAAGTATCTGACTGTTGCTTGATACAAGGAGATAATTCAAAGAATTGAGTACATATGCAAGTACCTGCTATGCACATGTAAGTACCAGGTTAGATCTCTGGCATTGTATGGCCCCCTAACAACAACAAAATGAAACAAATTCTAAAAGAAATGGTATGAACACGTAAATTTTAATATAGTCTCAATTATGGTAATCTACTCTTCCTAGTTTACAGCTCCCTTTTATCTTTTGTTTTGTTCGTTTTGAGGTATTAGTGGACTACGTTCAATGCTTACTCTCAGCTCTGCACTCAGTGATCTCTCCTGGCAGGTTTGGGGGACCTGATGAAGTGTCAGAGATCAAATCCAGTTCAGCTTCACACAAATCTACTGCCTTCCCCACTGTGCTCCTTCTCTGGCTCTTTACCAGGGCTTTTTAAACTTCAACTTTTCTTAGCTAAGATAAAAACAAACACCCTCCCCTCCGAGAATCTTTTTATTTTAAATTCACATATAAAAATGAACTTAAAATGAGCAATAATATGAAATATAAAAGCTAAGTCCAAAATATTTTTGGAAAAAAGCAAAGGAAAAAAGTCTAAGTGGCTTTGGATCTGGCAAAAAACATTACGAGCATTGAAAGCAGAGACTTTTAAGAAAATTATCATTTCATCAAAATTACTTTGGCTCTTAAAAAAATACTAATAGTAAATCGGTGCAGCAATGGGTGGATAACCAGACTATCTCAGAGTAATGTTACTTTTTACTTGACATAATTGGAAAAAAAAAAAATCAAACCAAACAAGAAAAAAAATACTACTAGGCCTCGAGCCTATTAGAATAGTGAGGCCTGGAACAGAAGTACAGTGAGGCCCAGAGCGATAGTGAAATGGAAAGGGTGCTAGCTTGCATGAGGCCAACCAGGGTTCGATGGCATCACATATGATCCCCAGAGCATGAGTGCAGAGCCAGGAGTAACTCCTGAGCATTGCTAGACATGGCCCACATTAAGCAAAACAACACTATAGGAAGGCAACATACAGAGGGCAAGACAGAGAAAGGAAATATTACTGAACAAATATCTAATGGAGGATTTATATGTAGAGTGTTTGCCTTGCATATGACTGATCCGGTTCGATTCCTCCATCCCTCTCGGAGAGCCAGGCAAGCTACCCGTGGCATATTCGATATGCCAAAAACAGTAACAAGTCTCACAATGGAGAGATTGGTGCCTGCTCAAGCAAATCGGTGAGCAACGGGATGACAGTGATATGTATATAATAAACTCAAAAATCAATCTGAAGATGAAATCTTGTAAAAATATTTTTTTGAATGAGCACTTAGTTAAAAATATTCAAATAGCAAAAAAGTACAGAATATATTTTCATCATCATGAGTTATTAAGTCGATGAAAATTCAATACAAATACCATAATAAGAAACTATATTATCAGGATAATAAAAATTTGAAATAGAGTTGGAGTAATTAGAACAGAATTCTCAAACATTCCAACATAGTAGTTACTTTGGAAAAGTCTGTCCATTTCTCATTAAAAGAAACTTTGAAAAGAAATGTACACTGTTTAAGGGACAAGTGTTGGAGTAATGTAGGACTGAAACCAAGTCATGAACAACCCACTTAAAAAGAAGACACTTTCCTCACTGCCAAGTAATCTTTTTCTTAGGGATTTACCGAAAGTAAATAAAAACAAGTTCACGATAATCACTTAAAAACTTGAGTGTTAATATTTTATTGATGAAACTCCGAATGTGCATCATCTGGTGAATAAACAAATGGTTTAAACAAATGGTTTACTGCTGTGATATACAGTACATAGAACAACAATAATTGATATTTTCTCCCCTCAGCAAAGACCCAAACAAAGGGACTGTCAGGATCAACTCTGCTCCTGCTGTGAATAAAGTCACCACTTCCCATGCCTTGGGACATTCCATGAACTATCTTCCGAGCACTGTGTCACTGGGGATCCCAGAACAAAGCTCTCAGAATCAACTCGGCCTGTGCTGGGCAACAAACACTGGGATGTGAATTCAAGGCCTCTGACTTGTCAGGTTAAGTCTGAAGCCACAGAGTCATCTTCCAGGTTTCCAAGATAATTACATTTCCAGGTATCATGAAGACACGCTGGATGTCAGAGACTGCATGCTAGAAAATTTCATCTATACGAAATTCTAGGCTAGACAAAAAAAATCTAGTAGTGGAACGTTATCAGTGATCACTAAGGGCCAGGACAAGGAAACAGGTCATTAACAGCATAGTGCCAGAAGGCAAATACACTACTCAGGAGATCATATGATTGTGTATGTAGCACTGTAGTAACACTGTTGTTCCATTGTTCTTTGATTTGCTCCAGCGGGCACCAGTAACGTCTCCATTGTGAGACTTGTTACTGTTTTTGGCATATCGAATATGCCACAGGGAGCTTGCCAGGCTCTGCTGTGCGAGCGAGATACTCTTGGTAGCTTGCCGGGCTCTCCAAAAGGGACAGAGGAATCGAACCCGGGTCGGCCGCATGCAAGGCAAATGCCCTACCCTCTATGCTATCGTTCCAATCTGATTGTATGTGTATGTGTCAACATTCCTCTAATTGTACACTTAAACTTGTTCAATTATATGTATACCTTACAGTAGATTTTTTTGAAAGCATAACAAAAGTAGAAACAGAAGGGCTCTAAAAATTCTGAGAGATGGAGGGAGAGCTCAGTGGGCTGGAGCCATTGCTCTCAAACCCGAGGCCCAGGTTCAATCCTCGTACCACATAGTCTGAGGACTGCCAAGAGCTATCTCCAACCAAGCACTGAGCTGGGAGTGCCTCCAAAACACTACCTGATGTTGTGTAAAAATAAAAACACACAAGCTGTTAGGCTTAAAAATTCTTAGATTAATTTTATTCTAATAAATTTGAAAAAAAATCTAGATTAAAAGGTAAATGCCTGGGTCTGGAGAAAGTACAGCATGCCTTGCACACAGTGAAGTGGGTTTGATCCTGGCCACCCCCTGTGTTCCCTTAAGCCCGTCAGGAATGATTCCTGAGTGCAGAGCCAAGAGTAACCCCTGGAAACTGCTGGGTGTATTGCTACCCACCCCCCAAGTAACTGCCTAACAAAATATAAATAAAATTGTTCCAAGAAATAGAAATCTGGAATAGCACAAAAGTATTAATGACCTATTATTATTAGGAAGATAACTCCTCTTCCTACTGAATCTCTGTACTGTTAGCAACATGATGGCCTAGTGATTTAAAAGCAGGATGGTTTCCTCAGCTGCCCCAATGAGAAATTGCTTCTGTCTGTTGCAATCCAATAGATACCTGTGAATATTCAAATAAAAAAAATTTATAGATTCAACTATTTCATTTCAGTCTCACTGACTACTTTTCAGTGCTCAGAAGCAATGCTTGAACAGTGACTATAGTATGAATGCAAATACAAAACATAACTACAAAAAACCTGTCTAACAGTGCTATATCAAGTTAATCATGAAAATTCCAGCATTAGTCAATGCCTGATTTATGAATGTGCTGCTGATAGATGACAATCTACCTCTCATTACTATTAACTTTTCAAGCACTTTAGCTCTTTTTATTTCAAAAAATAATATAGGAATTCCCCCAACAACTTAAGTGTTAGTCTTTGTCTAGTCTTCCTCAAAGCACAGGTGGAACACTGGAATTGGGTTACTCTGCTGGACTTGAAGAAATGATACTACAGTTAACTATCCACACAAACATACTATACAATAAATCACCCGAAAGCCAAATGTCTAAGACATCTATTCTTACAGTTCTACAGACTAATTGAAGGCTGGCTGATTTTCTGGAGGAAGTCTGGTTCCATGAAAAGCAGCTCTTATCTCTTTCTTCAAAGGGCCTTAAAGTAACCTATGAATCTCTTTCACCTAATTTTTATCTAAGTACTATGACTTACAATAGTGTTACACAATGTCCCAACTCCACACCCACCACTAGTTGTAGGGAATTGTACAATTTCAACTTTTTTTTTCTTTTCTTTTTGGGTCACAGCCGGCAATGCACAGTGGTTACTTCTGGCTCTGCACTCAGGAATTACCCCTGGCGGTGCTCAGGGGACCATCTGAGATGTTGGGAGTCGAACCTGGGTCGGCCATGTGGAAGGCAAACGCCCTACCTGCAGTGCTATCAATGTCAACTTTTCTTATGGCTGCGTAGTATTCCATGGTGTCACTGGATCACGAGGACACATTACCCATTCATCTGTCATTGGATACTTGGGTTATATCCATATTATGGTTCCTAAACTGAACACTACTGTTCTAAACACTGAAGTTAACTGTTGTGCACATCTTTCTGATTTACTGTTTTTGCACTTTGGGGGAAGATGTTAAAAGTGGACTCACTGCGACATGTAGGTCTTTCTATACTAACTTTCGTGACTCTCCATACTATTTTCACAGAAGTTGAACCACATTCCTACCAATAGTGAATGAGGATTCCTAACCAGGGGATCTTATGGAAATGTTTACATGTACCTTACACTTTACATTCCTGGCATAAGGAATAAACCAATTAAGTTTTTCAGAGTGGCTGGCAACTGTAACCCCGAAGGTTTTATGTTGATGGCACAAGTAACATTGATGAATCCCAAATCAAGAGGTAGAGAAATACACACTTCGAAAAGTTTAATAGCTCATGACAAAGAGCATGGATGTGAGACAGAGAAGAGTCGGACACATAATCTATTATGAGACATAATGACATTAATACCATGGCACTTACAAAATCATTAGCTCTATTTTGAATTGTTTTTTTTTTACCCCTGTGATGCTAGGACTGTACACAGAAGGTACTCTACCAATGAGTTATATCACTTGTCAACAGAATCTTTAACTCCAAAAGCCCCCAAAGCAACTGGCTATAATTTTACATCAGCAAAGCTACTGATTTTTATTTATGAGAATGAGGACTTTGAAAGTCTAGATTTGTAATTCTAGCATTAGCATTTATTAAGTATACCAGACAGCTCTCTTGTCTCTAAAAATGGGGATTATAGTAGAACTGTCATTAGAAATAATTGAAATACAACAGCACAGTAACAGAAATTTAGCATATATAAAAAGTGACAGTTGCTACTATCATCATGCTACAAACACTATAAAACTACATTATATGAGCCATCAGTATCGCAGAGAAAGGATCATAGATCATGGTTTCAAACTTGACTGCACAAGAATGCCATTTAGGTTGACTCTCTAAGGGAGCATTCTCTACCCTAATCAGTAATCCAACTGCAACTTTATTCCTCTTTCTTCCTGCCTCCCACCATCAAACTTAGGTGGACTCTAAGGTTAAAAAGGCAAAAACAGCCTTACAGTTTGAGAAAAGTGAGACTCCCACTTTGGGAGAAGCCACCGCATTACATTCCTTTGGCTTTAACTGGGACATAAAGTAACGAGCATATCTGTAATGATAAGGACCCCAGGCCCTTTGCTGGACACTATTAGTTGAGGTGGCAGCAGTGGAACCCTCTTGAACTTACAGTCAACTTTTCATTAGTAAACCTTTAAAGACACCCCCCCATGTATGTGCACTGAATGTTTTTCAACTGCATGTGCCCATTCTTCCCGCACAAACATGTACAAGTACTCCTGAAAAACGAGTAAATATTCGACTATTTTATCACCCTTACTCTAACCAGCATAAAACCAGAAGCCCGCTGTCTCTCTTTAAAACCTGCTGTACCTTCCTTTTTGGCCAGAATAATTTCCTAATTTCTTTTCTTAGCAGTGAAGACCTCCTTTTCTTCTATTGTTGCCCCCCCCCCACTTCTTGAAGGACCCTTTGGTGGAAAAGCTCTTTGGAACAATATTAAAGCTACTTATAACAAAAAGCGCTCACTGGCAGCTAACAGGCACTGGCAAAATCCTATATATCACTAATCATTCCAAATCCTTCCTCTCGTGTTCTCTGTTATCTTGTGTATTTTATCTCTGACAGCTACACTTCCCACTAACCGGTTTTTGAAAGGTAAAAAGCTCTCGCTTAAAACGCACCTTCACACTTTCCTGTTAATGTCCTGCCTAGTGCAACCTGAAAATCTTCCCTGAAGTACCTGAAGGCTGGACACGAAAGTTACTCAGCGCTGTACTCCTCCAGCCTGAGGACCGGGGTGGAAATATACAACATAAGGTGAAACACAACTCGGAATACCCTCCCTTTTAAAGAATCTGATAGTACTTTACTCAAATTTCTTACTGGCCCGTTTTATTTGGCCATATTCTAAAAGCCTGTAAGTAATGTGGAACTTTATTACATCTCTGACCCAGCAGACAATGAAGACTGACTTAACTGTGAAAATACAGACTGCTAGAAAAAAGAATTAGTTACAAGATAATGCAACAAAAACTCAAACCCACATCACTTCCTTCCGAATCAAAAAGAAAAATAAATACAGACAGACACCCAATTCTGCCGTGGGGCTGGGGAGACGGCACAGCAGATAAGGCACTGGCCTCCCACCCGCTAACCCAGGTCAGCACTTCAGTCTCGCCGAGCCGCCAGAGGCGAGCCCTGAGCGCGCCCAGGGGCGGCTCCGAACACCGAACACCCAAACCAACCCAGTACAGGTCCTGAACGCAACAAATTCACAGCAGATGCGAGTTCTCATGGGTACAAAGAACATGGACTTGCCACATGACTGCCCAAGGTGGGTCTTATGCAAGGGCAGCCCGGCGGAGGGCCGCAATCTGCAATCTTTTCCCTTCCTGTAGGGATCAACTTGCAGCAAGGTGAGATTATTCTAATCCACCGAACCCCTGAAAGACCCGGAGAACGCCCTCAGAAGGAACTTTTCTCCCCAGCAGACTGTTTCCTCAACTTTTTCTAGCTCAGCCAGGATGAACACAAAAGGAATTGTGTGTGAGACAGACAGAGAGAGACAGAGACAGAGACAGAGAGAGGCGCGGGAGAAGGGGAAGAAATAGAGAAACTCTACACCGTTTTATTTTCAATCGGTTGCCTGGAGTGGGCGGCGACGGGGTGCTCAGTGCTCGGTTACCCCGTGCAGACCGAGTGTGTCCATTTCGCCCCCAGGCTTCCAGCCTTAGTGGCCGCAGCACAGAAAAGACCAGGTTCATGTCCGACTGCTGGGCCCGAATCCTGCGATCGCCCACTGGAATAACACCACCACCACCTACAACACCACCACCGACACGACCACCAGTCGCCAGTCAAGGCCGGGGAGACGCGCCCGGGGTTCGGGGCCTGCACGCAGCCGCCCAGGGCTGCACCCCCCAGCGCGCTCAGACCACCCCCGGGAGAGCAGCCGGGCGCCGAGCCAGGAGCCGGCCCCGGACACTGCCGGGGGCGCCCCTCCCCCGCCCCTTCCGCCCCCGGAAACACAGATAAACAAAAACAATCGCCATGACACACGGGGTCTCTTTTCTTTAAAAAAAAAAAAAAAACTGGGTTCACGAAGGCCCTCAAGTATCCACCCACGTATCCACCCACGTATCCATCCATGTATCCATCCACCCGTCCACCCATCGGCGTCTCTGAGGCCTGAGTCCAGGCCGCCGCGGGGAAGTGGGCGCCCGCGGGCCGGGTTCGAGCCGCCGCCGCCTTCGGTCCCCCCGCGCGCGTCGAGCGCCAACGTGGCCCTCCGCGCCGGGGCGCCGCCTTCGAGCCCCCGGGGAACGGAGAACTTCGGGGCGCGCGAGCTTCGGGCCTGCGGCGGGGGCCCGCCTCCCCCGGGCTGAGCTGCGCCCCGCACGCGGCTCCGTCTCCCCCACCCATACTCACACTCAGGGTTCCGGGGTCGCCGGCGGGGAGGAGAAGCGCCACGACAGCCCCCTCCGACGCGACAACAACAACAAAGCGCCGCGTTCTTCCCTACGACCCGCCGGGTGGGGGGGGGCTCTACCCCTCCAGGCCCGCACGGCCGCCCGGGGAAACGCGTCTTCCCCGGGGCCCGCGGGAGGCCCCTGACGCCGAGCAGCACGACGCCTTCTTCTCTCCCAGGGAGCCTCCGTCTCCGCCCCCCGAAGCGTCGCCAGCCCCCGACCTCTGACCTCTGACCCCCTTCCCCGGTCCCCGCCCCGCCCCCCCCAGCGCCCACCTTACGCCGCTTCTCTAACCCTCTTGAGCTTCTCGGAACCGAAGCTGCGGCGTCCGCGAGAGCTTCCGCAAGGCCCGCGGCAGGCTTGGGCCAGTGGCCGAGCATCCGCCCGCAGCGGGCACGCGCGTTTTATGCGGCCATAGGTGGTGATGATTCCCCGGGGGCCCAGAAGCCTCAGCTGCCAGCTGGCCGGGCGCGCGCCCGAGCGTGGGGTCAAGGTGAACGCGCACGTCGCGGGTGCCCCGCCCCCTCCGCCCCCATTGGCTCCGTGAGTCTCTTCGGCGCAGGCCCCCGCCGGGGTGGCCACTACGGAAGGATGCAGTTCGAGTCTCGCGATAGCTTGTCAGTCCTCCCTTGAAGAACACGGGATTGGCTGAGACGTCGAAGGCGGGGGCGGGAACCTAATACAGATCTAGATGGGGGCGGGGCTACCAGCTGATTGGATGAGACTCCCCCTTAAGGTCTGTTTTCCGCTAGATCTTAGTGACAAGGGGCAGTCGTGGTTTATAAAGATCTTTAGAGTCCAGGAAGCGGGGTTTTTTGTGTTTTTTTTTTTTTTTAAGAACTTTGTCAATTAGAGAAGCAAATGTCCCTCTTTTGTCGAGAGAAAGCAGTCCCTCAAACAGTTTTTAAAAAGTTCACAGAGAGATGCGAAGAAATGAGAGGACATTGACATGTATTGTGATAAAGCTGGCCTAACAGGTGCTTCTCTTTGCTCTTTTTTTTCCCTATAAGTACGTGCATGTTTAGTTCAATTCGGAAGGACCCTGAGAGGCTGCGGAGCCAAGAGCCTGGCAAAGAAGCACCCCTTGGAAACATCAGGCACTGATGTTAGTGATAACTAACTCGGCATCTCTTAGTGTTCACGGCCAAGTCCTTACCCAGGAGAAAGTCCTTTGCAGTTCCGGGAAAGGCATCTTTATCATTCTTGGCCGGGAGCCTCATCACAGGTCTGGAAGGAAGTGTGAAAGGAGCTTAAACACGCTCGATAAGCCCTAAGCCCTGCAAAATTCGGTGGAAATCTGTTGCCTTCGAAGCATCTTGAGGCAAGGTGAAAAAATAGTGCTGGGCTAAAGCTGTAGTCTGTAGGGCGCTTGCCTTGCATGCGGCCGATCCCGGCCAAGTTCGATTCCTGGGATCCCATAAGGTCCCCGAGTCCTGTCAGGACTGAGTGCTGAGTACTTCTAGGGAGCCATTTTACAAGCCTGGCTCTTATCTTCTAGTCAAGGGGAGGCTTGCTTGGGATTCCTGTAACAAGGTCGCCACTGCTGACCTTACTGATCTTATCATTTCGCTATTTGTTTCTCACTACCCAACGCCCATGCCTGATCTGCATTTTACTACTGTTCTGGGGGTCCAAGCATGCATACTATACCACCTCCTCCCAGCAGAGAGGTGTAAGTATTGTAACTGCAGTAGAATAAACTCTCTCTCTCCTCCTCCTCCTCCTTCTGGCTCTGCGTCTGTTCATTCAGCTGCGTCTCCTCCTTAGCCCCACGAAGGGTCCTCCCTGCTGGACAGGTTAGGACCCCCACAAATACTGATCCCTGGGTGCTGAAATTAAGTACTGAGTACAGCCGAATGTGACCTCAAAACAAAAAGACAAAAAGTAGTGCTAAAGCCTGAGCGGTGGAGTGTCAGATCCCCTTTTCCTTCCAGAAGGATCATTTTATTAAGGACAAATAACGAAACCTTTGGGAATGCTAGTTACATCTCATTGTTTAAATACCTAATGTGGTGGGAAAGTTGCCTCTGGCAACTTATGGGACTTTTTACCTTTGCTGCAGAAATTAGGCTGGTATTTTGTCACAAACTCAACCATACACTGGATAGAAAAATAAAAATAAAATATACTGTATGAGTTTTCACTTGGCACTCGGGAAAACTCTAGATACTGAAACAAGGAGTTTTTTAAAAAAAAATTTTATTAGTGAATCAGCGTGAGGTATAGTTACAAACTTATGAACTTTCATGTTTGCATTTCAGTCATACAGTGATCATTTACATCCCTCCACCAGTGCCCATTCTCCTCCACCAATGTTCCCAGTATCCCTCCCACGACCCCCACCCCAACCCCCACCACCCCACTCTGCCTCTGCGGCAGAGCATTCCCTTTTGTTTTCTCTCCTGTTGGGTGTTGTAGTTTGCAGTAGAGGTATTGAGTGGCCATCATGTTTGGTCTATAGTCTACTTTCGGCATGTAGCTTTCAACTCGAATGGGTTGTGCCGACATCCTTTACTTGGTGTTCCCTTCTCTATCTCAGTTGCCTTTTTCACCAGTGTAGGATGACATTACTTTGTCCTCTCCCCCTTGCCACGAGGAGCTTGTCCCGGTTTTTCCTGGAGTTTAGTCTTACCCCAGTCTCACCCAGTAAGTGTTCCCGAATCTCTCCCATCCCTTTGTTTAGCTGTAATTACTTCTCTATGCTCTCTTCCCCAAAAAGAGTTAATCAGCTTCTCCCCCTAATTGGACTCTGCTAATTTGTAAGGTCAGACCTTCCCAGGATACTGAACTTATATTACAAGTTAACATTGCCTTTCTCCTCCCCTTATGCCTTTTGAATGATTTATTTTAAAGCAATGTCCTTTTTGTATAGACACAAGAAGACAATATTATGCTTTTGTAACTCGGGACTTAATTGGCTTCGAATATTATTCATTCCCAGGCATCTGCTTTCTCCACTTAAGCCTCAGTTGCCCTCAGTTCCTAGCACCCCAAAAGCAGAGTCCTGACGAGGGAGGGGACGGATCCAGGACAAGTGGTGAGTTATGTGCTACCCTGGCATCGAGATGGGCCTGGCCACAGTGCCTAATGCTTAACTATAAGTTAAGAGCTTGATCATAGACAAATGCTGTCATGATCCAAAAGTAATGAGGAGACTAGGACCCTGCTAGGAATAGGAAAGACTGATCTAGCCTGAGCACTGTAGTCTGAGATCGAGATGGCCCCAGGAGAGCTATTCTATAAGCTTTAATGCATTTCTTATTGTGTCCATACAAAATGATTAATATTATGAATTCTTATATGTTTGCTGGATGTGGAGAGGAGAAACACCCTCATAGGACTCCACCCTTGGGTGGATCCTCCTTCTGAAAGAGAGTCAATCCTAGGAGAATCATCCCCTGAGGGAAAGGAACCTTACCCTATTGATTGTGACCACACCTATGTGTACGCCCCAACCCCCTTATGCTGGGGGGATTTAACTAGGCTGTAAGAGTGGGTTGGGGGGCCAGATCCAGGGATCCAGAGAGAGACCCAGAGCGGGGAGAGAAGCAGAGAAAGAGAATGAAATAAACTGATTGAGCAACCAGTTTGGCCTTTTCCTTCCGTTGCCTGCCCTTGAATGACAGCACACAGAGCGGTTCCAGAGCACCGAACGTGGGCGGTGAGACAGAGCCGCTCGGAGAGCCCGCGAGTGCACACGCCCCTCGGCGTGCTTTAGTTTTTTACACCCCAGCATGTGAGGCCAGTTTCCAAGCTGTGGGGCAGACCTCCTGGTTCTTATCTCTACTATTCTAGGGTGTTAGTCTCCCATTCTGCATCTTTATATTCCACAGATGAGTGCAATCTTTCTATGTCTGTCTCTCTCTTTCTGACTCATTTCACACAGCATGATGCTTTCCATGTTGATCCATTAATATGCAAATTTCATGACTTCATGTTTTCTAATAGCTGCATAGTATTCCATTGTGTAGATGTACCAAAGTTTCTTTAACCAGTCATCTGTTTTTTGGGCACTCTGTTTTTTTTCCAGATTTTGGCTATTGTAAACAGTGCTGCAATGTATATACAAATACAGATGTCATTTCTACTATATCTTTTTGCCTCTCCAGAATATATTCCCAGGAGTGATATTGCTGGGTCAAATGGGAGCTCAACTTCTAATTTTTTGAGAATCGTCCATATTGTTATCCAAAAGGGCTGAACCAGTCGGCATTCCCACCAGCAGTGAAGGAGAGTCCCATTCTCCCCACATCCACGCCAACACCAGGAAATGAGTTTTGAGTTACCCTCAGACTCAAGAATTTTTAAGGGGGGAGGAATATGAAAGATAGTTGACTTTTTACAGTTGCTTGTCTAGTGATCATTTTCATTATTTGGATTTGAGTGGCACAGTCCTGGGAACAAAAAAGTCCAGAGATTGCTGCAAATGTTAGGGGAATGGCTGTTGTCTTTTGTCCTTCTTTGAGAAAAGCTGTAAATTCCTGCAATTATGCTAGGTAAGATTGATTTCATTTTCTTTACTGTGCCTGTATTGACCAATTTCATTGTCACTTACCATGCTGATTCTGTATTAATTTGGTGATGTGTTTTAATTGGTGCCATGCAGAAAAATAATTTTAATTAAATATTAAAACATTTGTAATAAAAATTACATTTAAAAAATTAAATATAAAGAAATAAGTTGAGGGGCCAGAGAGTAGCTCAAATACTTGCAGATTTTTTAGACCCTGGCTTAGATCCCCAAGCTCTGCAAAAAATAAAAAAAAAGTACAGCTTTATTTTCTCTTTGTTCATCTTAAATGGGATGCTTAATGTCTTTAGGCATGGTTATTATAATCCTGTAAAAAGTATTTACAGGACAGTTGGAAGTGTGAGGAAATGTAATTCCAGCTATAAAAATGGAATTCCGTACACTATCATTCAATGGTTGCGATTGTGCAAAAATGTTCTATGGAATTTTCCAGTGGTATTTTCAACCCTTTATTTGCTCAGTGTTCCTTGAAGAAAGTTTCTGTAATGTTTTTCAATATCAGAATCACCGGAGCTAATTTTGGAATTTGTGATTCATTTTTGCACCTTAGCTCTCTGGAAGCTCCCAGCTGTGAAATACCTGTATACTCTGGATGATACGAGTTCATTCACCTAGTAAACACTAATGAGCTGGCATCATTGTATTTAGTGGGGGTCAATTGCTTGACATGAAACAATGAGTGAATCTTCATTGTTCCTAGAGTTCAGTTGCTTTCTCTTGAAACTTATTTAAGTGGTCAGTCCACTAACTTCCCTGAATGAGGTATTACTAGGTCAAAAATATAGATCTAGTTAATTTTTTTCTTTTTGGGTCACACCTGGTGGTGCACAGGGGTTACTCCTGGCTCTGCACTCAGGAATTACCCCTGGTGGTGCTCAGGGGACCATACGGGGTGCTGGGAATTGAACCTGGGTCGGCCACGTGCAAGGCAAATGCCCTACCTGCTGTGCTATTGCTCCAGCCCCTAGATCTAGTGTTTTGGGGAGGGAAGAGTAGCTTTTTTCTAGCTATATGTCCAATTCAGGTCATCATTTTCGTGATAAAATGTAAGTTTTTCCCAAGGATGAGGGTTCATAGATGGGGTATAGAGAAATTGATATAAAAGTTACTTCTTTGGGGAAACAGGGTAACTGATGATTTACATGTAGTACTTTATATTTTACAAAGCCCCTTTCTGTCTATGATTTTCACTTGATTCTTAGAACAATAATACAAGATATTTAAAATTTCATTTTACAGAAGAGACATATGGGACTGAAAAATTTGGTAATTTGCCAGTTTAGGCCTTAGAGAACAAAGAACCTAGAATTTCTCCTGACTTCTCTGTTTAGATTGTTGCCTCTTATACTATCAAATAAAAATAGCCTGTGATCACATTGCCAAGGGGAAAACCATGGCAAGAGGTGTGTGATTGCCTAATGACACAGGGTTGTGTGTGTCAACAATAAGGACCATTTTCTGTCTAGTGCTATTTTCTTCTCAATAGAAAGGTCATAAATAAAATTTATTTTTTTTTGTGGATTCTAGGGTGAGGACCACCGGGGCCACACCTGGTGGTATAGAGGGGATATGTGGTGAAGAGGATTGAACTTGAGGCTTTGTGAATTCAAGGCCTATACCCCCTAGCACCTGAGCTGTCTCTTACATTCCACTTGAGAATAATTTTTTTTCTAATGGAAGTGAAATTAATGACCACCTAGTAGGAACAAGGTCTGCCAAAGGTATCTCCGTGCTTCTGTTTCCCCAGCCAACCTGCTTTTGCTCTTCCTGGTGAATTGAATATATTAATATCAAAGTCACTGTTCTGTGACACAAAGCCTTGAAACCAGTTTTATGATTTATCATTGATTTGCAGATTTGTGGAATTTTAAGAATTTAGCTTTACTCATCTGTATTGTGTGTAGGTGTCACCATCTCCACACACACACAAATTCTCGTGTGGGATATAATGAAAAATAATTAGAGAATAAATGGCCAAAGTCACTGGAATTGAAGATTTTGTCTATAATACAGAGCTTACATAGGAGGGGGAGTAGCGGGAGGGGCCCTTTGGAAGGAAGTGCGCTCTCTGATCATGGATGCAGTATTGGAATCATAGATGCACAAAAAGGATAATTAACAGAGCCAGAGAGAGAGAGTCCACCAGGCAGGGCACATGCCTTGTACACATTTAACCTATGTGTGATCGCTGGCACAAGAAATGATCCCTTAGCTCAGAACCAAAAATAAGTCCTGAGCACAGCTATGTGTGACCCCAACATCAAACAAACAAATAAAACAAAACAAAGTATAATTAACAATATTATAAATACCAGCACCTCAATAATACATTAAAAAGAAAGTAAACATTTAAGAAAAGGCACAGTTCTGGAATGAATCTAAATGTTCAAAGTCACTGACCAAGTGTATAGTACTAATGGTGTATGGGAGGAAGACATGTTGTCTTGGAAAATTGGTGCTGACAGTGGTGGTCAACTGTGCTGAAGTCACTTCCACGTTCTGAAAGGGTTGCGGAGTCAAACAAACAAATAGTATCAGAGGGCTTGGGCATGATTTTCAGAAGCATGAGTAGGATATATTGGTGGGGAGGGGGAAGGGTGGGCAGGATATGTGTGACCTGAATGCAAATCTTCATCTTTAAAGTTTCACAACTTTTCCTTAAGCTTCCTCTGAATAGGTTTAATAGCAGCTTTGAAGTTCATTTTTAACTTGGAGATTGCAGGTTAGATTTATTTCACAAAGACTATTTTCTCTCCCTTGCTGCCGCCAGAAAGCTGCAAATGCAAGCCATGTCCCCTCTGGTTCTCATAGTGTATAAAGTGAAATTTATAATCTGAACGTAAGAGGCTGCATTGAACATGAATTTATGACACAAGCAGAAGGAAATTCACCGTGTCTAAGTGTTCATTCTGATTGTAAATAAATCAATATAAATCAGGTAAAGTTTGCCTTATAGATTTTGTAAATTCGAGGAAAAAGCAAGGAGAGAATTGAAGCTTGAGTTTGATACGAAAGCAAAGATATGTGATTGTAAGTGAGCAGGCAATAAAACTCAATCTTGTTCTTTATAGATATTTTGCATCTTTCTTACATTTCTTACTTCTGACTTTCCAGTAGTGCTTTTTTTTAATTTTTAAAATTTTATTGAATCACCGTGAGATAGTTACAAGCTTTTATGTTTGGGTTACAGTCTCACAATGAGCAAACACCCATCCCTCCACCAGTGCACATTCCCCACCACCAGTATCCCGGGTATACCCACCCTTTCCCACCCTCCCCCTACCTCCATGGCAGACAATATTCCCCATACTCTCTCTCTGCTTTTCAGCATTATAGCTTGCAACACAGACACTGAGAGGTCATCATGTTTGGTCCATTATCTACTTTCGGCATGCATCTCCCATCCCAACTGATTCCTCCAGCCATAATTTTCTTAGTGATCTCTTCTCTATTCCATCTGCTTCTCCCCTCCACTCAGGAAGCAGTCTTCCAGCTATGGGGCAGTCCCCCTGGCCCTTGTATCTATGGTCCTTGGGTGTCAGCCTCATGTGATGCTACCCTACACTCCACAAATGAGTACAGTCCCTCTATGTCTGTCCCTCTCTTTCTGACTCATTTCACTTAGCATGATACTCTCCATGTTTATCCATTTATAACCAAATTTCATGACTTCATCTCTCCTAACAGCTGCATAGTATTCCATTGTGTAGATGTACGAAAGTTTCTTTAACCAGTCATCTGTTTTTAGGGCACTCGGGTTGTTTCCACATTTTGGCTATTGTGAACAGTGCTGCAATGAATATATAGGTACAGATATCATTTCTACTGTGCTTTTTTGCATCCTCGGGTGACTTTCCAGTAGTTTTAAGAAATATTTCTGTAAACTGTGTATGTAGTGATAGACTAGCAGCCAATCATGGATGTGATGGAAAAAGCAAGCAGCACATATCTTATCTCTGGTGATATTGCATAGACTACCAAAGGCTGATATTGTACAATGGGATTATCTCAAATTCTATAAAGAACCAGTTGACATTCCACAGTGACTCTACTAAACCAGTGACATCAGCAGGATATTGCTTTACTGAATTCATTCTCCCCATACTCCCACTATCCTTTTTGGCTTTGTCTACTTCCACCACCAGTCTTTGATAACTCTGAGTCTAGTCAGATGGTTTAGGTGACAAGTCCAGTATTTTCTTGAATTGCAAACAAAGTGAATAAACCTGTTTTTCTTGTACCAACCCTTGTCGCTAAACTATTAGTCTTTTAATGTTGCAGAGTTGCACTTTGGATTTTGGGACAAGGTTATACTGTTAATGAATAAATGTTATGTAGTCTGGCTCATTGGTCCTCTTCCCAGACCACCACACTCTTCATTCCCACTTGTATTTTTTTCCAACTAATTTATCAGTATGACCACTAAGTATTAAGATTAGGAAAATTTTAATTAGTGTATTTTACATATAGCTTTAATATATTTATTAACAGTTTTGAGAAAAATAGACACAAATGTGTTTTTTTAAGTTTTTATTTTATTGAATCACTGTGAAAAAAATACAAAACTTTCAGGTTTAAGTCTCAGTCATATAATGATTGAACCCCCATCCCTTCACCAGTGCACATGTTCCACCACCAAGAACCCCAATATACCCCCCTCCCACCCAGCCCCCACCTAAGTAGCTAATGATCTTCACTTTATTCTCTCTATACTTTGAATACATTCAATATTTCAATAGAGAACTCAATATTATTGTTTGGAATTTTCCCCCAACAATCAGGCCTGCTGAAAAGGCATCATTTAATAATTTCTTTTCATTGCTTAGAATGAAGACTCTATGAGCTTGGTTTTGGATTTCTGATATTTTAGCTCAGTTCACAGTCTAGATGCATTTCTGTAAGAAGCTGCTCTGGGTGCCAAAATGGGTTAGAAGACCTCTCGGATCATAGTCTTTAGGAGCAGAGGGTCCGTTTCACGCACGGCAGTTCTGGATCTTATCTGGGCAGAGGGCGTGCCGGTTCCCATGATTGCCTATGAGCCACATCACTGCAAAACTAATACCTCTGGGTTGGGAGTCTTAGGAGGTGGCTCTCGCCACGTGGATGTTGCCACCACCATTTTCCGCGCAGAAAAACAGGGTAGAGAGGGAAAATCCTTCCCTGGGCGGCATGGAGTTGTAGCACTGCTCACAATCTAGATGCATTTCTGTAAGAAGCCGCTCTGGGTGCCAAAATGGGTTAGAAGACCTCTCGGATCATAGTCTTTAGGAGCAGAGGGTCCGTTTCACGCACGGCAGTTCTGGATCTTATCTGGGCAGAGGGCGTGCCGGTTCCCATGATTGCCTATGAGCCACATCACTGCAAAACTAATACCTCTGGGTTGGGAGTCTTAGGAGGTGGCTCTCGCCACGTGGATGTTGCCACCACCATTTTCCGCGCAGAAAAACAGGGTAGAGAGGGAAAATCCTTCCCTGGGCGGCATGGAGTTGTAGCACTGCTCACAATCTAGATGCATTTCTGTAAGAAGCCGCTCTGGGTGCCAAAATGGGTTAGAAGAACTCTCAGACCAGAGTCTTTAGGAGCAGAGGGTCCGTTTCGCATGCGGCAGCTCCGGATCTTATCTGGGCCCTAGACACATATTCCAATAATTCATATTATTTTATTTTTTAAAAACTACTTAATCATGTGACACTTTTAGTGTTAGTATAAAATTATGTTTGTTATAGAAAAGAATCTTCCTAAACTTTTCTTTTACTGGAGTAGTACCATGATTGGTACAAGTTTTGAATTGGTATACATTTTTTGGTAATAGTAAAATAAAGATATGATTTTACTTCCTTTTAATTCTGTTAAATGTCGGAGTACTCTTTGACCCTTAAATAAATGTTGATACTTACATACCTCAAATGTTATAATTTAAATAGTATGTGCTATGTAATAATCAATGATATAATAGTATGTAATTATCAATAATATTTGTTCTATCATTTCCGTTTTGACTGTTGGATCCTGAAATTCACATGTTTCCTCTTTATCTCCCCTTACATCTTTCTGAGTAAGTTTTGTTCAATAAAAAACTTTCTTTGGGGGTCGGGTGATATTACAGCAAGTAGGGTGCACATGGCCAACCCAGGTTTGATTCCCCAGCTTCCTATATGGTCCCCCCAAGCGAGTCAGGAGGGATCCCTGAGTGTAGAGGTAGACGTAAGCCCCGAGCATTGCCTGTTGTGGCTCAAAATCAAAACAAGACAAGACAAACAAAAAACTCCTTGCTTCACTGAAAGAAGTAATTTTTTGTAGGTGGATTTTATTTTATGCTATTTAAGTTTTATTTAGTTTAAATAATATGGTTATAATGGTGTTTAAGCTTATAGTATTTATAAACTATATGTGCTACCACCTTCAAAGTGCCTTGATCGTCCACCACTGTCCTTTTGTTATGCCTTGGTCTGAGTTCATTCTCCCTACCCTTTACCTCCACTGTTTGTTGATAAATTTTGAAATCTAAGGCAAAAGAGATTTCCTTATTGGATACGGTGTATTCTTTTGGTTTTTTTTTGTCTCTGTGTATTCTACTGATGAGTGATATCTCCCTCTGACTTATTTTGTTTAAAAGGATACTCTATATTTCTTTTTATTTTTTTATGGAATCACTGTGAGATACAGTTACAAAGCTTTCATGTTTGAGATTCAGCCATACAATGATCAAACACCCATCCCTCCACCAGTTCACATCTTCTACCACCAATGTCCCCATTATCTACTCCCCACCCCTTCATCCCAGTCCTCACCCTGCCTCTGTGGCAGACAATTTCCCCAATATTCTCTCTCTCCTTTTGGGCATTGCATTTTGCTTGACTTTTCCCACCACCATTCAAGCCTGCCTGCCAGGGGCAGATGCTAGATAATTTATTTTCCATTGCTTGCTCACTTCTGGAATTCTAAGTTTGTAAATGGTTGGGTTCCAGAGACATCTCTGTAGGGCACTAATTAATTTTAGGATTCAATTGGGAGTCTCTGGACCAGGGCTATTGGTGCACTAAGATGGCACCCGGAGGCAGATTGTGGGCATGACAGCCAGGGTGCTTAGTGGGTGGAGAACTGGAGAGGGGCAGCCCAACTCCTCTGCTGCCGTTCGGCCTGGAGACTTTGTCCTAGAACCCGCGTGTCTGGGCCTTGCTTGTGGAAGCTCTTGGTCTCCAGGGTTCCATCTGGAGTGGGTGGGAAGAGCTCCATCTGGGGTGCCCCAGTGAACTTGGCTCAATATGGGGCCTGGAGAGATCTCCAGTGCTGTGGTGTCTTCTGGGACTCGCTGCTGTGTTGGATACCCTATATTTCAAGCCATGTTCCAGCAAACAGAATGATTTCATCTTTTCATATAGCTGCACAATATTCCATGTGTATATACACCAAAACTTAAGTTCATTTACTGTTGTTGTATATTTGGATTGTTTGCATACCTTGGCTATTGTACTAAGCACTGCAATAAACATAAATGTTCATGTATGTTTTTGAATTATTTGTGTGTGTGTTTTGTTGGCGGAAGGCATGAATTTTAGATTCAGTACTGAAAGCACAATCCATGGAAAAAGTTTTTGATTAACTATACTTTCTTAAATTTAAAAACCCCTTTGTAAAAGACATGGTCAAGACATTTGCAATGCAACTCATAATTTTGAGAAAATATTTTCAAATGACATATGAGATGACATATGGTATAGGACTGTTTTCCAAAATAAATATATAACTGGTCTTAAAACTCAAGAAGTATAAGTCAATAGTTAAGAAACGGGCCAAACATGGGTTGGAAGCCGACCTCACATGCTGGGGGAAAAGACAGCTCACATAGAGAAGGGACCACCAAGTAAAGGGTGTTAGGATGGTCCGCTTGGAATGGGAGATGCGGGCTGAAAGTAGAGTACAGACTGAACATGATGGCCACTTAATACCTCTATTACAATCCACAACACCCAAAAGGAGAGAGAGAACAATAGGAAATTCCCTGCCACAGAGGCGGGGTTGGGGTGTGAGTGGGGTGGGGGGGATACTGGGATCATTGGTGGTGGAGAATGAGCACTGGTGGAGGGATGGATACTCTATCATTGTATGACTGAAATTCCAGCATGAAAGTTTGTAAATCTGTAACTGTACCTCATGGTTATTCATTAATAAAAAAATTACTAAAAAAAAGAAATTGGTCAAACTGGTAATTTTTTTTTTCTTTTTAGGTCACACCTGGAAATGCATAGGGGTTACGCATGGCTCTGCACTCAGGAACTACCCTGGCGGTGCTCAGGGAACCATATGGGATGCTGGGAATCAGACCTTGGGTCGGCTGCATGCAAGGCAAATGCCCTACCTGCTGTGCTATCGCTCCAGCCCCCAAATTTTATAAGAAAAAAGCATCCAGCTCCATGAAAAATGGAGAAAAGAGATCAACAGATACTTCCTCAAATTAAAATAGCCAAAGGCACATAAAAATGTTTTATATTACTAATCATTAAAGTGATGCAAATCAAAACAATGAGATATCATCTTACACCACAGAGACTGGAAGACATCAAAAAGAGCAGGAACAACCAGTGCTGGTGCAGATGTGGGGAGATAGGGACTCTGATTCATTGTTGATGGGAATGCTGACTGGTTCAGCCTTTTTGGAAAATGATATGGGCATTCTCAAAAAACTTAAAATTGAGCTTTCCTATGATACAGTAATACCACTTCTGGGAAGATACCTTGGGGGCCCAAAAGCACACAGCAGAAAAGTTATCTGCACTTCTGTGTTCATTGCTGCACTACTCACAATAGCCAGAACCTGGATACAACTCAAGTGCCCAAGAACAGATGACTGGATAAGCAAGCTATGGAATATTATGCAGCCATCAGGAAAACTGAAGTCATAAAATTTGTTTTCAAATGGATGGACATAAAGAGTATCATGCTGAGTGAAATGAGTTAGAAGCAGAGGGACAGGCATAGAATGATAGAAGTAATTTGTGGGATATAAAAAATTACATAGCAAGAGATTAATACAGTAGAAACAAGGGCCAGGAAGATTGGAAGCTTCCACAGTTGGAAGCTTGCCCCAAGTGGGGGGATACAGGGAACAATAGGATAGAGAAGTGACTACTATGACAGTGATAGTTGGAAATTATCACTCTTGACAAGAAATGCGTGCTGAAAGTAGGTAAAGGAATATACATGATAATTTTCAGTACCTTTATTGCAAACTATAAAGCCAAGAGAGAGACAGAGAAACAGTGAGAGGAGAGAGAGAGAGAGAGAGAGAGAGAGAGAGAGAGAGAGAGAGAGAGAGAGAGAGAGAGAGAGAGAGAGAAGATGCCTACCATAGAGGCAGGTTGGAGTGAGTGGCGGGAGGGATTGGGAATACTGGTGTTGGGAAACATGCACTGGTGACGGGATGGGTGTTAAAACATGGTATGAATAAAACCCAACCATGAATAACCTTGTAACTGTGTATCTTATGGTGAGTCAATAGAAGAAGAAAGAAGAAGGAGGAAGAGGAGGAAGAGGAAGAAGAGGAAGAAGGAGGAGGAGTAGGAAGAAGGAGGAGGAGGAAGATGAGGAGGAGGAGGAGAAGGAAAAGAAGGAGGAGGAGAAGAAGGAGAAAGAAAAAGAAGAGGAGGAGGAGGAAGAGGGGGAGGGGGAGGAGGAGGAGGAAGAGAAAAGAGAAAGAATAGAAATGGCACATCATAAGGGATCAGGGGATGTGTAAGAGGGGGTTGCGCCACACCCTTCGATGTTCAAGACTTACTTGATTGTGCTCAGGAGACTGAATCTGGGTCAACCACGTGCAAGGCAAGTGCCTTACTCACTGTATTGTTTCACCAGTCCCTTATAGGTATAATCTTTTAAGATTAAAAGTTAATATGTGAAAAGGGATTCCATATCATCTCCAAGCTTCCATTAGAATGTCCCAAATATAAATGCTGATGAGGATATAGAGCATTAGTAACTCTCATTCATTTTGTTGGTTTGTTTTGGGGCTGCACTTGACAATACTTAGGAATTACTCCTGGCTCTGCACTACGGAATCACTCTGGCAGTGCTCAGGGGGCCATATAGTATGCTGGGGATTAAACCCGGCCATGTGCAAGGCAAATGTCCTATCTGCTGTTCTATTTCTTTGCCCCTCAGGAACCCTCATTTTTTGTTGGAATGAAAAATGGCACAGCAACTTTGGAAGACAATGTAGTAGTTTCTTATAAAACTAAATAATCTAGTACTATCTTATCCAGTGATTACCTTCCTTGTATTTATTGAACTAAGCATAAAGCTATATTGACAAAATTTTGCACAGGATACTTATGGTTGCTTTATTCATAATGCCAAAACTTGGAGCTCCCTATAGTTCCTTCAGTAAGAAACATAAACTGTGGCACAAGAAATTGGGTATTATTTAACACCCAAAAGAAATTAACTATCATGTGTAAGACATAGAGGAACCTTAAATTTATATTACTAAGTGACAGTAAAAAAGAAAAGATTGCTTCCAAGTGATTCCAGCTTGTTGGTAGTCTGTAAAAGGTGAAATAGTCTAAAAAATCTGGTTACTAGGGGTTATGGGGAGGATAATACGAATATGCAGAACATAAATTCTTATAGCAGGTGAAGATACTCTGTATTATATTTAATGATAGATATATGTCATTATAAATTTGTTCAAACTCATATAGTACAGACCAAAAAGGAACTATAAAGTAAATTATAAATTTTGAGTAATTGTGATATGGGGCTGGAACGATAGCACAGGGGATAGGGTGTTTGCCTTGCATGTGGCTGACCCAGGTTTGGTTCCTCCGCCCCTCTCGGAGAGCCCAGCAATCTACCAAGAGTATCTCACCCACACGGCAGAGCCTGGTAAGCTGTTTGTGGTATATTCGATATGCCAAAAACAGTAACAAGAAGTCTCACAATGGAGATGTTACTGGTGCCCACTTGAGCAAATCGATGAACAATGGGATGACAGTAACAGTGTGATATGAGTGTAATTTCACCAATTGTAAGAAAATGCAACACTTTGGTGGGATATGTTTATAATGGGAGGAAGTGATGAAAAATATGAGGATAAGCAGTTAATGGGAAATCTGTGTATCTTCCTTTTGGACTTAAAAAGTTCTCAAAAATAGTGTTAAGATTTTTAAAAAATGAAGAAAATAAAAACCACAGAAATAGAGTAAATAAAACTCAAATATATGTTTTATATTTTGTCTTAGGTATTTAAAAAAACACTTACTTGGAAAGTTATCCAAGTTTTATGTAAAAGTTATATTGTGAAGATGCTTTGCAAAGATTTTCAACATTGCTTAAAACTCCCTAAATGTCTTAAAATGAGTTCCAAGAGATTGTACTGAAGATTTCTCATTTCTTTCCTTAGTAAATATCTCAGAAGAAATCTTTTAGTGTTTTTAACTTTTCAAGGGTATTTGAATTACCTTAAAATTATAGTCATTTGTCTCAGAAATGTCATTGTTAATCAAAACCTCTGGAAATTGACTTGGTAAATTGTATGGAAATTGCTGTTTCCTTGGTATAATAAAATCTCCAGTTACTACTTTACATAGATGTAATTACAGAATGAGTCTGTGGAATCTTTATTGGACTCTAGTGCTCTTCAGTACTGCTATTGGGTACAAATATAAGATGATCATGAATTTGAATTTTGTCTCTTCCTTTGAGGGCAAGAGTTTTTCCTTTGTAAGGAAGAAAAAGTTGAGGTATGGAACTTATAAGTTGTGTGAGCCTATATTGGTTTCTTCACTCTCCATAAAATTTATTTATCCTTTGTTGGAAAAGCTTGCTTATGTATATGTTATGGGAAAAAAAACCCTGTGATATTTCAAAGACCAAACACTTCACCAAGATTCTTTCTTTCAAAGTCATGAAAAGAGAAATTCTGTTTAAGTCTTTGTTCTTCTATTTCATGATGTGTGGGATCTTGGAAAAGTTCCATAAAAATCATTTTTATTGGAACCTGAGAGATAGTACAGTGGGTAGGTTGTTTGCCTTGCACACGGCTGACTTAAGTTCAATCTCTAGAACCCCATATAGACCTTTGAGCCCTGCCAGAAGTGATCCCAGAATGCAGAGCCAGAAGTAAGCCCTGAGTACTGCCAGGTATGGCCCACAAACAAACAAACAAACAAACAAACAAAAAATCACTTATATTGTATGTAAAATGGACATGATTATGCAGCACTATAAATATGATGGGATAGTATTTACTAGTAAACAGAAGTAGAACAATAAATTCAGAATACTATAATATCCAGAATACTATAAGATACAAATGCAGATGCGTAAGTCACTTTAAATGGTAATGTAAAAGTTAATATCACAAAAGTATATGGGGCTGGTTGTATCGCTCACTTAATTTCACAAACAAGTGCAAGTCCCAGAGTTAGCTTCGCAGCTCCGCATCCTCTCCAACTCATCTATATAATCTTCAAGATACAATGTATATTAAATTTTGATGTATGCAGGGAAATACTTGTTGGTGAAGATGTAAGTTAGTATAACCATTATGAGCCACAGTACGAAGGTAATTTAGTAAATCAGAAATAGAATGATTATATTATCCAGCAACTTCATTTTTGATTGTTTATTAAAAGGCTACCATAGGACATTCATGAATATTGCTTAGTGGTAGGAAACTTGCCTTGCATATACAGGATCCTAGGTTTGAATCCTGGCACTGCAGAAAAGAGGGGGAAAAAGGATACTAATAGGAAAAGACACAGGAAATGAATAATGGACTACCATTTAAACTTAAACTAAAAAAATCCTTCCATTTATAACACTATGGATGAACTTAGAGAACATTAATAAAGTGAAATAAGCCAGATACAGAAAGGCAAATGCTCCATAGTATCACTTATGTAAAATATATAAAAACAAAAAGCTAGAAAAGTATTTTCCAGGAATGGGATAAGGGGAAAGGGATGATGTTTAAGTTAAAGGTTACAAAATTTATATGAAATGAATGAGTTATAAAGTAATAACATTGTGACTATAATTAATAATATTGTATTATGTATTTGAAATTTGCTGAGAGGTTGACCTTAAGTGTTTTCATAAAAAATAATTCTTAATTTGTTTATTGTAGTAATATTTACAATGTATGTGCATATTAAAACACCATAGTATGCATCTTAAATCTATAATTTTAATTTATCAGTACTTCAGTGAAGCTAAAGTAAAAATTACAATTGGGTAGTTTCTAATTTTTGTTTGTTTTCTGGGCCACCCCAGCGATGCTCAAGGATTACTTCTGGCAAGAGTTGGGGAACCATATGAGGTCCTGGGGATTGAACCCGGATCTGCCACATGCAAGACAAACACCTTACCCTCTGTACTATCTCTCCAGCCCTATGTTTGATAACTTTTAAGAGTTTGAACATCCCTTATTAGAGAATGATCCCTTATTATCAAATAGCTATTATGTATTTTACTGCATTTTGTTTCTTGAAAAATTAATTATCTGTATAGAAGAAATTTTTTAGCCACATAGTATGAAAATAAACAAAATACTTACCCCAAGAATTTTGAACAAATGGGGTTTTTGATATTTTATTTGAGAAAGTTGTGGGAGGCTTTGTTTTCCTTTTTCTACCAGAAACCAATGGAGTCTTGTTGCTTTAATTCCTGTTTTCTCCCATGTAAAAGGTTTGTTTGATTTTCCAATTTAATGTAATTTATTAAAACTAACCTGGAAAGGTTAACTTTGTTTTATTTAGGAGGTTAATTCATAACTGATTTATTTGCATAAGTGAAATACTTAATCAAGTATTTAAAATAAATCCTAATCATCTAGTGGTTATTACACTGATTTCAAAAGGTGTATCTTCCTTTTAAATAGAATATTTATAAATGTATTTCCAGGCATTTTAAATACAAATTTGCACTTTGAAAACTATTAAGTTTTGCTGAGATTCCTCTGCCTTAAAAGTTTGAGTTAATAAGTTTTTGTTATTTTTTTATAGTGAAAGTTTAAAGAAGTCGTAATAAAATATTCCCATTGTGAATACTTGCAAAATAGTTATTAAAAAACTTCAAAATGTTGAAGTGTATTATGAAAAAAATCTTTGCAGATGCAAATTTTTATTACTTTTGGATTCTCTGTACCATATGCTTTATTTTCTAATTAGAGATAAATATAACTATGTGAAAGCAACAAAAATGTTTAATTGCTGTCATGTCTATCTTATGATTGCTTTTGTTATTTCAGAGTAATTTTTTTAAAAGCCATCAGTAAATGCCTGTATTAAAGATTGTGGCTATTGTCAAATTATCATTATAAACAGGACTCCTAATTTAGTCAAACATCTCTTTACAGCTTAACATCTTTCATTTCTTGGAGAACCATGAGTGCCTTGTATCTCTGGAAACATAGCTCAGAAAAAATAGTTATGACCATATTTTTGAAAAATTCACTGTGACCTGGTAGAGATCTTGTCTTCAGGTGTTAGGAGTTTTTGCGAGTTTAAATAAAATTTTATTTTATTTTTCTGTGGGTGGCACACCCAGATGTGCTCAGAGTTGATTCTTGGCTCTGTGCTCAGGAAATACTTCTAGCAGTGCTCAGGTGACCATATGCAACATGGGTTGAACCAGGTTGGCTGCATGCAAAGCAAGTATCTTACCTCTTGTGCTTATCCCTCTGGCTTCCCTGAATGATATTTTAAATAGTTCATAAAAGAGATATTGGACAGTTGAAGGTCTCAAGAACCCAGCCACAGCCATGCTCAAGGCCACTCTTCACATGTTCGGATGAGCCTCACGCATGAAGGAACCAGCAGAGGAACCCAGGTGTGCGGAACCTGGGGCTGAGATCTCCAAGCCTGCTCGGATTTGGACGGAGCCTTCTCCATCCAGACCCCCCATTTTCCAGTAGCTTGGCAGTCACACTCACAAACTGCCCCTGGAGCCATGTAATCCCATCAATGGCCAAGATCTAGAGACTATATAAATCAAAACTCCTGGAAGCAGGTGGCCGCAAAGCGGCTGCATTACCTCTTATAGTCTAGCCCACCGATGTGCCTAAAGCAGCACACATTGTGTTTGGTTTTAAAATATTTGCTTGTATTCTCTGATATACATTCTTTGTCCCTCATGGAGAGCCCGGCAAGCTACTGAGAGTATCCCACCCACATGGAAGAGCCTGGCAAGCTCCTTGTGGCATATTCAATATGCCAAATACAGTAACAATAACAGGTCTCATTCCCCTGACCCTGAAAGAGCCTCCAATCATTGGGAAAGATGAGTAAGGAGGGGCTGCAAAAATCTCAGGGCTGGGATGAATGGAGACGCTACTGGTGCCTGCTTGAGCAAATCGATGAACAATAGGATGACAGTGATATAGTGATTGCTAATCTGGAGGAATATTTATGAAGCTAAGCAGACACAATTGGCATATCAGAAGTGTAAAAATAATTTAAGAGATAGAATAAATTAATTTTTCTCCTCTATTTCTTTTCTTTTCTTTTTAAAAATAATGTAGGAGCACTGCTATTTGTTCAGCCATTGATTAAGCTGATCGAATTGGGCATGAACTCCACGTAACTTTTTTAATTTTATTTTATCACCGTGAGATAGAGCTTTCATGTTTGAGATTCAACCATACAACGATGGAACACCTATCCCTCCACGAGTGCACACTTTTCACCATTGATGTTCTAAGTATCCCCTCTGCCACCCGCCCAACATCCCAGTCTTCACCTTGACACTCTATGGTAGACAATTTCCCAAATACTCTCTAATTTTGGGAATTTGTTTTGCTCAAATTTTCCCATTCAAACCTACCTGCCAGGGGCAGATGCTAGGTAATTTATTTTCCATTGCTCATTTTGAATATCATGAGATCTCATTTGGCCACAATTGCAAATTTCTAGATTGCAAATGGTTGGGTTCCAGAGACATCTCTGTATAGCACTAATCCATTTGGGGATTCAACTGGGAGTCTCTGGGCCAAGGCTGCTGGTGCACTGAGATGGTGCCTCGAGGCAAATTGTGGGCATGACAGTCAGTCTGCTGGGCAGGCAGGGACCTGGGGAGGGACAGCCCAGGTCCTCTGCAACATGTGGCCTGGAGATTTAGTCCTGAGACCCACATACCTGGGCCTTGCTTTTGGGAGCTCTTGGTCATCGGAAATTTATCTATTTCTAAAATATTTCCTCACAGACTCTGTCGTGCTTCAATTACATTGTTGGATATTTATTTATTTATTTATTTATTCATTTATTTTAAACGGGGCCCATACCCAGCTGTGCTCAGTGCTTCCTCCTGGCTCTGCATGCAGGGATCAATCCTGGTGGGATCAGGGGATTCTATGGGGTGACAGGTATTGCTCATATAGGGCCGTATGCAAGGCAAGTGCCCTACCTGTTGTAATGTCTTTCCAGCTCCTGGATGTTTATTTGTTTAATATATGTAGGAATCCACCTGAAAATTTCATGTGACTAACTTGTTGTGTCAGCATTTTATAGAATTATGTTCCAAATGCTTTGCAAATCACTGGAAATATGAAGGTCACTGAAGAAGATTCCCTTTCAATTTTCTCACAAACTGGTAAAGAAAAATAGACATCTGTTAAAAGTAGTATAATAGCACTGTAGCACTGTCATCTCATTGTTCATCGATTTGCTTCAGCGGGCACCAGTAATGTCTCCATTGTGAGATTTGTTGCTACTGTTTTTGGCATATCAAATACATCACGGGTAGCTTGCCAGGCTTTGCTGTGTGGGCGAGATACTCTCTTGGTAACTTGCTGGGCTCTCTGAGAGGGACAGAGGAATCGAACCCGGATAGGCCATGTGCAAGGCAAATGCCCTACCTGCTGTGCTATCGCTCCAGTCAAAAAGTAGTATAATGAGTATAATAAACTTTGTATGTGATGTATGAGAGCATAAATGAGTTAATGACAAATATTTTTTTGTTGTGGTGCTTAGAAACTTTTGTAGAAAGGTAATTGAATGTTGAATGAGTAATGGGTGTACTTCTACTAGAAAGGAAGATGAGGAAGGCATTCTAGGTATTGAGTTTCTGAAATGTGGATTTCCTGGAGATATTAAAAAGAATTATTGGAAGAAACGAAAGCCATTGTACAAGGGTAGAATGAAGAGTGTTAAGACTAGGATGTGAGAGTGCCAGTGTGTGGTGTGGTGTTTTGGTAGAGTGCAATGAGTGGATTAAAACAATGATTATTTATAATTAGATAGTACAGGGAATAAGATATTTACCTTGTATACAGCCAACCTAGGGTTGACTAGCAGGCAGCACATGTTTGGTCTGAGCATGAGAGGAAAGTATAGCTGAGAGGGTGCTTGAGCTGACCTGTATTTAATCTCTGTCACATGGTCTCTCAAGCACCACTAAGATTGATCCCTGAGTACAGAGCCAGGAGTAAGACCAGAGCATTGCTGGGTATGACATTAAAGCAAAAACAAAACACACACACACACACACACACACAGAAACAAATGTTGGTGGGGATGTAGTGAAAAAGGAATTCTCATTTACTGTTGGTGGAAATGTCATTTGATCCAGTTTCTATGGAAATAGTATGGAGATTTCTCAAAATAAAAAGTAAGAGTAGAGCTTCTATATTACCCAGTGATTCCACTTCTTGTCATCTACCCCAAAACTCAAAAACAATTGATTGAAAAAGACAACTGCATACTTTTGTTAATGGCAGTATTAGGTACAAGAGCTAGGATATGGAAACAATCAAAGTGTCTAACAACAGATAAATGGACAAATTGTGGTATGAGGAGGCACCAAGATGGCCTAAAAGGAGCACTTCTGTGATGAGTCCTCCTGTGCCAATGACACTGAGAATTCATTACAACTCAGTGGAGCACAGCACTCCATGAGGGCTATTGCTGAGGACATTTTCTAGAGAAAACAGCCATTACTTCAGAGACTCAATTTTGCCGAACACAGAACTGAAGACATTTAAAGATAAGAAGTGTTTCCCTGAGATGGGAAAGAGAGGGGGGGGGGGACTCAGAGACTGTAAGGAAAAAAGGATCAGCTAGTTTGGCAAGGTGGTATAAGTCAGAAAATGTGAACGCAGCCCTTTTAAAAAACAGTATGGTCACTTCTCAAAAAATTTGAAATTGAGCTCCCATTTGACCCAGCAATACCACTTCTGGGAATATATCCTGGAGAGGCAAAAAAGTACAGTCAAAATGACATCTGCACTCGAATGTTTATTGCAGCACTGTTTACAATAGCCGGAATCTAGGAAAAACCTGAGTGCCCGAGAACAGATGACTGGTTAAGGAAACTTTGGTATATCTACACAATGGAATAGTATGCTGCTGTTAGAAAATATGAAGTTATGAAATTTGCATATAAGTGGATCAACATGGAAAGTATTATGCTAAGTGAAATGAGTCAGAAAGAGAGAGACAGACATAGAAAGACTGCACTCATCTGTGGAATATAAAATTAAATAACAGAATAGGAGACTAACACCCAAGAATAGTAGAGATAAGTTCCAGGAGGTTGTCTCTGAGGCTTGGAAGCTGGCCCCACATGCTGGAGGAAGGGGCAGCTCGCATAGAGAAGGGAACACAAGGTAAAGTGTGGTTTGAGGACCCGCATGGGATGGGAGATGCACTCTGAAAATAGAATATAGACCAAACATGATGGCCACGTAGTGCCTCTGTTGCAAACCACAACACCCAAAAGGAGAGAGAGAGAACAAGGGAGAATGCCTTGCCACAGAGGTTGGGTGGGGTGGGGGGAGATGGGGTGGGAGGGTGGGAGGGATACTGGGAACATTGGTGGAGGGGACTGGGCACTGGTGGAGGGATATAAACAAAATGCAAACATGAAAGTTCACAAGTTTGTAACTGTAACTCATGGTGATTCACTAATAAATAAAATAAAATAAAATAAAATAAAAAAGAAAATGTGAACATGGGGAGGTGCTGAACATAAAGGACTGACCCTCTCTAAGTCAAAAGTAGACTCGATCTTGAATTCAGAACTGTGGGCTGCTGTTCCCAGAGTGAGCAGGGGGCACCAGTCCTGAGCTGAGCTTACCGCTAATAGGGTTGGAGTCTCAGCTCTGTCCCAGCAGGCTCCTCCCTTGATCTAATATATAACCTTGCCCGATTTGTCACGTTCTCATTTAGTGCTGAGCTTTTACGCTTTCCCCAGAAATCAGTTTTGTTTTGGAACACACGAGTTCCCCACACGTGAAACCCAATGAAGGGTAGAGCATCCCCGCCTGGCCAGGACTGGGAGCCGCCAGCCCCAAGGTGAGCGCAGCCGAGCAGGGTTGCAGCCTCAGCTCTGCCCAGCAGGGCTTGCAACAGCCTCCCGGTCTCAGCTCTACTCAAAGTGCAGGTTCCAGGCTTCAGGCACTCGAACAAATTTAGAGACTCAGGCAGTTCGCAACCAAAGGAAGCTCCCCAACCCGGTGCACCAGACTAATCTCCAGTTTAACTACGAAGATGTAGAACACAAGGCTCCAAAAGTTTCAGTTTTGTGTCTGTTGTGGTTACATCAGAAAGAGACGGAGAAATGGCATTACCCAGTCTAGACAGGGTGAAGTTGCCCCTCAGCCAGAGTTAAAAGCTCCTGTTTCAAGAGAAATTAACTGGGAGCTGCCACCCCAGAGGCCAGACAGGTAGTAGATGCCTCAGTGATGATCCTTACCCACCAGCCCTCAGCTCAGAGCAGCCATCCCCAAACACAAAATATCTCCATAGCAAGAGCAACTGTCTTCCTTCCTTCCTTCCTTCC